>NC_088858.1:35928008-36528008 GCF_963853765.1 Magallana gigas
GTAGCTATAGTTAATTTGTAATGGCTTTGAGGTAACCTAAATAAATTAAGAGGGTTCCATTTTTGATATATTTGTGACAGTTTTAAATTCCTTCTATCCCATCTGAACTATTAACATGTTACCATTACAGGATTTGAAAAGTACTTGATAATTAAATATTTGTTTGCAGGGGACATGACTCTGCCGCTCAGAATCAATGAAGCCATGCAGATGCAAGTGGAAGCTGAGAGGAAAAAGAGAGCTAGTATTTTAGAATCTGAAGGTAAATTTAGAAGTAATGAAGAAACAAGAGGTTTTTTTGTACTTACATGTACCTACATGTGGAGGCTATACATGTTACATTTACATATGCAAAAAAATTTCTGTCCTAAGTGGTGAATGCTGCCATAGATTTACAACAATCACATTATGCTAATTTTTTTATTACCATCAATTCATCAATAAATATATTTATTCTCAGGTATACGAGAGGCAGATATTAATGTAGCAGAAGGAAAAAAGAGGGCAAAGATTCTGAATTCAGAGGCTTTTCAGACTGAACAAATAAACATTGCCAATGGTATGTTGTTTACAATATTTTAACTGTCCAAACTCCAGTTTATATTTTATATTTTTGATAGCTTTGGAATTCCATCCTAGGAATTAAAAAGTATTGAAGGTCTATATCAAATCTTAAAGTGGCATGGTGACTCATAATAGATGTTTTACTTTTTGATTATGACAATGGAAATAAAAAGAGCTACTCAAGATTTCCTCATACGGAAGGTTTCGTGCATCATAAGTCACCACCTTTTAATTTACAGGTCATTAAAACTCACCCGGACATTGCACATGTAAACAAATCGAGTTGTTTTGGACATTGGTTTAATTAAACTCAATATTTTTGTGTTGGCCCAACGCGTTATTCTATTTTTCTCTTTTTAATTTGATTTATTTACTTTAAAACACTAATTTTTCAAAAGTTCATCTTTTCATATGATATATAAAATATGTGGAAATCGTGTAAAAATTCGATATTTGCTAAATCATGGGTTTGTGTGTCCCTTTAAGTAAAATTATGAGATGCATGGGTAATAAACAGTGCAAGCACTTCAGTTGAATGAAGACATTCTGAATTTTATATGATATTTTATTGAATTGTTGAGATATCTTTCAGGTGAAGCACGGGCAATTCAACTAATGGCTGAGGCTAAGGCCAAGGCCGTCACACAGGTGGCAGAAGCCATTGGTCAGCAGGTCAGGACCAGTACTAGTCTTATATTTACTGTACTGTGGTTTCATTCATATTCAAGGGCATCAATTTTGAATTTGTGGATAAAGTGAAAATCACAGTTTCAAGGATACATAAATTCGTGGCCAATGACCCTATCAATACAAAATGTTAATAAAAATTGCACTTCAATGGACATTTAATTTTGTGTATCAACTAAACAACGAAACCCAGGAAAATTGGTATTCAACGAATATTGTTGAAACCACAGTATTTTCTTATCATATCCCACCATAACATTGTACATACCACCATCCTGTTTATGTTTGACTCTTTTTACAACAGTTGATAAGCAAGAGATTATAACATGCACGGTTTTACATGTCAAATTTTATTTAGATTGAAACATAACTGTGTTAATTTGTTCGTTGTTATGCAGTCATTGTGATGTCAGAAATATGACTTTTTATCTGTCAAAAATTTAATGCGGAAAAGGATATTTTTGTTCTTCATTACGTTCATATAAAGCGTACATATATGTACATGAAAGTGTACTAAATATGCTAAAAACTAATACATGAATATTGCATTAATTTTGGCTATTTTGTGCGTGAATGATGGAATATACATGTTTATTGGTAATTGTAGAATGGAATGAATGCTGTTGGCTATAGTATAGCAGAACAATATGTTGATGCGTTTGGAAAACTTGCAAAAACTAACAACACCATGATTCTTCCTGCCAACACTGGAGATGTGGGAGGAATGGTGGCTCAGGTGAGCTAATAATGCTAAAGCAATGTTACAATGCCATCCTGTAAAATCTCTGTTCAGTAACATAAAAGCCTACTACAGATTGATGTGATATCATGAAATTGCAATTTATAACATTGAAAGTTTATGAGATACTGTCCTGACTCTTTTTGTACATGGAATTAAGAGAGGAATTGTTCATATACATGTATTCAGTCTTGTACAAAACAGAGCTAGACATAGCTATTTTGATTGCAGCTATCAACTTTCAATGTGAAGTGAATTATTTAGGTAAACATATTAATGAGAAAATGTGTATTTTAAGTATTTGTAACTGTCGTTATAAATTTGCATTTTTCTTCTCTGATATAGGCTATGACTGTTTACAAAAATCTTTCAAATTTGGACCAAATCAAGAGTGAAACTGCAGAGAGCACGTAGAAACATACCCAAAACATACCATTCGACCCAGAATCGTGATATAATCTGTGATGTGCTATGATAGTAGTGCAAGAGGGGAAAAATGAAGTTTGATCGAGGCATCATGTTTTGTACTATATTTGATCATGTTGTATCAATGCAGAAATAAATTTTATTGTAAGAAAGTCTGTCATTTTCAGTTTCTCTGATTCATATTGTTGTATCTTTAGAATCCCTTTGGAATGCAGCCGAAGAAGCCAAATTTACTCATTTTCATTAAAACACAGCGAAAAGTACAAGTAACTATCATGTGCCTTGTACATGTATATTTGTAATAAAACATTAGTTCCCTTCTTCTACAGTGAGCTGTAGTGTGTTTATGTTGGTGCAAGGAATATGCTTTCATCAAAAAGATTTTTTTTCTTCCAAAATATGTACCAAGTACTTGAAGTAGACGATGTTTCATTTATTGAGAACAGAAAATATTTTGTCTGCAAAGAAGAACTGTTGGTGGAATTTGATATACTACAGGGTACCGGTATATAGATCTTCTGTTTTCCCATTTATTAAGGGCAAGTTAGAACAATTGCCTTAGGCCACCAAAAGTTAATTCCATGTTTCACGTCACTTTAAAATACCAAATCTACGAGAGCTGGCGATGAAATGAAATCATACAAAATTTTCAAGCAAATGATTTCTTTTCATTTACTAATACAATAATTCAAATACAGGGAGTATTCAAACTTCATGTAGGTTGCCAATTTAGTTAAGACCTTTCTGACAATCCCATTGAGTATCCGATATATAGTCTATAATGTGCTTTAAACATTTCTTATTTCTACAGATTGCAGAATAAAACTGGAAAAATATACATAAGACAGCCTTAAGTAAACCCTCTTTCAGAGAAATCTTTATATTACCTCAATGATTAATGATTGCCAAAAATAAAATAATGGTTTCAAAATAATGAAACTTGAATTAGCTGGTGTTTAAAACAAAACAATTGACAAGGAAAGAAGAAACATATACTTTTATTGTATAAAACTTAAAAGTAGTGTAGCACTCCAACTTTGATATGTTTACTACAATTTAATAAATGAAAGCACTGTAATGTTATCATCATGTTGAATGGTACATACATTATCAATACATTTTATGATTTGAACTTTGGCTGGAAATTATATATCTGATACAGAGAAACAACTAATTTAACAACAGGTGTCCCAAGTATTGTAGCCACGGGAACAAGGTAATACTGTAAATAAAACAGTAAGTCCTTGACCTCAAGAAGTCCCATAACCTTTAGAGTTCCTGTTGCCAGGCAACGAGTTCTCCAGTACTCGACAACAGCTTGTAAAACACCAAGATCAAGGTCCGTTGCTATGGCTTCACCCTGTAAAAATATTTATATCGAAATTTGAATGTGAAACCACCCCAATGGGATTTATCAATAAAAGTATGCTTTAGAGCACTATCAACTTGCATGTAAAGTTATCAGTAAAGAGTGACATGTACATGTATTTGTGCATGTAAGTAGAGATGGTATGTTTGTGAAATGGTCCATAGGTATTATCTTACCAGCACTTCAGTGATTCGGTGAACATTGTTTTTTATTGCTATTTCCACCATGTAAGAACAGACAAGTAAATAGGTCAAGGCCACAGTCCATGTTCCAATCACAGTTAGCAAGCTGGTCCTTAAATATGCATGTATTCAAATGTAAATATTGGCACAGTTCATACAGATTTTTTTTCAAAGTGGGTTTTTCCCCACAAAATAAACATTGTCAAGTACTTCAATGCCAAATTTAAGCTCACAATGAAAAAGATTTCTATATGAAAACTGAGTTATTAGTTAGAGGATAAGAAGTAAAACTGACCATTGTTTGACTCTGCGGGGAGAGAGCTTACTCTTGGACCACACGTTATCAGCCAAGAAGTAGACCAGTGTCCCCATTCCCCCGCCATACACCACAATGTACATCACATAGGTCATGGGGAACTTGCTCACATCAAAACATGTATGGATTTCATCCTAGAAAAATTTATTATTATGTTCTTTTTACAGTAATTACATTTCTCATAAAAAAAGCAAACTTCTCAAAAAGATTTTTAGAAACTATGTTTATAGGTGCATTTTGTATATGTATTCATTTCTTCTGTGAAAAATTCTTGCCATAAAAATCCCTTAAGCAAGTGGATGAGTAAACATTAATTCTTCAATAGTTAAAGTATAATCTAGGTGAGCTGACACACAAAATCTTTAACTTACTAATAACAGTTTGTGTTGAAGATGCCATTCTATGACTGTAGATCTAAATTTGTCTCTAGCTGCAGCAACATTGATATTGTGCATGTTGTTGAAGTCTACAAGTCTGCGATGAAACTTCAGTAGATTTTGAACGACATCACCTACAATATTCAAAAAAATCGTATTTGATCTGTCAACGTCATTGTTGAATTATATACACGTATAAAAAACGGTTATCTTTAAAGTCATGTCTGAAAGTTTAAAAACACAAATTTGAATGCGTTATGTGATTAAATGGGTATAAATGGTTAAGGTGGCTCACTACACCTTGAAATATTTTCTCAAATCAGCAGAAAATTACTTGATTATGATAGATATCATAATGGATAAGAAGCATTTAAGTCGAATAGGCAAAAAAATGAGCAATTTTGAATGAAAAATTACATTTTCGAAAATTTAATTCAGTAAACATGAACAAAAGTCCAGGCGGATTCGAACTCATGATCTACAGTTCAGAAGCCCAATACTTTAACCACTAAGCTATGACATTATATAACCGAATCGAACGATATAAACAGTTTAACAAAATATTTAAATCGCCATCTTGTGAGGTAGTGTCTTAAAGTATAAGTCTTGGTGTAGTGAGGTACCTTAAAGAAGTTAAACTACTAGGAGTTGAATTTGTAACATTTTTTTGTAAGAAGCTGTCTTATTACATGGCAATCTGCTACATGATTATATATGGCAGTGATTCAGTGTTAGTTTTTACAAATAAATTACTGGTTATCTCAAAAAGTGGAACAGTACTACTGGTGTGATTGTTAACAATTGAAAATATTGAATCATGAAAAAACTAAAAATTTTGTTATCACACATCATGCACTCACCATGTAATTTAGAGAAAACCATCATTACTACAAAAAAGAGCAGAAAACAGATGGCTCCAAGTTTCAGGATCTCTATCAGAGAGAGGCGCATGTCCTCCATATCCGGCCACAGGGAAACCCCACCCCCTACACTGAGCCGATCCATGTTGTGTTTCGTGTCAAGATGTTTGCTGATTAAAGTATGTCTGTCTTTGTTCACTCGACCTTTTCAAAATGAATATGAATTATTATATTCCATCAAACATTCTTTGTATAAGTGATTTACATTGTTTTTAAGATATGCTTTGTATTATTAATAAATTTCACTTTGCAATCAATTTTTAATGGTAATTAAATGAACAGGCCACGATAGATCCAATTCAATTACAATCAAACAGATAAAGTGTTGTTGAATTATTTTCAGGTATCATACATATAGTACTACCCAGATATTTTTACATTTTTCATGGTACATAATAACCTGGCGTGTCCCTGAGTTTCTGGAGAGTGGGGCTGATCTCCTGGGGACCCTGGGACTCGGTCTCCAGCAGTTTCTTCCTCTGCTGCTCTAGCCTCTGTCTGACTGGGGTCAGCCCATTTCTGTGGGGTGATGATCCACTACTCATAAGTCTGTGTTTCTTAATGACAGGTTCTCCATTGATCTCTGGAGTGTATGTTGCTGCTTTTTCCATGACATTTATTTGAGATTTCTAATTAGGTACCTGTAAAAGATAAATACAGGTACATGTATACATGCGTGTAAATGACAAAAATTAACACTTAAACATACAATGAATAAAACATGAAGATTTTTGGTAATTTGAATGAAATATGCTATTTTATAAAATTTACAATACTATAGTAATACACTGCACTGTGGAGAATTAGAATCTGGTGGTAGAACACCAGAATTTACAGCATTGAACCAGAGACATATTTATGTCTCTGATTGAACAGCTGTTGAAGTACTTGTTAAAATCATATGATCTGACCATGAATTTATCATGTTTATTCTAAGTAAGTTCTTGGATCTGATCAGCCACGTCCCTATCCTTTATAAGGACTCAAGGAGGGAGCGGGGTTACCCTTCACTGTGGAACAGATCAGCTGATCAACGTTTCAACGTTTTACATTAAACAATAAACATGACTGTATAAAATGTGTCGAATACCTTAAAGCTCATTATACAACATGCATATACATGTATAATCTAAACATGAATCAGAAATGTAAGATCAGAATCTATATTATAAATATTTACGGTCAATGTTTCCTGTGTACCACGAGCATGCTTCGCTTCCTCTTTGTATTTCCCGCCGTAATTACTGTCGGGATCGCGATTTCTATCCAAAGATATCATGTGACTTTGTTTATCCAGTTCCGGAATGATCACTATCATGTGATTAAACTGCCACCAGCTTCTTCCAGTAATAATGCTCGTGAAAGTTTTCACCCTGCTGTTGAGTTTCTCTTATGTAATAAGTGATGGACAAGTGCGCCAAGTAAGTTTTAAAATCTACTGAGTATTGAACATGTTGAATGTCATTATTACCATGATCATGATTACATTTACAAAGAAACTCTCTATTATTTCTATCATTAAAACCAAGTAAATTAACTCATATGTGAAATGTATTGCAGAGTTCCATAAATATTGCATTAAATAAAGTAACATTGAAAGAAAATCAAATGATTCCCATAAATGTTACACTGATGGGCAAAAAAGCAAAAATGTATTTATTTTACAGCTATTGCTTATATGACTTTATGCGTCAATTAATCATGTATATACCATGTAAACCAAGACTCTACCCATTTTTATGTATGGACTGTTTCAATTTACTTTTGTGTATTTATCAATTTCAGATGGTAACTTCTTATAACCCTGGCTGTCAGACACAGAAATGCCCCGAGTGCAGTCCTGGTGTGGTCTATGTTCAAGCCAAGGGTGATAATGACATTTTGCACTATGTAGTCTCAGCATTAGGGGGCCCTCCAACTGCCTTGGTCATCAAAACCAACAGACCCAAGGAGAGGTACCAGCTGAATATTAACTGTAAGATGATGGCCTCAAAGAATGACACAGAGAGAAAGGCAGCCATCACACTCCCTAGTGGACTAAAAGAGATTTACTCATATGGGGTTGTTTTTAGTAGGGCAAGTATAAACGGTTTTCATTGGTGTATCTTGTATATGTACCTTTGATAATTTTTAAATCTAATACCAAACATATACATCTTTGTACAAATATTGAAATTTTTATTGATTTAACAGTAAAACTAAAAGTCGCTAATATTGATGTCCAAGAGACATAAATTTGTTGTTCCTAGCTCATAAACAAGACCCATGCATGTGTATTAAAAAGTGTCAATTAAAGAATGTGATGGATAGCAAAAAGATTAAGCATCCATACATATGTCATAGATATACCAGCCTAATTATAAACAAGTATGTCTAATTTCCTTATAGTTTTTATGCAAAATATAATTGCATTTCTTTGATGTATCTATTTTGTTAGAATGCATTTTTTCAAAGATTTACTATTATAAATTAAATTTAATTTATAAAAAAGAATATGAACATTGGCTTTTACTTTTCCAGCTATTTCAGTACAATGACACAGCTGACAAAGCTGACATTACTGCATACAACATCAACAGTACAAAGTGGCGAGTGTACGACTTCACAGAGTTTGAATGGCAGGACATAACAACCTGGTCATCCAATAATCTGATTGTCATGAAGGTTAAAACCAGTGGAGAAGTGATGGATGCAGCATTTTACAATGAATCCCTAGTGCTTCAAGTAAATACATAAATACAATGTATTAGATATATTTTAAAAAATTGCTAATAAACATTACAAAGTTCAGAAATAGCAGCATCAATTCATAATGAATATTATGATGTATATTCCCTCACATTCAAATAACTTGATATTTTTAAGGAACTGCCCATTCAAGCCCCATTCTTTAAAAGAAAACACAAGTACATGATTATGAAATTTTCTGAAGATAATATTGTGATAATCTTTACATCTATAAACTTTCAGTTCCACATGTTTGACCACTCTGATAGATCTAAGGAACTGCCCCACCTCCTATACGATGCAGACTCCACCCAGTTTGACTTCACCCTTCAGGACATAGACACTGGCAACTACTCCTCGGCCAGGTGGGGGCTGGAGACAGTGCTTCTGGGTAGTGATAAAAAGACGGCCGGCATGCATATTGAGACCAAAAAGTCCATAGACGATGAATACACACCTGGAGTTTTTGAGGTATTTAGACTTATATGTAATAGTATTTATATCACAGTTCAGTTTTAATTGTACATGTACTGCTTTACAGGTATTTGATTTGTAGGGTATAGTTGGGTCTATATTATCAGTGATATTGGGATATGGTTTGCCTATGTTTCGTTCTAACTTGCAACAAAGGTTTATCAATACTCATGTAGTACACTTTCTATCAAACTTTGACATTTTTTTGGACTGCAAAAATTACAAAATACATGCATGAGTAAGCTACCTTGGATTAAGAACTCAGTTTAGTTGTTACTCTGTTATATAGCTTTAAAGAATATTGCTACAATATATATTTTGTAGATGTCCAACTGGCTCACCAGGCCAGGAAATGAGGCCAATGGGGGATACTTGCAGTGGAAACCCGTCTGTTACCTCAAGCCTGGCAGGGCCCGCTCAGTGGCTACCAAAGTAGACTACACCAATTTAGCCTCCACCTCGGATGTCAATGTAGATACCTTTCTCCAGAGCAGTATCATGTACTCATATTTCCCAGATATTATGAGTGTATCGAGATCTGCCACAAACTTCACATTTGGTTTGGAAAGTGATGGTGGATTCACAAAAACTAATTTCACTTCATGGTGAGTATATATCGCATTTTAATATATTCTTTGTATGATTCACAGTCATTAATTGACTTTTAAAGTTTCTATTGAAAATCTGACTAATCAATTTTCCAAGATAAATGTAAACATCCTCAGTAGAAATAAACATAGGTACATATTTGTGAAGTACCATCTCCCTGTATTTGTCATTCCTTTGTTTTAGCACCTATTCTCCAAACTTAAATTAGAAAAAGTTTGATAATTTATACAGTAAGGTTATTCAAAAGTTTTCCTTTCATCCTAGAATTATCTTTTACCATCACAATGTTATTCGTTTCTCATTGTAGGACTGCCCAGCTTGGCTTTGGTGCTCCTCCTGAGGACAAAGTCTCCTCCCTTGTGGTGGGCGTGATCTCGGCGGGGTTAGGTCTGCCCGTTATCCTCATCATGTTCGGGGGACTGTTTGTGATCATCAAGAAAAAGACCAGTAAAGAGGGCTACACAGACCTGGATACAGATAGATCCAATATACAATGAGGGGACTGCTCAACATTCCAAGGGACCTATTGTCTGTGGAAATACTCAAGGAGAATCATTTGGTGCTATAAATATTGTGGTTTGGAATCTGGATTTTCCTACTTCGTTATTCAGTACACCCATATGAGACTCAGTTTTGTTGTAGTGGAAGCATACAAGGAAGCTTTTACATTTCATTTTCATTGTATGCATTGTTAATGAGTGCTTTGTATGTCTGTGATGTGAAATTTGTAGTTTTTTCTAGTATATTTAGTAAAATGTTAGTCATTTTGTTTCTTGCTGAAGTAAGATGCATTAAAATTTTGTGTTGACTTCAGAGATAAAAGATACCCAAAGTCTGTGATACATGTGTTTCTTAGTAAGTTGTGATGAAAAAATGCATTACTTGTATTTTGATTTACATCAGTGCGAATGTATGAGTGGTGTGTGTTGAACCCAGTTTGTTAGGTATGTTTATGAACTTCAATTTAATGTTTGTACTTGGTGAATCTCCAATACTTGCATAGTACTTCCATTTAATACTTTTTAAAAAACTTTAGAGTTCTTGATGTTATGCATACCAAATGTTAACTATACAACAGTTTCTAGAGATACATGTATGAGATGTACCTGTAAAAGTCAGATGTATGTATTTAAAATAAGAGGTGCAACTCTTCATTATTTTTCATTGAACCCCATCAAATAAAAATCTTTTTATACAGTTGTTTTTTTTAATTTGTTAAAAAAAAATTCCTTGTGATTTGAATAGACATTCTCCTCAAGCAACATGCTTTATGAAATTGATCTAGTTGTTGTCGTTTATTTTACACAGTAAAGTGATAGGATGAAATTTATAGAGACTGGTTTAGATTTTTATGCAATATTCATAACTAGGTATTAATCAGTGACAAACATAATGACTTGAGAAATTTTAAATTACAGTATTATTAATTCCCTGGATTTTTTAAGCAGGGAAGGTTTGATGATACATTGTATTGACTCTCTAAAACTGAACTGATCACACATGTACGGGGAATCCCAGCGTTGTAAAGTCCCTCTTGAGTGATACACTATACTAGCAAAATATTGAGAATAACAAGTCCAGTTTAAATTAGATTGCCATAAGTGTTTCCATGATATATTGAAGCAAATTCCAGTTTTGAAACTTGTAGTTACTGTATTTTGTATTTGTAGGATGAAGTATGACTTGCACAAATTGGAATGCACAACTGAAATAAATAACTTTTTTTTATTATCAATGGTCTGTAAATCATAACACTCACAAAGCAACCAGGTTCTATTGTTCATACAGTTCCTCCACTTGTTCAATCAAATGAACCAAAACCTGTGGGTTGTATTGTAAAATGCTTGAGTCTGTGAACTTCTCCATTTTCAACCTCACTCTGATTAACACAGCCATTGTTTTATCCAAACAGCCGCTGATATTTGCCGACTGTAAATCAAGAGTATCTGAGTCAAAGTGATCATTAAAACTGCTGCATAATGAATCTGCAGTGACACTCTTCACCCTGTTTTCTTTCTCTCCTTCATCCTTAAACATGTCATTATCACAATTGTCATCTCCCACCTTTTTATCACAATGCCGATCATCCTCACAGCCATCACAACCAACACCCTCCTCCTCCTCCTCATCATCATCATCATCAAAACCATACTGCTGTAGCATTGTCAAACCCTCAGCATTCACAGCATTTGTTTCCTGACTTGCAGTTTTGTTGACATTCTGAGTATATACCCCACTTTGAATGCTGTCTTGAGATCCACACCTACTGTCCAGTGAACCATGACATGAGTACTCAGAGTGGATCTTCAAAAACTCAGTCCATTCAGAGGCTACTAGTCTCAGATACTTTGTGAAATAAGATAGAAAGCATGTCTCGGGTGAAATCAGAAGATCAACGACTAATGTTTCATCAAACCCAGTGTTGTCTAAAAAAAGTAAAAACTGCTTGTGTGGTTGTATCATAGCCAGAACATCACTGGGGTCTTTTTGTTTTTCTACCCTGTCAAAGTCAGAAACATATGATATTCTCAACTGATGAAATAGACACGGTTTTTTAATGAAATATTTCCACAAACAAATCAATAACAGAAAATACAATTTTAAAATGATTTTTTTTCAGAATTTAAGGATTTTCAATTATTTTTTCAATCAAATTTCCACTGCAATTTTAACCTGTTTGTTTATTTACCTGACCTCTCCCTCAGTATATATCTCTAGTAGAGTCCTCAGTATATCAATCCATGCATCGTCTTGTTCCGAGTAAACCATGGGAACCCATGAAAAGCTTTGAAGTCCTACTGTTTTACTCATCCAGGAATCCAATGAATTTAAGATAGCAAAGGCTCCAGTTACATCAGTTGAATTCAAATCTACAAAATGAGAGAATTTAATTAAAACTGTGTATTATAAATTGTTTACAGGGTTGTTTTTTTCTCCATCTATATAATATTGCCCTCATTTGGAAGGAATTTTAAAATATTACTTTAGGTTTGACACATATAAAGAATAGGGCAATATCTTTTACACATTTCTGTAACCCAAGTTGGAGCAAAAGATTAATTAGTATTCTAGTAAAAGCATCTAGCTAGTAAAATGTGTATATTATCAGGTATCTTCGAAACCTCTAAAGATATCTCACCTTGTTTTTGTACCGTCACAACAAATTTGATGCAGATGCTTGCCATTGTCCTGAGAATTGATAAGTCTTGATGATTTCCTGGATTTACAGTTAACTCTCCAGCAAATCCTTCCTTAAATCCACATGGAAATTCTTCAAAAAATTCTTTAGAGCAACAATGCATAAATTCATCTGCAATCTGGACAATTATTTTTCTATGATCACTTCCCAGGTTTGCTATTTTATCCATATTTTTTACAACGACAAGAATCAGCTTCAGTATAGATCTAAAAGTCATTCTGTCAACATAAGACGTCTTTGATCTAAATATCTGTATCAAGTTTACAACTGGCTTCAGAAACTCCATATAATTATTCTTTGTTGTGTTTGTTGTACACTTCTTTATTAACCTCTTCCACAAACGAAGAAACTGACAACACAGGACAACAACACTGTCATGTTTCTGGCTGCCACAAGAGGAGGAAGAATCTTCATATTGAAGATCACTCAGAAAATCAAACAAACAGGATTTACACATGTTCATCCAATGCTGACCAATCACAGTGATGAGCGCTAGCCAGTGGTCCTCTATCAAACATGATGACGTTTGGTGCCATAGCAGGTCAATGATGCTCACTCTGTATTCCTCTGCAATATTTGGCAGGCTTGAGATCATGTCCGTTAAGATTGGGGTGAAATTTGCTTGACAATGTACACAGTGGATCATGGTATTCCCAAAAGCTTTTGCTGCAGAATATCGTACGAATGGGTCTCCATCTGCAAGCCCGTCATTCTACAGAAAAAGATATTATCATAGTGTACATATATACCGTATATTCAATAGAGCGAAAAATAAATCTTTAAAATAGACGATGTGTGCATGAATTGGAATGAACATCAAACCATAATATTTAGGAGAATACATTGCTAAAGAGTAAAGATATAAAAAGTAATGCAAAACAAACCATGATATTCAAAAGCGGTTTCAACTTTTCTCCACAAGCTGATGTAGGGCCTTCAGAATTTGTTGTAATTTTCTCGAGTTTGTTTATACATATAAGCTTTTCCTTTGAACATTGTGAACGGTCTTTAGATATTGATTTCCACTGTCTTACTAAATAAATAACGTCGTCTTTAATGGAACACGGTAGATCATTTTCTGGAACTTGATCCACTTCCATTCTACACGTGTGGTACTTTCACTTTGATGTTTACTACCGGAAAAGAACAATTGCACCGTCATATGAGTTTATTTCAGTATAAAAAAAAAATCTATTAAAATTTTGATTAATTTAGAAAATGAGCAATATTATATCAGTCATCATATATAATACAAAAGTGTTGATTATTTTAAATGCCTCCGGAATTTTTAACTTGGTTTGGGATCTAACTTTAGACTGTACTTTCGCTTTGACGAAAAAGTTTTTAACTGCATGACGGCATGTTGTGATCAAAGATGCTTCAGCAGTGATCGTTTGGTTTTCATAAAATGTTTGGACAAGTGGTTATAGGACCCCCAGGATCCGGGAAAACGACTTATTGCCATGGGATGTCCGAGTTTCTATCCGCGTTTGGCAGAGAAGTTGCTGTGGTCAACCTGGACCCAGCCAACGACCATCTCCCATACAAATGTGATGTAGATATATCAACTCTGATAACCCTCTCTGACGTCATGGATGCCACAAAACTTGGGCCCAATGGCGGTCTGATTTACTGCATGGAATATTTGGAGAAAAACATTGATTGGCTTCAAAGTGAATTAGCAAAACAAAAGGGCAAATATTTGCTGTTTGACTTTCCTGGACAAGTTGAATTGTACACCCATTATAAGTGTGTTCGCAACATCCTTGCTCAGCTACAGAAGTGGGATTACCGCCTTGTGTCTGTGCATTTAGTTGATTCTCATTATTGCAGTGATGCGTCAAAATTTATTTCTGTTCTGTTAACCTCTCTGTCGACTATGTTACAGTTAGAACTCCCACACGTCAATGTATTGTCCAAATGTGACTTGATAGAAAAGTTTGGGAAGCTCTCATTCAACCTCGATTTTTATACAGATGTTTTGGATCTTGGGTATCTTTTAGATGAGCTGGAGGTACGTTGCACCATTACTAGTATTTGCTTTTTAAATGTCATGATAACGAACAATTTCATGGCTGGTAGTTAAATGTAAAGGATATTAATAATGGAATATTTTATGTAATTGCTCTAAAACAATACAAATGTTATCAAAGATAAAAATTCATCATCTCTCCTTCTATTTTTTTACAGGGAGACAAATCTCTACAGAGGTACAAGAAGCTTAACTCGGCTCTAGTGGAGCTAGTTCAAGACTACAGCCTTGTGTCATTTGTTCCACTCAATGTTGAGGTATTGTTGAAGAAAAAGATTGTAAATTTATCATTTTACACATTTTGTGCACACATTTTTTTTTGCACAAGATGCTTATATTCTGTAAACAGTCACAGAAAATCTTGAAGTACTGGAAAAGTTTGTATTTGTAAATTTAAAAAGGAAACTTTTTATTTCATTTTATTCACAAGTGGAATGAATATGGTAGGCTTGAAGCATTGTGATATGAAATAAGATTGTTTAAATGATTCACTTTGAAATCATCTTGTTTAAAGTTAATATACAGCATATTCCATTCAGCATCATTTCAATATATAGGTAATTCATGTTTTGATGTATAATGCAGAAATTGCTCCATTTTATAACTGTTTCAGGACAAAGAGTCGATGCTTCGAGTAATGAGACAGGTGGACAAGGCCAATGGCTATGTGTTTGGTGATCTGGAGGAGAGAGATATTCAGTCCATGATGTCCTGTGCTGTGCAGGCCGAGTTTGAATACGAGAAAATCAAAGATGTCCGAGAAAAATATATGGACACTGAAACAGGGGACATTAATATGGACAACTGACACACAAAACAGCGTAAAAGTTAAAGTAATGAAAACCTGGTGTTCTCATGTTATGACATGCTCGATTTGTACAGAGATATGTTCAATAATTTCTGTTAAAATATGATTCAATCATTCGTTTCGTTTCATTTAACCGTTGTAACATGTTGGGCATGTATTACACATGTACAGAGATATGTATACATGTATATATAATTTTTTTTGGGGGGGAGGGGGGGGGGGTAAAAAATGACTCAGTATTTTTGGTAGATAACATAGTTGAGTACATTTTATTATAGAATAACTAGAGGCAGGGAACTACATGTTAACGATCTGGAATAATGAGACTGAGCCGGAATACTGTCCTATCACATATATCAGGGTCTTGTTTAAAGCGTTGTCATCTCGGCCAATAAATCTGTAGAATAAAAAACAAAAAGATGTTAAATTATTTTTTTGCATTTAAAAATCAGAGAGGAAAAATTCATGTTTATTCATTGAAAATTTTCCATACATGTATTAAAATCAACATGTACTAGACTCTTCAAGATGTGATACAAAATATTTCCACCAATAAAAACATAGTCAAGGGTAAAAATTATCTTCTCTTGTGTTTACTGTTCCCATACCCAAAAAGTTTAATTGAGTGCATATATTTCTATCTTTGCATTTATCCATGTATTAATTTCAAATTTAAAAAAAAGATCTTGGTATTAATAAAAGTAAATCCATTCCTCTATGTTATACACACAAAGCGCATCAAAGAGGAGGTTTACATGTATTAGTTTTGTATGTCATTGAGGAGCCAATTCACAAAATCTTATTTTAGTTCGACTGAGATCTTGATTGATAATCATAACCAAAACTCCAGGTATGTTTGACGAAAGCATCTGAGGAGTTTGGAATTAGCTAAATACTTACCCGACTGCAGATAACCCAGCATCTCCAGCCGTTCCCATATCATAGAGCTCGCTCCACACATAGTCTGTATCACCGGTACGGTAGGCAGTCTCAAATTGAGGCTTGGGGGTGCCCGAGGTAGTATTTACAGAGTACAAGAAGATAGTACCAGTTGTTTCACTGCCCACAACTATGTATTGTGCACCATTGTCATTGATATAATCCAAGGAACCAATTTTCGGACCCTGTAGAGGCAAGCATATTAATGTTATTCAAGATTTTGTTTTCAATTCTTTTCTGCGCGTTGGTGTAACCATGGCATTTTATGAGACCTCGTAAATTAGCTAGTTACATTAAAACTACGTGTAAATCTTTTATTTACATGCATTTTACGTACTGAATAAAACATAAGAAGGCAGGATGATCAAATCGCTTATATCTGATCTAACTAAAAACTTAAACATTATATTTTGGATTATAAACTACGACAAAGTAAAAAAAAATTGAATATTTTTGATTTTCAGCTTTACAAAGAAGATGTAAATTGGTCTAAAACGGCAACGGACATTCATCCCTTGTTATCAACCATGTGTTTTGCTGGAGTACTCACGTAATCGTCAGACTGTGTGTCCCTCAGGTTCTCTGGTCCCTGATATGTAATGGTGTTACGAATACAGTCTGTGTTAAACACAGCTTTCATAGAGTTGGCCAATTCTTTCTCGATTTCGTCCCCAGAATCAAAAACCAGCGACATGTCTGAAGTTTTCCAAATGGAAAACCCTCTCCCACCGAAATGAGTGGCTTCGTCCATTTTACCCGTAAATAAATTCAAACCGTCAATGGTGCTTAACATCAATCTACCTGAATTTTGAAAAAAATAAGTGTGTTCGCTTAAAATCCTCGATCGACGCCATTATAGTGAAAATGATTGTATATTTATACTGTCTTCTTATTTTTAGCAATACAAACTGCAATTTTCCTGACCAAAAACATGTGGAATTACAATTTACTACTAAAATGAACAAAGATAGTTTATAAACATATGTTAGTCATATTTTTGTGGAAAAGGCTATTAAGAGGCCTGATTAAAACAAAATTACATTATTGTCATAATGTTCAATAACTTGTTTGCAACATGTTCCTAAAGAGAGAATCTTTCTCGTCAAAAAAAGAGAGAGAGAAAACTGATCGATTCATTTTAATTTTATTTATCACGAAGGTTTTGAGTAACATGCAGAAGTATCACAGAAGAATGTTTATCTGAAGTAAAATTAAATTCTAAGAAATACCTTCTATTTCTTTAAAGTATGTTTAATTTATAAGCGCGCATCTACTCACCGGCTTTATTGTCCATCTTGAGATCCTCTACAAACGTGTCATTGTTTATGACCACAGTATCAAACTTGTTCTCTACAATGAGAAAACGTGATAAAAAGAAAAAAAAATCCCTTTATGATCCACAAGTTCCGAAAAAAAAATTTCTTCTCCAAATTCCAAGATTTCTTTTTACGTCAGTCTATTATAATAAAGGTATCTACAGAACTCGGAAACATGTTACACCTCCTACCCATATTCTCAATTTGATTTAAAAAAAGAAAAGAATTCAAGGCAAGTTTGAGAAAACAAAATGTATTCAGAACTGAGTATTACCGGTTATATTGCGTAATACACGCAATTTTTGGCATTGTTTGCAATTAACATTACTAAAGTAACCAAAACAAACTGCATGTACAGTACTTCTATATAAAGCAAGCTAGGCCAGTGCTCACAAGCGATACCCCCACTCTTACATGTGAATATACAAAAAAGCAAAGTCGACATTCAAAAAGGAATCCCATCATATGGCATATTTAAACAAAGATTGGGTAAAAATTTGAAGCATCTGCGATTGATAATTGTTGAAAAATGTTTGACGAATTTTTTTTTTAAAAAATTAGGTTAAAATTAAACGAAGTCGTCATTTAACAGAAAGTTGAAGTCTGTTTGTTAAAAACACTTATCCCACTATATGACATACCTACACAAAGAGTGTCTAAAAATTTCAAGCATTTGCGATTCATAGTTGCTGAAAAATCTTTGACGAAAATTTTTAACGGACAGACACACAAGGGTAAAACAATATACTATAGTACCCCCCCCCCTTCTGAAACCACTGTTAGCACACATACATGTACAAAATATTACACATTTCATCAGCCAAAAATTGCTTCAAGTTAGCTTGTAGAGTTTCACGCTATCGTATGATCCGACTATTTCTATGTTTATTTTGACCACGTGATTCAAAATCTATTCGAACACGTTATAGAAAACGCTGCATTCAGTTATACCAGTAACTATACATTGAGCTTAACTAATATTATAATAATTGTCATGTTATGGGTTAAAATTTCATTGCAGGAACAAGCGTCTGAAATGAGAAATCAAATGAAAGATATTATTTTTACGTCTTGCTAATATGTCTGCCAGGCTGTGGTCCGACCAGACGAAGCCGTCGTGGGCGGAAGTGAAGCTTGTTGTCAAGCCCTCGTCCGCCGTAACCAGGAAGTTGTTTCGTCCAATGGTGATCACTTTGGCGTTGTCCGGCTGTCGTATGCTTTTGAGTGGAAACTGTCGAAGATGAACACCTGCCAAATAAGTAAATAATGTTTTTAATGTATTTGATATTGTCATTTCTTTTAATCTCTCTCTCTCTCTCTCTCTCTCTCTCTCTCTCTCACACACACACACACACACACACACACACCTCCATCCCTGTCACTGGGGTCTATGGTGTAGCTACTCCAGTCTTTTTTCGGGATAGGTGTTACACCTGTGATTTCGTATGTACTTAGGGATATTCTTGCCACGGCGTTATTTTTCTGGAAAATAAAGAAGGAACACAATGTGTAAGATGATCACGAGCCGATGCCACTTTTAGACCGTAATTAAGACCCTATGATACCAAAGTTGAGTTAAATTAAGCACTGAAAAACTCAATGAACTCAGGTTCATTGTTATTTTCTAATTAGTCTTGTCTATGAGATATCCTTCATGCTGTTAAGTGTCCTGGCAATACTCTCTTCATTTTTAGGGTTTGTTATATACAAGTACAGTATATATAAATTATGTTATTCCACTGGCACGTAGAAAGGGGGTAGCCTTTTTTACTTTTGGTGTTAAACAAATATATATTATAATAGGAGGCAAATCTCGCCTCCCTCTCTTTAAATCATTGATATGGCGTTGGACCCCCTCCCCCATTTTGTTTGTCGGGATGTTGATGAAGGTCTAGCCCTCCCCCTACAATCGCCTTTAAAAGCGATAGTACATGCCTGTTTGAATTCATATTTACAATATTATAAAGATAAGAAAATTATTCTTAGGACACTTACAGTCAGTTTTAGTATAATGCTCTCTTTTTCAGAAATCAGATAAGGGCAACCAGAATGTATTGTGTTCACATAATATCAAGTACAAGTGCACTTTTGAAGGCAGTTCGCTCCACTTATCGTTTGTCTTTTCATTTAAATTTTAAACATACTTTAATTTAAAAAAAAAGTTGTGTTGATAACTCTATATGTAAATATTAAGAAAGGTGCCTTGTCTTGTTGTAGATGTGGGGTATAAATTAAAGCATGCCCTTCAAAAGACGAGAATTTTGAAGATGTTCATTATCCTGTAAAGATTTGACATTGATATCATTTATATACAAAGTTAGTGATCGATAATTTTACCCGTAAAAAGGGCGTGTTTATAGGTATTTTTTTCTGCTGGTAAAGCTTGGGTACAAAACAGTGTGTTTATTACTAGTAATTATACGGCTCGTAAATGTGAGACGTCATGAGTTTTACCTGTAGGATAATGTAGGCGTATTTGTTGTCAGGGGTCACCGTGATATACTCGGGGGTAGCATCCTCCTCAAATGTTGGAGTGACTTTAATAGGCCACAAGTTTTGTGGAATGTATCGTATCGGGAACCTCAAATCAAACCTGAAATTGAGGTGACGTTTCCAATTTCAGATTTTTTTCAAAACTTGTTTATTAATACTGTATGGGAGATTTTATAATTTCAAAATGATATGATATTAATTAACTAAATATACCACTGCAAATAGTCAAATCGGCAAAATATTTCAATAAATATAAGTCAAAATGAACAACCCACGAAAACAAACATTCACCATAAGTTTCTATATTCTGGTACCTTTGATCTTGGCCAGTGAAGGACACGGTTCGCTCGGAGGGTGGGCCCCCGTTTCTGTCTCTCTCTATAATGGTGATGGATCCCACCGGGTCGGTGAATACATTGTTGATATCCTTTCCTGGTCTCCCCTCGTTGGCGACAAGGAGTTTTTTGCAGTCGCTGGTGAAGGTCAACATATCAGGAAAGTATCCGGCTGAATTGTAATATCCCTCAATTTATTTGAATAAACCATCAATAATACATTTTTACATATTTTTGATTTTCCATACGCGGATCTCGGGTGTTGAGGTTTTCGGGGTCATAAAACCCCTGAAAAAAAGTCATGCTTTAATTTTAAATTCACAGAGTAAAATTGCCAAATATAAAGCTTAGAACACCCCCCCCCCCCACACACACACACACGGACAAACAAAATGTCCCTCGGACTCACCCCTCACCCACGGAAAAAGCTCTGAATCCACGCATGGGGCCAATGTCCTTTATTTATGAATTTGTTTTCCTTACCTGGAAGTTTTCCATCGGGCGTTAATCCTGGGCTTCCGCCTGTAAAAGCATTAAAGAAATAGACATGTCCTTCATAGACATCTTTGATTCCTGACGTCACAGCGACGGCTACCTCATCACCACAAATTGCTACGTCACGGGGAGTTCCGTCACTGGATGTAAACTGATGAGTTGTAGCTAACGTTGGATTCTTTGGGTCAGATAAATCCATGACATGGAGTAAACGAGATTCTTCCCCTGTGGTCAGTTAAAAGACTCACGTAAGATTATTATAAAGATGCTTAGTATAGCTTTTTTTATTCGACGTTCAATCCTTTCCCTGCAAAGCTTTTACTGGTAAGTACATGAATATGTAAGAGAACATACATTGTATAATTTATCTGATATCATGTAACTTGATTGTTTACAACGTAATTAAATACCCTATCCCCACTTGCCTACAACATATAACATCCGTCGTTGCTTGTGATAAGCGGCCTCCTCCGCCGCTCCCCCAAACATCTGATACTGCACGGAGGGAGTGATTTTGCTGGGGAGTTTCATGTGGGACAGTTTCTCCAGGTAAACAAACGACAATGCCCCGTGGACGAGGACGGAAAGGAGAATCAACGACTTCATTCTCTATAATTGTTGAAAAAAAGCAACTACGGTTGTGCATATACTATAAATGGTACACAAAACTGGGATTACAATTACTGTGTGTTTAAATTAATTAATCAATTGGGAAAATATAGATTTATAAAATCTACTGTTTTACTTACCGTAGATTGGATTAGTTCGATAAATGAGGCACATGAAAGCCTATACATGAGTGTAGATTCGTATGCACTGAATAACCCGCGGCTCTGATGTAACTGAACTCTCGAAAGGGCCTTCAGTACTTTCAAGCCTTTGAACGATATGGATTGATTTGGAAGAAAAAAATCCGTCAATGTTTAATAAAAGTATTCAAATATAAGTTGATATTAGTGTATCATATTCACGTTATATATTCATTTATATTGATTAATAAAGTGCAATATTTAGCAAAAATAGATTAAATAGGCTTAAAAAAAAATAAAAATCGTTTAAAAGTATTTTATGGGGAAACGCCCACGTTTATAGCTAATCAAATTTTAAAATCTACAACAAACTGGCCCAGGAATATTGAAAATCGTCAATAAAAAAAGGTCTTACCAAAAGGTGAGTCCCTTTAACCTGTGAGAAAGATAAGGAGAGATAGCATTTAAAGACATGCTATATAAGACCGTCAGATAACAGTGCCGGGTTAAAGGTTGATATTCGGATTCTCGATAATTAAAATTCTGTATTTGACAATTAAAAGTGCTGAATGATTGTGGCCATTTTTAGGCTACGTTTACCCCCTTTAGACGAGAAGCTCTGTATACAGATATAGAAAGTATTCAGATTTTAAAGCTAAAATATTTGGATTTTTTTTTTTACTAAATTATATAATTTATGGCCAAAAATATCATGTCTAAAAGTTTAAGGCAGACCTGTTGGTTAATTGCTGACCACCCATCCTTCTTAATTAAATCTTAAGTACAACATTCGAGGATAAAAAATAATGAACAGTAACTTTAAGAAAATATGTTGCTTCGAGAAAAAGAGGGGGCAGCCCCCCCCCCCCTTGATGCTACGTGCCTGATCACATAATTCAAGAAACTTTGTACATATGTATGAATTATAGTTCTAGTGCATGCTTACAGGCAGTCCTTTTTCCTATATATGTTTGTTTATTTGAACCTTAAATTCTGGCATTTTGAATAAACTGGTACATGTACTATGTAACCATGCACTGAAACTTTAATTTAACCGATTTTTTTTCCACCGAACTTTATAGAGACAAATACAGATGTGCAAAGTTGCAGCTATTTTTTTCGGCGAGATGGAGAGTGGGGTATGTGATCTCACTTTCTCTTTTATTAATTTCTGTAATGAACTTTAAAATAACCCCACCACACATTCAGGATTGACCCTCTCTGACCCCAAAGTGTCATGATTTGAACAAAACTGAACCAACGATATATCAGGAAGTTTATGTTTAAGTTTTGAGTTTACAAGCTATTCTGTTTTAAAGAAGACTTTTAAAAAGCCCGTCATATTTTCTTAAATATCTCTCCTTTTGAATATCCAAGAGCAATTCTGCTGTCCAGCCTAAACTATATTAGCATTTATTATTATTATTACTCTCCACGTATTGAACACCAATGAAACATTGTATTAAATTTTTATATGATGACCAATTTTTTTCTACCACTTTTTGTATTATTACTATTTTTTTTCTCTTACTTACTTATGCTTACTAACACATGTAATACTATGTTGTATTATAATTTATATATAGTTTATTAGACCCTTGACATCACAATTTAATGCAAATATGTTATTGTACCTCATGTACCATTGTATGATAATGGTTTGAGAGAATAAATTGAATTAAATTGAATTGAAAAAAATTGAATTGAAGAGGGCATATCTAAGAACCGCTTATCCTAAGGTGCTTTGTGCCAAATTTTGTAGAAATTGGCCAAGTGGCGTTATTGAAGACAAATCGAATGTGTAAAGTTTAGACCACGGATTACGACATTGACATGCTTCAAAAAGTTTGATCACTTATGCTTATTGCTCCGGTAAACAGGCAAGATTAAAACCGCCAAGAATTGCATTGGGCTATTAAAAATATTTTTTTTTTTAATGGTATCAATGAAAAAAAAAATACGATTTAATATTGCCTGAACACGCATGCAATGAAATCAAAGGGGAGTCACATTATAAAGTTTATGACTGAATATTTACATTTATCCACTCGACTTTATAAAAACAAAACAAATATCAAATGATAGCAGATTTGAAGAGTTTTTATTCAATCATGAATGACAAAGATCATGTAGATATATGCATTACAAAATGTAGAACAGCACTAATGTTTATGACAGTTTTTAATGATGAAACTCTGAAAGAATTCTTAGCATTCCAGCCTTTTGTCTTAACACAAACCTGAAAATAAAAGAGAGTGCACAATGAAAACTTATTAATAGATAACTGACCATATTTAATGATTTTACATTTTAAACATTTTTTAGAAAATTACTCAAACCTTTCAATTTATGTTTGATAAATATACATATGTGTAAGTACATTTTCTCCATATGCATAAATGCACTTTCTAGTTACAAATTTCGTTATTTTTGTTGGCAGTATAAATTACCGGTAACTAAATTAAATCCATGATGAATTTTTAACCCAAGTATTAATAAATACAAAGATGATATGATGAAATTAAATGCCAACAAAATTTTATTTGGTTTAAAAACAACAAAACTTTGACCCAACAAAAATATGTGCTTCAACAGTTTATGAATATTGAATATACATATACAGTGCAAAATACTTTGAATTACAAATTCTTCTATAATTATCTTACATGTTTATACCATTAATGAATATACTTACAAGTTATTACAACAAAGAGTTTAGGATTTTTCCTTCTTTTTCTCGGCCTCGGCTTTGGCTTCTATTTCCTCGTGTTTCTTAATAACTTCCTCCACAGCAGGAGCTCCCAGAATCGTCATTTTTGTCTGCCCGTCCTCTCTGGTCAATGTGGCTATTTCAACTGAAACACAAATAACATTTGATTCATAATATTCAAACTCATTGTTCTAATAATTTACACAATAATATGCCATTGCAAGCAGAGGAATACTTTAAAAGCAGGTACAAAATATGCTATGTTAACTCAGTATCTCTATAAATACCATCTTCATGTTGTTATTTAAACAATAAAATGCATTCTTTGGTGATTCATGTGGGATATCAAGGTGGATACATCGCAGAAAAAATACATAGCCCGTGTTGACAGTTACGCAATTTTTTTCGGAAAATGCCTTTCATTGTTTTTATTTACAACTTTCTACTAACAAATCAATAAATTGATTGTAAAAAGTTAGTAAAATTCACTAAAGTACTGTTAATGTACATTAGTACGATAGTTATAAGAAACAGCCAAATCGTCTCCTATGGGAATTTGAGTCTGACATCATTCTGATTATCTCGTGCAGTCTCTGATTTTTCTTAGGTCGCTGTAGGTTTCGACCAATCGATAAACGGGGCGTGTATATTTCAGTTCTGTTAGTTTCTACAGCTGTTCTATAGAGATATGAATTAACTTAAAGTTTCCATAAGAAATAGAGGGAATCATACTCAGTAGATGTAAATATTCAATTATGAAAGTATTTTTTAATTAATTACACAATCTCTTGATGACAAATATATGCAATAAAATTATTGGATTAACAAAACAGTATCCAACATACATTTTCATGTTTATTTCATTCGGCCTATTCTTAACATTTTCATATATCACATGGATTTTGGATTAATATTAATATAATCATGTTTTCGTTGCTTTACCATACAACACAGACATGAATTGTCTTTACAGTATATGACCTTCAAGTACAAGTAGTACATGAGTCTGTTCTTTTATCAGCTATATTTTAAAGTTAAAGCTGCTTGGTCCGATTTTTTTGTAATTACAGTATCAAATTTTTTTTCATACAAATCATTCATCTTAGAAAGTTATGGACTTTCTCCTATTTACACCAGCAGAATCAGTCTCCTTTCAAAGTTAGAAATATTCAAAGTAAATAAAAATAATTTTTCTTTGGGCAAACGAAAAAACAAACCGAAATGCATCACAGGAATGTTTAGAAAAGGAAACCGCTTGGTTTCGTCCCCCGAATTATTGGGGTTATTCAACCCGCATGCTATGCATCGATTGTAAAGAAAGCAGACTTTAGAACTATTAGCGAACAAAACATACACATGTTTATTTGTAATTAATCTGATCATTTCGACCTTTATTTAAAGCGATGTCAAATTCGTAATACAACCATACCTGTCTCGTCGTCAGGGGTGAAATTTAACATGAGGCGAAATAACACAGTACCTTTTAATGTCGTTTGTTTTGTTAGCAAATTTTGTATGTATTTTTCTTCATTGAAATTTGGCATAATTGACGAGTAAAACTACTGCAATGTCTATTATTATACATATACTAAGCATAGCCATAATTTAAAAGCGTGCATAAAATTTGATATAAAATCGGACCAAGCAGCTTTAACTTTATACTTGTACATGCAATTCAAAATGTGTACATTTGTCGCCAAAATAAATACATGTACATGCATTTAATAATGCAACAACTTTATATAAGTTAAACACTCTTAAACATACATTTACTGCTAAATCAAATAGATTTTTTATCATACCTTTATCTGCTGTTATTTTAGTCATGTCCAGGGTCTTACTCAAGGTTTTGATGGCTAACAACAAAGCATCATTTAGATTCATTTCCCCTTCTTTATACTCTTGTTTCAGCATTGAAACTGCATTCTGTCAAAATATCAACTTATTTGTCATTACACATATTGATCATTGCTTTGCTTTTTTCTTACTTTCTGAGTGTATATTAAGAATCTGGCAAATCTGCAAAATTTTCTTGAACCTCAAGAAGTGTTCATTCACAATATTTGACAAATAATTTTTTTAAATTTCAACCAAGAAATTAACTTACAGCACTGTTATTTCCAATACAAGTGGCTTTCCATCCTCCATAATTTCCACTGGGGTCACTCTGATAAAGCTGAAATCCATAGTGTTTATCCCAACCCATGTATAAAAGAGATACACCAAAAGGTCGCTTTCCTAATTGGCAAAATTTAAAAATTACTCAAGATGTATGTAATTTATATATATATATTTTAGCTAATTATTTAAAAATTACCGGTACTGCAAAAGTTGAAAGAACAATCACTACCTCCAAATTGAGTGTAAGCTTGCTTCAGATCACACAATGAGCTAACAAGTTGCTCACAGGGAATAGGTTCTTGATATTGTAAATGGAACCTAAAATATGCAGAAATAAGTAAATGGACATGCAAGAACTACAAAATGTAGGCTATGTAACAGTTGGTAATGGACATGAAAAATAATTACCTCTGTGCAATTAGACGGAGTTCGTTTGTTAAAACATTTGCATCTGATGTAATTCCAGCAACGCTACAAGCCATATCACTGAAGAAAGAAAAAACAAAAACAAAAAAACTCAATTAATATCACACAAAATCTCTCCTGATTAAATAACAATGGGTATTAAATATTAACAAAACCACTTACTTGTAAAGTTTGTAAATTTTTTCTGAATATGACACTTCGTCCAAGAGTTTATTTGTGTTGCGTCTCTCTGCAGCCAGCAAGACCCCATCATTAGCTAGGATACCCAAGCAGGTTCCTGCGTGACCGATAGCCTCCATGGCATATTCCACCTGATATAATCTCCCTGTAAATTACAGATTATTTATAGAGAAAAAGGCATATGGGTTCTGTTAATCAGCATTTGAGTTTATGAATGTATAAACTTCAGGGATATAGATAAAGATCATTAATTAAACGCTTTAGTTACCTTCTGGAGAAAATATTGTTGTTCTTGAGTCATATCGCCGTGACTGAAAGTAAATAAATAATTTGTTTGACTAATCAAGATCATTGGGGGGGGGGGGGGGCTAAACAAAATCAGAGGGTCGACATGGTCGAAAGCTTGACCACTTGAAAGAAACATAAAGAGTTGGTTTTTAAGTTTCTCGTTACTTTTACTAATAATCATTTAAATAAACTTCTTATAGGTTCCGAGAAACATAATAACTATCACAATGATTTTGCATTCTTACCATGTTGAAAGCCGACTGAAGAGTTACAGATTGGAGGTAAATTTCGTCTACACTATAAAGCTAATAGACGTAAAAAGGGTAATTCGAATTCAAAACGAAAGTTACATGATATTCAAGTAGTTTTCATGCCTAAAAATGCCACACAGCTGTTCAAATATCAATTCTAAATCAGTGCTTTTTCATACAAACATATGAATATTCTCATAACGTACTTTATTAATCTCGTTAATTTTAAACAAAATATGATAAGTAAAGCACCTGTTCAACGATCCCGATGTTATAAAAGCTGGATAGAGAGAAGAGAGTGGAGAATCACTCCAGATGACAGGATCAGAAGGTAGGTTTAACGAAGATAAAAATGAATTATGAAATTATAGACTTTCATTTTGAATTTAAATTAAATGTGCAAATTTGAATAATTTTAAAAGTTATTTAACTTCCCAGCATCTTAGTTTAAAGTTAAAAAAAAAATTGCAGTTGCAGGATCTTTCAATTTCTTAGCTTTAAAAGAACAAAGAAAATACCTTATGTATCCTGATATACAAATGCAAGTTTTTTTTGGAAATAATGACACCAACTGTGAAACTTGACATGCAATTAAAAAAATAGAATAATTGAAAAATCTATTTTTCCATTTTTTTTTTTTGGAAAGGAGGGGGGGGGGGAGGTGGTGGTGATGATGATGTTCACACTGTCCGAGTTTTTTAAGTGAATCGTAAGTTATATATATACATGTATATATTATGATATTATTTCACCTACCTAACAATTTAGTGATCCGACTGTCAATTGTATTATAGGCCTCAGTTAATTTAGTTTCTGTGGTAGCATATTGGTACACCTAAGGCTCTGAATGAGATTTTTTTTACCACCTGCTGGCTAGAGAATAATACATTGTGTACTTATGTATATGGGTATTATATAAATGCATTAAAGTTTGGTTTTTTTTTAAGACAAATAAATGCACATAAATTCCTATACAGCTGTTGAAATTTCATTTACTCTGTTTCCTTTAAAAAAAATATTGAAATGCATAAATGCATGCATTTTATTTCTGGTCTAAAAATTTAATACTTTTTTCCAAAGGGATGGGACAATTGAAGAAATTCATCCTGACAGTTACCAAACCAGACACATTAAAAACACTTTGTCATGCAAGCATTAGCTTAATATTTCTCCATTTTCTGATCAAGTTTGAGCAAATACGACAAAATGGAGCATTCCACTATATTGACATCCCAATTGAGACTGATTTTGTTCCTTTGGGAATTCAAGAGCCCCAGTTATTTCCCTCAGTTGGGGAAAGCAGAATTCCCCACATCATACACCAAACATGGAAGAGCGAGGAGATTCCAAGCAAATTTTCAAAATGGATTCAAACATGGGTCAAGAATCACCCTGGCTGGACTTACTATTTGTGGACAGACGAAAGTGCTAGACAGCTTATTAAAGACAGACATCCATACCTGTTGAAAGTTTTTGATGGATATTCGGAAGGAATACGGAGAGCTGATGCCTTGCGTTACGTTGTCCTGTATGAGTTTGGTGGGGTTTATGCCGATATGGATCTAGAGAGCTTGAAATCACTCACACCTTTCACAAAGAAATATGCTTGCTTCTTACCACAGGAACCATATGAGCATCCTATCTTGGACGGAAACTTTGAACATCTAGTGATAAATGCATTAATGGGCTGTAGACCAAAACATCCATTTATGAAGAGATTAATCGACAGACTGCCTGCCTTCCAACACATGTGGAGTGTCCTTGATAGCACAGGGCCCCATTTTGTCACCTCAGTGTATGGAGATTTCAAGGGAGATTACTCTTACCCAGAAATGCATGAAAATGGGATATATTTGGCTCCATCAGAGTACTTTTTCCCAACTATTGATCCAGCAAAGTTTTTCCATTTCCATTACCAGTGCAGGAGGTGGATACAACTTAGTTCTATTCAAAAGAGAGCTTGTAAAACATTAAAAGTTCTAGGAGTAAAAAGAAAACCACTCTCATTTTCTTACACTGATCACCATTGGGAGCATACTTATATTGATCTCAGAATTTCTCTCAGAGGACCTATCAGTATTCATAAACTTGTGCCACGTGTTAACATATATTCCTATACTAGTGTGTAAAACCCTTAACTGAAACCAAAACAAAGAAATCTGTTTGAAAAAGACTCATTTCATTTTGTGAACTTGCGGTAGCTAGGCTACAGATGGAAATCATGTTTCTTCAAACAAAATGAAGCGTTTTTATGGTCATTAATCAATGTACTGGTAATCATTATTTTGATATTATTGATAGGTTCAGTCAGATCTAGTTATTTTTGGGATTTTATGGTAATTCTCATGTTGACCAATTTATCTAGCTTGATTAAAATTTGTTGTATTTCTCGTAATACATTTACCGGTATCTGGCAGTATCTTCTTCCTTACCATTAATTTTGATTGTTCATTGTAACCAATATTGTAAATAAAACAAAATGTATAAAACAATCTTTAAAATTTTTTATTTCATTATATGGTGTCACCGTAAAAATGCAAACCAAAGAATATTTTCCTCTTCCAACTGTCAAATGGTAATGAAAAGAGCAAAGATAACAATGAGGAATTTACACAAGCAAGAAACTGAACAAAAACGTAGTCAGAAAAGACGAAAAATATTGCACTTGACCCCAAAAAGAGGTTAGATAAAGTTTCATCCAAATTTCATTAAGAATAACAAACATTTTGGATTCTGACATAAAAAAAAAATTAATAAAGTATTGGTGGTGTAAGCATTTATGAAATTTAATTTGGAACATAGACTGCTCATCTGAATTTTGTGTCTTAGAAATGTTAAGAACCTTAAGATGCTACAATCCTTTAAAACACAAAATTTGAAGAAGGTCCATATCATGCCAGGCAGATACCATACAAATTTGCACACAAGCAATGCCTTAGTCTAAATTTGTATCATCACATTCTGTGGCCTCATTATTTTTTATTCATTGAGCATGAATTTCGTTGTTGAGCTGATCCAAAAAAATCTAATGTTTATCGATGTCAGAAACAGTACAAAATTGTGTATTTGCAGAGTGATAATCCATAACTATGTAACCTATATATGAATTTTTTAAAAAAATATTTCGTTCAAAATTGATGCTCTCTAATATTAATGAAACCACAGTATTTGATTTGGTATAACCTCAGTAAGGTGAAAGGTTCTCCAATAGAGAGTAATTACCATTATCATTATTCTATTTCAGCTAATCCTTACAATTCTTATTAGTTAAAATGAAACTGAATTTTGGATTATGATTACCTTAGTAGTTTCTCATATTTGTTTGCTGACACCAGTCAGAAATAAAACAAATTTTGCTTTTGATCCAGTAAAGCCATGAACAAATGAAGTAAAAACTGTGTTTAAAAAGGTTAACTTGTGGGAAAAACTCCTTTTAAATAAGTCATAAACAATAATAATCAAGCTTCAATTGTAGCAGAAATGACCAACTGCTACAGAAATATTCAAAAGCAATGTAAACATTCTGGATAGAAAAGTGTTTAAAGTATCATTAGGTTATACAAAATTCTATTTTATTCCAATGATTGTCATACTGGCCATACCAAAACATTTACCCATCAAATCCATGAATAACTCTTATGAGTTAACTCATAAACACTAAAACTGTATTTTCTGTCAAATACCGGTATACGGTACGCACGATACCAAAAAAAAAAAACTATATGAAAAGGCTTTAGACTAGATAAAAAAAATTCTTTCAGAAAGAAAATCCATATTCTTTGGTAAAATAAAAGCATTAATCTTTCCACTCATCTTTCACTCTCATAATTTCTAAATTAAAATAAATTATCTTCACAATTACATCAACTAAACTAACTCAATAATCAACTAATAACTTGAACAATCAACCATTCACTATACTGTAATGCCATTTTCACAGTGAGAATTCCATGACAAATATTAACACAAACCAGCTCATACATGTACTGTAATAATGACTTTAACTAACAAGCAACAAGCAATTAACAATCTTTTATAATATATATCAAAAAAAAATAATGATGTACCAACATGAAACACATTTGTAAAGTCTATTGCAAAAACCTCTGCTGAAGACAGTTATGTATAAAGACTTGGCCAGTCTTTGTGGGGGTGGAGAAGAGGGAAGTTGCCACAAAGTTGGGACTGAAAAAATGATCAATCTTGATTGCCAGCACTCCTGAGGTGGGTGATTTATACGGACAAGGTCACTCGGTGTGTCTTTGGGTTTTTTGCAGACACCTGCTACTCCTAGGGATCAGCAGCCTGCTCCCTCTTACTACATGCATCACGTCATATACCGCTTCTTGTGGTCTGTTAAAATGTCTGTGACAGCTACCAACTTCTTTAACGAGGGCTGTCGAGAAAGATCGAAATAATTTTTAATACATCATCTAAATATCAAAATATAATTTTTAAATTTAATACAAAATAATCAAAATTAATGAGTTATTTTTGAAACTTTACATCTGAGTTGATGCAAGTTATTTTTTTTTTTATACAACCATACCTTGGTCTCCGCTTGTTTCCTGAGTTCTGATTGGTGGGTAGCACATATCGTGTGCATCGTAGCGAGGTCCCTGGCCACACTGTCGACTGGCAAGGAGTTCTCCGAGGATGTTTCATTGTCGTCAACCTGCTTCAATTAAAAGAATGTCAGTGTGTTATCATTAAATCTTAACTGTTTACATCTATGGATATGATCAATAGACATGATCTGACAAAACAGAATAAGCCTCGTGTACTAACTTCTTGTTACAGACAGCAATATGTGTAACTTACAGACAGTTCGTCCAGAAACTTGATCATCCGAGGCTTGTTTTTCTTGATGAATGGGTTTATCACTTCCATAAACGCCTCCTACAGAGAGATCAAGTATATGTATTGGCATATCAACTACCTCATTCTGAGAGATTGTCATCTTTCTTGCAAATGCAATTCATTAAATGAAGTAGGATATCATTTGATCTTACTTTGATTCCAAATTCCACTAAATTTGCCAAGTTCTGTAATGCTTTTGCAATAAGTTTTAAGGTTCGACAGGCCACATCTGATGGTGTTTCTGGAAGACATGGAAAAATAACATACAAATGTACTTGTCTGTATCTGAAGAAGAATATCTTGCAAAGAAATGAAATACAAACAACAAACAGGATACTAAAGGAAACTATACCTGTGATTAAATTGAAAGATTTCGGGTTTAGGATTGCCGGACACAACAGCCTCAGAAAGATGAAGCCACTAAAGCCAAAAAAAAAAAAAAAAAAAAAAATAGACCATTAGGAAACTATTGAGCAAAACTATACAATGTCATGTGAATGTAAAAATAAAAAATAAAAATGTTAATTGTAATTGAACTTTGTTTCTCCTCTAGCAAACATTGCTGCATTTTTAAGAAAGAATCTGAATGAAAGGGCTGTAAGACTGGGCTTGCACACCTAACGACTCTTGTTCTGACACTCTCATCTGAAGGCCATTTGGCTGACACACTTCTCTGTAGACAGCTGCATATATATCGCAGGACTCTACAAAACCGAGAAAAACACAACAACCGATCAATAACAATGTGATAATGACATGCATCTGTAGACGTAAGGCAAGTTTAGGTGACAATAATTAGTCAATAAGAATCCACTGCTGGGCTCAATTGACACTCAATTAAATAACAAACAGTTCACACTTCCTGATCCCTGAACTTACTTTGGGCAGCTGTCCGTGGATTTAAAAATGGATTCCGTCATCTCCTCCAGGAAATGGAGAAAGTGATCCCTGTTTGTTACAATATCACAGCCACTTTCCAACATAGTGGGATTCAGCTACAAATATTTAGCATTACACATTCAGAAGATTGACTTGAAAATAACACAGACAATACTAAAGGTTAATATATATATACTAGGCATAAAGCAATGATACTTTAATATGCAATACCTACACATTCTTATTTTGTGAGTTGTGTTCTTTAGCCAAGTTTGTTGTAGGAAAAGAGCAATTAGCACATAAATACAATAAAAATATATGGCTGGCCCAGGAACCCCCACAACTCTAGTCAGCTCTACCACTGAGCCACTCAGCCCGATATCCATGGTCCATATAGCCCTAATTACTACAAAATTTTACATGTATCTTTTCCAAATTGACATTGTAAATATCAAATGCAATAGGCCAAAGGTATCTGTAGAGCTGTCAATTGTTGAGCATCACTAACTGTGTATACTCTATTGTGGTAAGCTTTGGTTTTTAAATGTTATACCCTTTGAATTCAAAATAAACATACATAAGGTATCTTGGATGATACTAACAGATGAATTGTACATTCATACATTCATCATTATTTTACAATAATTATTATTAGTTGGTTTCATTTTGTACCATACTAGCTCTTTAACGCCTGATCAATTGGTAATTGAAGTCATAAGTACAGGTAAAACTATGTGAGAAAGACATTTACCAGGTATGGCGGAGAATTAAGGTATTTACCAACGCATTGACAGAGTTATGCAATGTCTACTTACCTCACAAGACTGCTTGCTCTCAGTGATGTGGATGATCGGGTCCTTCAGGGCTGACGCCACAAACTGAGTGGCGGTCATTTTCATGTATTGATCCATCAGGGTGGTAGCAAGAGAGGTGGCTCGGAACAGGGTAGATACAATGTCTGTGGAAAACAAGAACCTTTAATTCTTCATGCCTTTTACTTAACAATGCATATTCATTCCAGATTTTACTATAATATTTGAATTTCACCAGATTACACTGACACCTGGTTATAGCTACTTGTAAGGCCCTTAGATAAGCAACTTTGATTCATAATATTAAAGGTAATTTGTTATATCCAATATTTATTATACAATTTCTATCATAAAATTTCAATATTAATGGAATGAAAGTGTCTTCACTGTAAGCTTGAATTTGTTACTGTTGTTGGCCAAATGAGCAAGCTTGCCGTTACCATGTGCATCACACCTTTATGGGGTTACTGTACACAAACTTTAGCTTGACATTTTTTAACTGCCATTAACTCCAAGAGTTTATCATAAATGTTATAGGTTACATTCTGAAAAAAATTATGAGTATTTTACCTTCACGGGCAATCTCAAGATCATTCATGGTTTTAAGTATGACTTTCTCTTGCTGTTCATGGCGGAATATTTGAAGAAGGGCTTTGGCCAGGGGAATTCTATCATTACCACAGATGCTGAACAGCTCCAGAAGATTACTTAGATCTCCATTTAATATCAACTACAACCAAACAAAACAGGCTCAGCTGATTAAATCAAAACCTTGTGTATTTTTTGCACATTGGGGAGCTAAATCTTCTGAGAAGATGATTGTACCATCTGACCAATGCACAAAACTTTACATTTAGTTATTTCAAAAAGCAAGAAAACATGCAAGAAGAATTTTCATACCTTCAAAATTATACCAACATAATATTATTGTTCAAAATAAGATAAAAATTGTTGGTTAAAATGAGATGAAATCAAATTGGAAATTATAAAAATGACTACATTGAGAAAAAACAAGATATCTGTGAGCCAATGCTCACTAGTGATACCCCCGCTCTGATGTGAATATGCAAAATAAGCAAAGTCGACATTTAACAGAAAGCTGGCATCCGATTGGTACAGAAATATATCCCACAATATGGCATATGCCTAAACAAATAGTGTGTTAAAATTTCAAGCATCTGCGATAAATAGCTGCTGAGAAATCTTTGACGAAAATTTGTTTGAAAATTTTGGCTATAATAAACAAAGTCATCATTAAACAGGAAGTTGACGTCCGATTGGTACAAAAATACATCCCACGATATGGCATGCCTATAAAAATACTGTGTAAAAATTTCAAGCATCTGCAATAAACAGTTCCTGAGAAATCTTTGACAAAAATTTGTTTGAAAATTTTTGCTAAAAATAAACAAAGTCGTCATTTAACAGGAAGTTGACGTCTGATTGGTACAAAAATATATCCCACGATATGGCATGCCTTAACAAACACTGTGTAAAAATTTCAATCATCTGCGATAAATAGCTGCTGAGAAATCTTTGACGAAAATTTGTTTGAAAATTTTTGCTAAAAATAAACAAAGTCGTCATTTAACAGGAAGATGACGTCTGATTGGTACAAAAATACATCCCATGATATGGCATGCCTATACAAATATTGTGTAAAAATTTCAAGCATCTGCGATAAATAGCTGCTGAGAAATCTTTGACGAAAATTTGTCTGAAAATTTTGGTTAAAAAATAAGCAAAGTCGTCATTTAACAGGAAGTTGATGTCCGATTGGTACAAAAATATATCCCACAATATGGCATGCCTTAACAAACACTGTGTAAAAATTTCAATCATCTGCGATAAATAGTTGCTGAGATAAATGCGACAGTAATTTTTGTTACGGACGGACAGATGGACAGACAGACACACAAGGGTAAAACAGTATACCCCCTCTCCTTCGGAGCTGGGGTATAATAATACCAAGTTTCCAAAAGTGACAGAAAAAAATCATTACTGATCTCTTTTGATAAAATACAAAATCTTAATCCATTTAAAATAAGTCAAGCTCTGTTTTATTATTCTTCATGTCTTACCTCTTTAAGTGTTGAATATTTGTCTTCAGGCATAATGATTTCGTGTAAATATCGAGCCCGTATCCGTAGCGAACCCATTTCACCACGGGAGGTGGGACTGACAGGGACTAGAGAAAACCATTTGGCGAATAAATCCAGACTTTTTATTTCTTCTAATGGTATTAATATTTGGGCTGAAAATACAAAATAAAATCCGAACATGAAACTTCAACTCCACATGCTGTGAAAATTTACTTGTATTAAACAGTAAAACCCCCGGTGGTATGCTCTGCTTTAAAAGTCTCAACCTCCATCTTGTTCACCCCACAAGAAATTAATATGCATGGTAAAAACCCTTTAATGTTTGGACAGGAATTACATTAAATTGATTTGGAGCTAAAGTGGATATGCATCAGTAAAACTAAAGCAGTGTATGTGTATCAACAGGTGAATATTTCTTGTTGAGATGAAATAACTTACCAATTGGTTTTCCTATTTCTTTGTCAATAAATCTTTTACTGTAATTATGAACACTAATGCTGATGGATTCTATATCGGAAGGAATATCACTAAAAAAATTCCAAAAATACAAATTTATTGCTTTAACACAGCCAATGTTTTTATTATAAATGGAAAGTACATTGATTACACGACCTATATACTAGCTTTTACCATAAACAAAATAAACAAATACATGTTCACATGTATCACTTCAGGATCGAGTCTTTCAATAATCATAATCTAAAAAATCTTATAACAAAAGAGCACACATATAATTTTAAGTGTCTAAAAGCAAGCTGTTGACTTTTAACAACGTTACTTTAAATAATTCTTATCACAAAAGAGCTCCAGTATATTTTTACTGTCTAAAAGTAAGCTGTTGACTTTTAACCACATTAATCTAAATAATTCTAACACAAAAGAGCTCCAGTATATTTTTACTTGCTTGAAGTACAAATAAGCTGTTGACAGTAAAAGTCACCGACAGTCCAGTATCACTCTATCGTTGTTCAGTACTTACTCTAGGATAAACTTTTCCTCCCACACTGGGTTGTGGCCCTCCTCGACCTGGGTGCGGCACACCTTGATGGGGTTCTGGCCAGGGTTCTTCAGGTTGAGGATACAGTAGGGGTGGGGCAGGAGCTTAGTGGACAGCTTCTGGGCATCCACCACCTCCACGGTCAGGGACCGCAACTCCTTCAGGGCAGACAATCGTTGTTGGGAAACAGGGGCGGTGTTTACACAGTATGGGCGGAGCCTTTGTATCCAATTCTGAAAATTTAATGTAGACATATATGCACATATCATTCTTTGAGTCCAAAGAATTTACTAAGTAGGTTCATTTCAGGAGGACTATACTAATCTATGTTACAGTAACCAAGACTCAATTAAATATATCTTATTAATAGAAAATGTTTTTAACAAGCCATAACATTTTTAGTACTTTTATCAAGAACTCCTCATTATGTCACATGTTTAAAGGAAATTAGAAACATTACATTTGTCAATACATACAATTTACATCAACCTACTTGAGCTAAATCTATGTTTTCAGCACACAGGTAGTAAATCTGGGAATGATTAAATGAGTTTGTAATTAACTGGAAGCAATTAGGTCTGAAATAAAGAAGAAAAAAGACAGAGGTCAATGCATTGGCATTTCATTCTTAAATGACTTACTTTAAACTCATTGTTCAGTGTCACTTAACAAATCATAACTCCAAAGTATAATACATGTACTATAATAATCATCAATTTTACCTTCCAAAGAAGCTGTCATGGACAGGGTAGAGGGAACTGTAGCTAAGATCAATTAAACCTTTCGGACGAGATCTCTACAATGAAGAGTAAAAATTGCATGGTAAATTCATATTACAAAGTTTTCTGCCATGTTCCAAAAATACAAGTGACAGTCATAATATTCTGTTAAATACATTTAATGTTAGACTAACAATTTTTTTTTAGGAATTAGGGAATTTGACACCATATTTTATATACAAAGCATTCCAGTGATTTGCTTTTTTCAACACGTTGAATTAGCTGTTTATCATTTAAAGGCCTGTAATATTATAGAAAATACAGCAGGTACAAATAGGTGAAAAAATTACCTTATCATTTTCTAAATAACATAGCTGCTTATCATCTCCAAGCAAAACAAAAAACATGTTTTTGAATTTTTTGTTCTGACCTGTAATGAAGAGAGAAAACAATGATTAATTCTGAATAAATATCTAATAATCAATTTCCATATACCAGTACAGTGTAGGATAAATACATGTACTACCAAATTCGTTTAACTTATAAAGCAATCTAAAGAGGACTGAAAATTCCTGTTCATGCACATTCATCTAAAAAAAAAACCCTGCAGTTGAATCTGCCACCATACTAAGAATTTACATATTGAAGATTGTTATTGTGGTTTTTTTAATTGGGGGTGGGTGGGGTGGTGGTACAATGTAGTAGAAATATATTCATCACAAAACAATTCATATACCTGTACTTATGGATTTTTAATTTTGGAAAGAAAGCAATATGTGATTCAGAAAAGGATAACATGGTGTCATTTAACATGACTTTACCATAGTCATTTCTGAGATGCTCTCTGCGGACTTACTGTTTTTCTTGATGTAGAGGTACCCCTTCATCTCCAGCTTGTTGCCTTGGCGCCCTGTCATGGGACCGCGGGAACTCTGTCTGATTGAGTCATACAGGTCGTCGGCTGACCCCTTATGAGACAGCCTCTCCAGCTTCTCTGACACATACTTCATCTCCTGAAACATCACTCACAGATATCAGTCACAGAAATCAGAAAAAACTATCGGTCAGATATCTGTCAAATATATCAGTAAAATTATAAATATCATTCACATGTATCAGTTAAAATATCAGTCACAGATATCAGTTTAAAAAAAAAAATCAGTCACAGATATCAATAACAAAAAATATAATTTTGCACCTTTACAGAGATCCTACGTAAATGAAAGCCATCTTCAGAAAACATCAGATAAAAAAAATTGACATTATTGCAGCTATTTTTCTCACAATTCTTATTTCTCTGAAGAAACTTTTTGTTGGAGGGGGTCTTTTTTTCTTTGATACAACACTTGTTTTCTTTTGCAGATCTATGACAAATTGTTGTAAATGACTTTAAAATGACCCTACCCTTGTGACTGGGGCCCCAAGGGTGTGTCCTTCCACAATTTCTTCCTTTTTATATCTCTCTATGATTCCATCCAAACTAAAAACAAAATATTCATATAATACGTAGGATTTTTCTTTCATTCAATACTTTTTCATACCAATAATACAATCATATTTTGATCACTAAAACCCAAATAACAAAAAGCATTTTAAAACTGATCTCCTGTTTTGCAAATGCTTTGGAAATCTTTTGCTCTGCTTTGAATTGAGAAAATTTGTGTAAGTAAATTGTGTTTAATTTTATGTTTTAATGCCATTCAAAAATTAAATTTTATGGATTCTCTATCTTTATTTTTTTATTATTTGCTGCAATAACTGTAAACATCTGATTTAGCAGCTCCAAAAAAAAGTTCATAGTTAAGCTCAGGCCACACCAATATAATTTCTTGTTCGTCGGACATCCAATGAAAAAGATAGGAGTGGACGAGCGATGAATTAATAATATTATTTTTTCTGTAGGCAAAATTTTTAGGCGGTACATACCGTAAATAAATTTGTGCGACGGTTAAATTTTTTCTACTTGTTTCTGATTTATAAATTAAAACTATCGAAACTACGAAAAATAGAGTGGAAATATAACAGAAAATGGTGCAGAATTTCCAGGATGTGGGAAAAAATTAATATCATTTGTACAATTTTATTTAAATGTGAGCGCGGGGTCCGACAAACAAGAAATTATATTGGTGTGGCCTCAGCAACACCGAAGAACTAACTAACCTGTCAAAGTATCGGCCTCCCATTAAAAACAACTGTTTTCCTTGCTTTTCTATCCTGAATCTTTGAACAACTTTGTCACATAACACAAATAAAGAATAGTTCCCAGGTGAATTCTCACTTGGTCTAACAAGAAAACTCCCCTGTCCAGCTATTTGAAGAAAGAAATTATCAACATTAATATGTTTCATCTTTTACTAAAAGGTTTGGATTAACTATCAGGCCATCCTTAAAAAAATGTTTGTTTGGAATTGCCTCGAGATTTCTAGACCCAGGAGGGAGGGATGAATTTTATTTTTTTTTCCAAACTTGAAATTTAACTAATTAAAATTTGGTAAAAAATAAAAATCTCCATATATTAATAAAAAAGTTCCTTATTTTTTTGCAAGTAAATTTTAATGGGGGTGAAGTATTTCAATGAGGTGATAGGCAATTCCAAACAAACATTAATTTTATTTTGGCCTAAGAAAATATTAAGAGTTTGTATTTAATACCTTCTCTAAGCTTTTCCACAGCTTCTTCCTTTGTGATGCTAGCATGGAAGTAGGGCAGACCTTGAACAGGTTCTACACTGTCACTCTGAAATCCAAACATCACTATATGACAATCCCATAAATGAAGTTGTGAATGAAACTCTGCCTCTATATGCAAGTAACAGCATATAGCATGAAAAAAAAATATAATTATTGAAATAAATTAACACGTTTTTTTTCACAAGCAAGAACACATTTGGAAAAAATATATCTCAAATCATCAAAAGATTATGTTACAGAGACAGAAATAACTCACCAGATTATCCACTAAAGCTTCATGGATTTGGCCGTCCTCATTGGTTCGGAGAGATTTGACCCACAGCCAGCCATCCCCCATCTCGTTCAGCACAATGAACACATCCCCTTTCTCAAAGCTCAACTCATCTGTCTCTGGCATTTTGGAGAAGGAAAGCACAGCCACCACTTTTCTCCTATCATCAACAGGCTAAAAAATGCACACAGAATCAACTTTTCTAAATTTTACTGTAAGCATACACTGACGTATAGTTGTGAAATTTGCAATTACATTCTTGATCAATTATTTCACAGAGGAAATTTTTTCTTCTTGTTAAAACAACAGCACTTACCTCTGGCGGTGAGACTGGAAACTTGAGTTGCTCCCCTTTGAGGAGATAGGAACAGGAAGTGTAGTACCCTACTAGCAGAGCCATGCTGTCGAATCGGCGGCCACCAATGTAGTAATCACCACATATTGCTGATATTCTGTACCAAAAAAAAAAAAATAATAATAAAGACACATAATTAACCCCCCACCTCCAAAAAAGTTATTATCTATATTTTAATTATCATTTGTTAATGTGTAGTGGTTTAAAGTCTTTGGAAAAGAAATGGAGATGGACAATTCATAGTAGTCTTCAATACATTTACACTAGAAAGCAAATACAGCAACTTTATAGTACTTTATCAAGAAAAATAAAGATGGTTAATCTTTAACTCTTTACATAGAGGGAGAGGCTAGCTAGGACCAAATAGGTGCATCCTCCAGAACTAGTAAATACGTACTTGAAGTGAGTGAGGCCATTCTTGCCCAGGTAAGAGAGGACGTAGGAGCCCTTGTTGCGCTCACTCTCCCTGACCAGGTAACTTCCCGTTTCTCCGGCAGTCCGCAGTCTGTCCTCAGCCACCTGACGACCCAATCGTCCATGGTACCATCTACAATAAAAAGAAAACTCATAAAAACTCTAGTAACACAAAATTTCAATTAAAGTCAGAGCAACTTAAGTAAATAGAAATGAACATCTTTTTTCTTTGGAAAAAAAAGCCTTCATCTTTTTTTTTTCTGTATCTTTAATACCTGGTAGATGTAATGTCACCACAAATTATTTCTTTCATAGGATATTAATCAGAATTTACAAGTTACATGTAAATTCATATACCCAGTAGCTATAAGTTTTTCTTTTTAATATCTACAACATCATCACTGTGACAAAATGTTTATAATCCAGACCATAACTTTTATTCTCTTTCCGTGATCATCAGGTTGCTTATGCATTTGCGTCAAAACCGCAAAAATTCCAATTACTATAAGGTTCTTAGAAATTGATTCAGTTCTTGCAGACTCATAACAAATTTTGAAATGCATGCACTAAAAATAAAGGAACGAGTTTTGATGTATTGATTCTAATGGCCAGAAATCAAATCAATTTTAATTTTATGCATCTAGGTCAATTTAAGTTTTATAAAAGAAGGAAAGTCAGTGGGCGGAATGTTCCTATGGGATAACAGGGATGTTGCGCTGTGTCTATAAACATTGGAAACTACGTAGGCGTCAGCTAGCATTACTGAATGATTCCTTGTGTTCGGTAAAATCTATACCGCACACATTTAATACACGAGTACAGAGTGCACAATCTGTGGGCGCCGGATACTTTGCAGTGAGAGACGGTGACAAACTCACTGCTTACCAATCCACACCTTCCCAAAACTGTAATACATCTCCATGCACCAAGTTCACCCTTGATGAAAATGTGACCCAATTCCTGTCAACCCAACCATACAGAAAACAAAATTCAATCAACGTCCTGTCTTTCCCACTTTTAAAAATTAGTTTTCAAATTTCAATTCTTAGTTTTCCCAATCGGTAGACCAATTTTTAGTGATTAAGTTTGGGATTTCCATCCCGAATGATGTCAATTAGGAGTGATACCTCTCTGGTGCTAGGTACAATATACTGCTCTAATCACTTATTAAAATCCAGACCAGGGTGTGTTGTCAATAATTGCAAGGCTCGGTCAAATTAATCAATACTCGCTAAAGCATACCGGTATTACATTTATCACGGCAATCCTCTTTCACATTAGGAACAGTTTACAGCATAAGTAAAACTGAAAACAATTATAAAGAGAATGCTTCAGAAATTTAGAATAGATATCATTTCCATACATATGAAATATCTATATGTTTAAATTATTTTCAAGCTATGAGGATAGTTTTTACCCCCCCCCCCCCCCCTTTCAAACTATTAACAGTTTAATAATTATGAACTGCTCCTCAAGTGGAGATCACTAAATAATGCATCATCTTTTACAGTGTGTGGGAGTCGGATGGGATATAAATAGCAAACACTCTATCTGTTATCTTTTGAAAATCCTGTTGCCTATAAATGATTGATATTGTCAACCACTTGTGATCATCACATGATTATTCTGGACCGATACATTACAAAAGATGACATGCAAAAAGTAGGGCAGACAGACTGCAAGGACCCCTTACATTCAGCTTTTTATTTCTAATTCACCACAAAATGTAACTTAATGAGACTTAATTAACATTTTCTAGCCAAACTCATCCAATCAAGACGGATATCTGACATCTTTACTTGGTGTTATAAGAATCTACAAAATTATTCCGATATCTACTTGGCAATAATATGTCTATGATTACCGGTAACCTCTGATGATATGTCAGTGATATCTGAAGGAATCTATCAAGGATATCTACAGATATGTCATTGATATCTGTATAAGATAAACCTTTTTCGATTAACTACATGTAGCTTCCACTAAAGGTGTATTGAAATACATGTATAGAAATATAGCGAGATCCTGGGGATATCAGCTGTAGTCATAAAATGATATCTTACAGAGGACATCTTATGGATTAACATTATCTAGGTTTTAAGTTTTAATGATTACCATTATTGTTCTGCCCAAACTCATCCAATAAAGACAGATATCTAACATCTTTGCTTGTTGTTATTATCAATGAGAATCTTCAAAATTATTCTGATATCTTATTGACAATAATATGTCATTAATAGCTGGGAACCTTCGATGTCATATCACCGAGATTGAAAGGAATTCATCAAGGATATCTATGGTAACTGTAACTGATATCTCATTGATATCTATGGTTTTAGAAGACAAAAATATTTGATTAACTACAAGTATTTCCCTTAAAAGATATGTACACTGAGTCACCGATATAGAAAGATTCTGGGGACTATTTTATATCTATAAAATGATATACTGTAGACATCTAATTAATTTGAATTACTCAAGTTCAATACTTCTTGACTATACTGGAGCACACATAAACATAAATGAACTTCTAAGGTATAACCAAGAAGCTCATTTATGTCCATGTGTACCAGTTTTCAATTTAGAACCTAAAAGCACCTTAGCAATATGGGATGTAAATATTATCAATGCAACAGTTACATTATGAAAGATGTATAAGTTTCTTGATCTTTAATCTTTATGGGACACAAAATTTTGCCTAACTTATTTTTATCACAGTTAGTTATAACTGTAAAATGCAAGTAATTTTTAAGAATGATGCCATAACTCTGTAAGATTTCACTTCATCTATAAATTCACTGTATTTGCATGTGTTTGTACAGAAGAAGTCTTACTGTATGTTGATGTTATGTCAATGAGTTCAGATTTAAGAGTCATTTTTAAAGTGCAATCACAAAGTTCTAACTGAAGGTTTAAAATCTCTCTCCTCTCTCTCTCTCTCTCTCTCTCTCTCTTTCTCTCTCTCATAATACCCAATACATGCATTAAGTTTCAGAGTTGCATAATTCAGTATGTTTCATTTTTGTCTTTCAATTAATGCATCTAAAATTCATCAAATTTCAATGGAATAAAAGACATGTAACGATGTTAATGTATAAACAAGGTACTAGGTATTTCACAAAGAATCATCATATTTCAGCCACTAAAAACCTGTACTCTGGATATTTCCACATAGAAGCTGTCTTGGATTTATAGAATTTTGTGGTTGATTGCAAGATTTAATTTTTTTTTGTGGGGGGTGCTCATTCTATGGTGTCCCTGAAGAACTATTTTTTTTACAGTTAGAAGAGTATTATTTTATCAGTTTTAACATATCATCAGTTCAAAGTGAGTGGGCGAGAGGACAATCTAACTTCCATAATCTATTCAGGAAGTTACATTTTAAATATTTCCCATAAGGAAACAAATTTTATTTTTTAAACTATATGAAATTGAAAATATTCAAAAGAACCAAGCGAAATATAAGATCAAAGTTTACATACTATATAGCATTGTACATTTATATGTGCACAATCATTGATAAGAGGATACAGAATTTAAACATTTTACAAGCTGTATTTTTTGCAAAGAAATAAGTATACAACTAGGAAGACACAATTTCACTCATTTTAAACTTTTGAATATGAAATTTTCAAATACATATACTTTTAAAAAATAATTAATAAAAAGTCAAATATATATACTTTTATAAAATAATTAATAAAAAGTCAAAAACTTGAAAATCATATAATTTTTTAAAAGTTACATACCTTTGGATTAGCATAAAGAAATATTTATTAATTTCACTAATCTTCATTTCTGCTTGTGCTTGTGGGGAAAAATATATCTCATTGATAAAATGAAATGGAAAAGATTCTAATGTTTACATCTTTTTCTGATTTTTTTCCCACACAGTCGGAAGAGGAAGTTGCAGCACACCTTGGTAAATCAATATTACCCTGAAAAATCATATTGGCTGAATCTGATAAAACTCTTATCTATCTGTAAGATGATAGAAGGCCACATTTGCTGCAGCAGGGTGTGGGAGTTTTGAGGAATGGCTCACTGCTTCTATATCAAAGCAGGTGAAATCCTCAGATGTTGCCTGATGAATGTATCCTGGGAGGTTTATGTAATATGTAAATGCCACTGACTGTTCACATGCTTTGAGCTCAGCATAATGGGATACATGATGAGCGTGTTCATTCAAGTCAGTAGTAACGTCTGACTCCTAAATAATTTTGTCTCCAAGAATTGGAAGGTTTGGGTTGGTGGGGGGTTGACTTATTCGATACTTTATCATAATATATAATTATGAAGATAGCTTATCCTCTGATTTCCCTTTTTTTTTTTTTTTTTTTTTTTTTTTTACATCTATCTTACAAAAATCAAGTAGAGTACATGTACATATAAGCATGATTGACAGCTTTTGTTAACATTGTTTGTATACCGTCAATAAATCTGACCAATGACTTCCTCAGTAACGGTGTACTTTCCATCTATCATGTAAAATATCTTAGTCTGTCACATATTTTTTGTTTACTATATGACAAACTAATTGTTTAAGCATTGATTTGCCTTCCTTTCACAAAATCTACATAACAGGAAGGTTGACTTTTCAAAAAATATACATATATCTTTTCCTTCTTTATCTCTGTACTCATGGATTTACTAACAAATTACTTTTCATGTCAATTTCCTTATTAATCTTGTCTTTTCAAAACATAATAATGTTTGGAGTTGGGTTTTTGGTTTTTTTTGTTTAAAAACCCCCATAGATTAGCATACATCATATGATTTTTTTTATTAATAAAATGCAATTGCTGGCTATAGAACAGTACTTTAATATGCTATCTGCATCATAAAATTCAGCCTTATTAAACATGTTAAAGTAATATGGTTCATAAAATAACAGATAAATGCATGGATATATGTCACCATCATTATACCTAGACTTACACAAAGTACACATTTCCGATTTCTGAAATCAGATCAAACTGAATATAATATGCATGCATTGGCATATATTTTAGGATGTCACTAACCATCAATGTTATCATAATCATACTTTTATTGGGGGGGGGGGGGGGGGGGGGGGGGAGGCGGTGGTCCAGCACAAATGATAATATGAAGATGGTTCTGATCAGTTTTATATATTTTTTACAGTAACTTGTTTTCATTAGGACTTGTTCCACTTTCCTGTCACTAAAGTTATCTAGTCTCTAGAATGCTTTACTAAAATAAATGGCAAAATCGATTAAATTATTTACAGATCTACTAACTATCCACTGCCCCCATTAAGTACTGTAAGCTTCCATTGGTATTTAACTTAATGCCTACATATTTCATATAGAGGATCTTTTCGACTTAATGGCTTTATTCTTCATTTCTTAGGCAAAATTTACTTTTTACTATCCTTTTTTTCTAAATCTATAATCAAAACAGTCAATGAACTTCAAGGTGAAAATGCACCACATGAAAACCTGCTTAAAATATTTGATAGGAACTGCCAAATTCAATTATACATGCATCATAATTCATCATCACTGAATTTATTACAATCCAAAGATCTTGTTCAATTGACAGGTCCACAAAAATTGTTTGTATTTTTGTCAACTCTCTGATCCATAAATATTCCAATATCATGAAAGCAGAATTCATCAAATTTATATATTTTTTGGCAATGAAATGAAAACATCAAAATGACAATTACCTTTCTGATAGATCAAGTCACATATGTTCAATTTTTTTTTTTTTATGAATAAAATGTTGTCATATGGTGATTGTGTTAAATCATAACAATATCTCCCCAACCATCTATGCTATGTTCATAAACATGGCGCAAACGACTCTTCCCTGGTAAAAATTATTTGATTAGAAATTGCAGCCTCTTTAAAATGCGGCTTTGCAACATTGGCATGAATAAGTAATTTCTTCACAAAGTGACATTACAATATTGAATTCTGCTTGAAACCGCTATATTCAGAATTTTGATATGAATACATGACACAATTATGCAGGCATTTACAAAACCTGCATTACAGATGTTGTTTTCAAAGTTCTATGAATATTTTTTTTTTAAATTCAATTTGGAGGATATAATAAAAATTATAACAATAGTGTGAACTTTAAAAGTTTATAAATAAATGAGCATACCAATGCTCTTTTCTCTTTTTTTCCTATCTAATTAGATAATCCCTGATACATACCAATTTTCACCAGACACGACAACAAAATACTATTTTAAATAGCACGATTTGTTTATCATTTTAAACCATGCACTGACCTTATATGGGAAATGCACATAAAACAAAGTAGTTCTTAGACCTCACACCGAATTCATTTTTTTTCGAGCAACACTTCAATATAATCCAGGCTAATAACGACAAAAATGAAATATAGCTGACCGCAGTGAAGTATTATCATAAACAACATATAGGCCTAAGCTAACTGTTACGCACTGATTTTCAGGTGGGGCAGTCTGGGTTATGAACATGGTTTCCTCAGGGTGGTCCTGGTTTTCAGATAAAGGATCGTCATCGTCTCCTGCATCTGTAGGACCCGTGTCTTCTGTCATTTGCCCGACACTCGGCGCTGCAGTCTCTACTGCACTGTTGTTGTCAGCCATTTTCTTTCCGCATGTGCGTGATGAATTAGGATGATGCAGCTGATTGGTTAAAAAAATTCCCGCCATATTTATCGTAACTTTAATGAATGACGTCCAAAGGATTTATCAATGGACATTCAGTGGGTTTATGAATGGACATTTCACAATTAAATAACCCAATTGAAAACGGATATAAACATTATTCCTATACAATCAATTGTTTACACATGTTTCAAGTGGTTTTGAGACAACGAGTCACAGAAAAAATAATTTAGATTTATATATTATGTTTACATTTTCAAAAATATAACGTTATTAAAATTAATTCATATTTAAATAATGCATAAACAATAATCTGTTAAAAAACGAATATAGAAATATATGGGATATCTTTGGGTCTCATGCAAAGAACTAGGTACAGTTTCAGTCATATTTTGCCCTGCTTTAAAGTGATTTATAAAAATATCACCAAAATGGAAGTGAAACATTTATTTATACAAAAATACCCATAAACTAAGAATCTATAAATAGTTACCTGATTAGACTTTCACAAGGGTAATTGCGACATCACAAACAGTGCATTTTCCCGTAATTTTCATAGTTTTTTGGACAGAAAACTATGTCCGCAGCCATAGCACACGATGAAACTCACATTAGAACTTTATCATGTTAAAACAAATAAAATATATTAATTTTGTTGTGGGCGATGGCTGCAGACACATTTTCCTCTTAAAAAAACCTATGAATTAATTTGCTCCATTTTTTAACCATTTTTGACTAAATCTTAGAAATGTGCCAAAATGTTGAAGTCATAATTATTTTTTGAAAACAAGATAAAAGTGTATAGTTTAGCATTTCATATACACACATGTTCAAGATAGTATATGTGTATTTTCATGAGATTTAAACAACTTTCAAGTTTTAGGGAAAATATTAAAAGAAACTGTACCTTCTTCTTTAGAAGTACTCATGTGATTCAATTTCAAAATTGATGAAGTCATTCATAAAATTTAAGACTATATATGTAGGGTTGTTTATAACAGTTGCAACAATAAAAACACCATGCATCTATTCAGCGAAGCAATAAGAATTAGTCTTTTATATTTATCAATCATGTATTTTCATGTATTTTTTTTTATGGCCAGTGCGGATCCGCGCGGGGGGGGGGGGGGGGGTCCTTAGTCCACATTTTGCCGTATTATTTAATCAATAAGTGCATTTTAAGTCTGATATTGTTTTTTTTCCTTGGATAGGGGTGGTCTTTAACTGTTCCTCTCGATTGATATCCTCCTTTTTTTTATAAATAGTTTTTTTTTGTAAATAAATACGTACTTGCTTATGTACATGTAAGGCCTTTAAGTCTAATCGTTCTTCACAAAGTCTGGTTTTAGCGGTGAATCTACCAGGCTTTGTAGATAATGCATTACATGCCTTACATAAGCAAATAAAAGGTGGGCAAATATATAAACTCTTATATCCACAGAAAAATTATAAATAAGGATGTATATTCATTATAGCTGTGGATTCGTGGACGACTGGGTGTTGTTTCGAGTGTATATTAAATTCGAATCCGTTTTATAATTTTCATGTGTTACACTATAATACTGAATTTACTCCCTTTATAAATTTATTTTAGAGCCTTCTAATTTTATTGATAGCAGATTTTGATTCTTAATCAACTTTCTGTGATTAATTTATTAACCCGCGTTTAAAGTGTTCCGTTGGTTTAAATCGAGTTGGATGCATGGTGGGCATTGTCCGCTATTTAGAACCTCAGTGCAGAATTAATTATAAGGACCTGGACAAAGTTCTACTGAGTTTGAGTATGTGTGTGCGGGGGGGGGGGGTATTTATATATTTATCTTTTTTTTTTTTTTTTGCTTTTTGGTTTTTTTTGTTCTTTTTTTTTGAGGGGGGGGGGGGTATTAAAAAAAAATTAACCAATTTGAAAACTTGTTCCTGGTTTTAAAACCCTGTCGTCTCTATATTTCACAGTAGATCAAACATTTTAAATTCAGGTCTCATGTTGGGTTTGTTTCTTCGCTAGCCAAGGGGTTTCAGTCCACTCCGCTCCCCATTATGGCTTGCGAAACCCTTGGCTAGCGATGATGGGTTTGTTTGTTTTCCTATATACGTTATTGTCTTTTGAATAAAAACCTTCAATTAATTTAACTATACAAACTCATCTAAAACAAAAACATGCCTTCATCGCAATTAAGAAATGTTCTGTCAAACAACTCTTTAAAACTCCAGTTAATTTTTTACCATTGCAATTTAGAATTTATCTGATTCATTAATTAGTACTTTCAGATTTTGTCAACACGTTGTCACAGAAACATGTGCATATTTAAGTGCAATAATTTTTTTTCTTTGTAAAATGACTGAATTTTAAAGGCGAACACAGACAGTCTTTGAAACACAAACTACTTTGAAGTTCACTGTGTAAACTGAATAAAACATCAACATAAGTGCAAGTTGCAATTTTTAACATGTAAATTTAACTGTAGTTAGTTCACAAGTTCGATTTAGATATGCTTATTTAATGAATATTTATATATTGATTCTTTCCATATTCATCAGGGATGTCCCTTGTTTCTTTTAACATGTGTTAACGTTTAGAGTTCCTTAACGAGTATGTAAATCGATCGGGATCGAACTGATAAAATATACGGGATCGGTATGCTGTTTGTTTATTTTGGTTTTAAAAACCATGATTAGGGTGTCAATCCCCTCGTATCACAAAGTTGTAGAGGATAATAATGACTCGTATACGGTAAATAGAACTCTTTCGTTGGTGTTTAATACGTATATATCTTTTTACCTTTTTCTTCCTAAAGCAGGTGCTTATATGCGTAAAAATAACGACAGTACTACAGCACTTAAAAGAGACATCGTAAAGTGAAAAACGCCCATTGCATATATTGTCTGATCATTATCATTGTATGCTTACATTCTTTTTCATGCCATATCCTATAACATTTTCTAAGATATTTATATACATATACCAGAAGATGCATAGTGTATTAGTGTCATGAAAGAAAAGGGAAATAGGACATACCAGTGTACAGTATGAAAGGAGAATTGAGCATTATTGCAATGGCAATATATGGCTGGACGGTGAATTGAACCCGGAACTCCTGTAACCTTAGTCAAAAACTCTACTGCTGAGCAAACAAGGCCAATATTCATTGTATAGTTTAATTACTACAATTCCTTCTGACTTAAATCCTGGCCACGGCACCATTTGCTGTAGAAATTAAATATAGTTATGAAAATATATTGCTGGACCGAGAGTCAAACATGGGACCCCTATACTCTATTCAGCAGCTCTACCACTGAGCCACTGAGGCCAATATCCACTGTTGGTTCTTTTATGATGTTGCATACTCAATGTTCACATTTCTAGATTTTTAATAATTCCTCAGATAGACTGCAAGTTGATAATATATGGTAATTGGCATTTTATAGATATATGTATAGTATTGTATGCATGTATACATCAATTATGATGAATTTGGTTGATAAACCATTTGTTATTTTTGTTTTGTTTAATTAAAGGCTTTCATCATTGAAGTATGTATTGTTGCAACTGGGAAGACTTTAAGTGTTCAGAAGAGGTACTCAGAATTTGAGATGTTGCACAAACAGGTGTGTCACTTTAAACTTAAAAAATCAAAAAAGTTATTGTGTGAATATTTAAATGTATTTTGTGCATATTGGGTAATTTATTTATTTTTGTTTGCTTTCCAAACATTAAAACAAAAGGTTAAAAAATATATTTTGATATGAAGCAATCATAATAAATTCATTTATTTGAACATTAAATTGAATGATTCAATTCAAAAATTATCAAGCCAAACAATTTTCTATGACTTTTGATAAAAGAACTTTCAATTGATACAAAAAATTAAATTGTCCTTGATATGAAACATTTCTTTTGTTGCACTGGTATTCCAGATGCTCTTTATTGAAAATGTTACAGTGTATTAATTTATCTATGTATATATGATTTAGTTAAAGAAACAAATCAAAACACCAGAATTTCCTCCAAAGAAAATGATGAAGTTTAGCAATAAAGTATTGGAACAAAGAAGACTTGCATTGCAGACATATTTACAAGTAAGTACTCAGAGATTTCAAAGAGTCTTTACTGGAAAACCATTCCACAAAGGAATATATACATTTTACATTTAAACTAGAGACAATTATTAACAGCAACTTTATCAATTAAGCTTTAGTGAGTTTTATTGTCATCTGAATTTGCAGGTTTCTAGCAAAACAACTAGATTCTAGCATTCTCAGAATAACAGAATATGAAGGTGAAAGCATAACTGCTAGCGTAGTCCCTCATCATGTCCATAACAATCTCTTTGATACTGCCTCTTGGCCAACACTATTATTGCCAATGGATGTGATATTAAAAATAGGTTTCATTCTTCATTTTTTATTTTTTACTTTTTTAGATTTTCAGTACATGCATTTGTTTATACTTTAGCTTTAATTTTGGATATATATATTAAGAGTATAAAAACAAAACTATTAAAAAAATCATCAAAATAAAAAATTATACATGTATATGTTTCTGAACCAATATATTTATGTGATTTACATCTTGATGTGATAGGGTTTTAATTTTGAAAAGAGCATACATGTATTTTTATGCTAGCTTTGTTGTGTAAATTAAAAAGTATTTTCTTGTGATATTCAGTTATATTAAACTGGTGGAGGATATACCTTGTAAATTATGATTTGAAATTTTATCAACAGGTTTATACTGACAGATCGAAGGACAATGTATTTTACATCAACAGTTATGTTTACTTCTGAATGATTAAATCTAATAGTAAATGTACAAAAAGAGGTAAGGACCTTTTTTTTTTTTTTTAGGGTGTTGCTTTGGCAGACAAGATTCCTAAAATCCTTCTGCATTTCCTTGATGTGGAGCAATACATGTACCATGGAAGTCAAGAGTTAGTATATATTTTTATATTTTATGTAAAAATCAAAACACACTTTCTCTATCCCATAAACTATATGTAATGATAAAGGTATGTGCAACAGTTTATTTTTCACAACTTTGCAAAACAAAATGCAAAGGGGGATAATTCATTTATTTAAACCAAATCTCTTTCTCTCTCTCTCTCTCTCTCTCATTAATTTTTGCAAAAAATGAAATAAGAAATACATCATAGAAAATACATTTCAGTTCTCTGGATCAGTTAGACGTGAGCAACAGAACAACCCACCAATCAATGATCACATTCCCTCCAGAGGTCTACCTACAGGACAACAGAAGTATGAAATCTAATCCAATCAAAAAGTTGCTCTCATCCATTTCTTAGCTCAGTGTTTCAAGTTTTACACTTATTCTTTCATAGGGGATCAGTTTCGTAAAAATTTTTTTGGACAAGATGAAATAGCTGGGCTTCATTTAGGATTGTACCAGCTACTGAGCTCTTTGTTGCTGCTTTGATTTTGAATGATACACTAGCTAGCTTAGCAGTAACACCATTATTCATCCAGTGCGTTCAATAGGACCTACATGTAGATATATTAATAGCAGCTAGGATAGCAGCTACAATCTTGAAGCAGGCCAGTTCTGTATTTGATATTTGACTGAATGTTAAATATATTTTGAATACTGTAAATTCCCAATTAAACGCGAGGAATTAATTTCCACGTAAAATCGTGAGAGGCAACCCTTGCCAATTTAAAATCTCGCTTTTATTTTTTAGACAGTTTTAAACTATAGAAAATTTTAACAAAAACTGGTGATCGCGATTTTATGTTCTCGTGATTTGATACAAAACGGCAAAATCGTGTAATTAAGTACTCACGTAAAATAAGGAATTTACAGTACTACATACAATCTTCATCCATTAAATAATGTACCGGTGTGATACATGTGAATGATGACTGACTCTGTTTACTTTTTGTGTTTAGATGGGTCCTGGGACATCGTGAGTGCTGGAGTTTTAGCAGCTTTATACAACAACGTGGAAGATCTCGTAGTGCGATGATAACTACTGTGATGTACTGTAAACGTACTACATTTGGCTGTGTATTGTATTTAGCGCTTTTGGCGGAATGCGGCTTCCGCAAAATCAAGTACATCGCTAATTGCCATGCATATATGCATAAGTATAGTCACATACAGGAATACGCTAATTCAAATTTACGCCAACTTGTTAAAAAACTAATTTCCGCTAAATATGGTACACGCCAAATATAATACGTAATACGTTTACAGTAAAAGAACTAGTCAGCTATTTTAGAATTCCTACTGCTATAATAGCAGTCTAATGGACAACAATTGTTTTATTGTTTACTTTAATATGATTTTTTTAATTGCATATATATCTTTATTCTATGAAATAATATATTTGGCATTACTAGGTAATTTACATGTTGAGAAAACTTCTGGTATAAGAATATGTTTTTATATTCATTTACCAGCATCGTGGCATATGATCAATGATTTTGTATTTTATGCATTTTTTTTATTTTTTGAAAATTAACACCTTAGTCTATATGTTGCAGTCAGTGAGGGCTTGTCTCTATCATCTTGTATTAATTTGCACTACTTTATCTATTTTTAAAATCTTTAAATTGGTGACGTTTATGCTTGTGCAATATGCTCACACTACCAGATTAAACTATTTCAGTCTCAATGTATTTAGAATAACTTGTTGTGCAATTCAGCTTATTTATTATAATTGTAGCTTTCCAATGACTACCACTACATTCTCTCTTCATTGGTAATTAATAAATGAAGAGAAATAACAAAAAAGTCTTTGTTTTTAAGAGAATTGAAACATAATTTTATATGAAACAACAGATACAGCTCTCTTGAAGAGATATTTGTTTTAGTTGTTGAAATATGACATACTACATGTACAAGTGTAGTAAAATTAATTAAGTATAATTTAAAAGCATGCATATACCAACTAGAATTTCTCCAAAATGATTAAAATGCCTTGCAATAGAGTATATAAAGGTACAACATATATTTCTGCATTTATAATGAAAGGCCCAAATTTTTTTTCCTGCTAATTCGTCTACCGATTGCTTAAATGGAATTTTACATATGTATTTACTTTTCCTTAAAATCTTGAAAATTACAACCATAAATCGAAATAGCAGATTGACATCGTCTTTTCACGGAATCTGCAGGTTTTGTTGTTGGTTTTCAATTTAGTATTCTCTCAGCCGTTTCCTGTATGCGAAAAATGAAATCGCTAAGAACATCGTTGTCAAATATCCAGTTTGCTTTGTCGTTTTCAATCCTTTGCATGTGTGACATGTAGAAATTAAAGGAATTATCAACAGGATTTTCTTATTGAAAACTTAACTCAACTTTTTCTGTAAGTAATTGTACGCAAAAGTAAGCTTTTAAAAGTAAGCAGAACAAGCTAAATTCCAAATGTTAATTTCACACGCACTTCACTTGTTGTGTTGAAGTGTTAGCTAATACGGTAATATGATAATAACATAACAACTCCAAATTATGATGAGTATACATCTTCCATGAACTACAATTAATTTCGCTTTCAGGAGAAAGTGCACCATTCTCTTCTAATTTGGTGAATTCATTATTAACAAAACATTATACCACATTAGTGATCACTGTCTTTATAATGTCCCATCAATGTAAACAGTATCAAAATATGCACACTAACTGGGAAAATTGCACCATCAATGCTATTAGGGATGGGATGATCCGCTGGTGCATCACTGTATTATATTGGCGAACAACAGATCAATACACTTATCATTAACACCTTAGCAAACGTTTATTTTTAAATTTTTCAAAACTATCCAAATATGAATAATATGAATGTACAAAAATGGCAGAAGATTACCTAAAGTTGTCAAAACTGTTGTGAAGCTAATCTGGAGCATGAAAAAATTCGGATTACTTGTACCTGTATAATATTATGACAAAAATAGTGTGCACTATAAAGTAATTTGTAAATTGTGCATTACTCATTTCAAATATAATGAAATCACTGTGGACATGTAGTAACACATCAACAAATTTGAAATGAAATAAATATCAAACCCTTAATTTTCATGTTTTCATTTTTTAGTTGCATATACTGTATTGTGTTATGTATCATATTGCATTTCATGTATCGTGATATGTGCTGAATCGGCTAAGTACCGTTTTGTCACAGCCCTGAATTCTATATACTTACATTGTATATTGGGCAGAATATCAAAGTGCTCATCATTTGATATTGTATCACTTATTGGCTCTTTGAAGGTAGAATAATTATAATATTTAGCATATGAAATTTTAAACAAAGAAATTAGATGAAGGTATTCAAAGTAATTTAAATCAACACCTACATCAAAATTTTCACATAATTAATTCCTGAATTAGGATAATAAGTCTGAATTAAATTCTTTGCAATTTTTTTTGTGCACAATAAAAACAATGAATATGGCTGGAACTGTAGCTCAAAGGTCTGTCAATCATAATTTTTTGTAATGCTACATTCTGCAGCTATGGTTAATACAACTTCAAAAAATCAGGTTGATTTCATAAAAATTGCTGATTTATATAGAACACCATGTCGTTCAATTTGGTTAATGATACAAAAATTTTGAAAATCATTAATCATAAGATCAGAATGTAATTTCTCAAGCAATGTGTCTTTTATTCCACAGTTCCCCCTTCAAATCTCATACATGTTTTTCTAAAGGGTAGTTTTGAAAAGGAAAAAAGAGACTAAAATCAATTGTTTAAATTTATCTTTCCAGCACTTGGTATGAAGGAGGCTACAAAGTCAACTAGCAAAAAGAAGAGGAGTCCAAAAAAGGCAAATGGATTTCAGACAATTACCTCTATGTTTAAAAAGCAACATCTTGCAACTACATTACACCAAAGTGAGATGGTTGCATGTTCAAGCTTATCTAAGGAAGATGAAAAGGACGTTTTTATAACCCATGTTGAAGAGAAATCAGAGTATTTTTCAGAGAAAGGGAAGACATCAAAGTCTATGAATAGATTGAGCTTGAGGAAAAATAGGACTAAGGAGAGTGTTGAAGGGACAGATATCTGTACAGCCAAAAGGAGTAATGTACAAAAAACTATTGATACAGACAGTGTTGTAAGAAATCTACAGAGAACATCCGAGAGGCGTGGTGAATGTGAAATTAGTAAGGAGACAGAGAAAACAACCAATGATGAACAGCAGTCATGTTTGTCAGACTCAAGCATGGGAATTGACTCCAATAGAAAGCTCTCACTTAGAAAAAGAAAATCTGGAGAAGAAGATGCCAATCTGGCTAAAAAATTAAAGTATGTAAAAGATATCAACCCAGTGAAAAAACTGAAGCCTGAAGATGATGCTAAACTGACCAAAAAACTACAGACTCTTGAAGGTACCAACCTGTCTAAAAATCTAAAAAGTAGTGATGATGAAATTGCCAAAGACCATTACAATGATTCTAAGAGGAAAGAAATACATGTAAGGCCCATTGTCAGTCCACTTTCAAACAAAGTGGCAGAAAATTACGCAGTTGATATTCAGGTAGACCAAAAACCAAACCACCAAACTCCTGTAAAGAAAGAAGCAGGTTAGTTACATGTTAAATATTAAAGTGAATCAATGTTGATGATGACAAAATGTTAGCAGAAAATTGTTTTATTCTATTAAGAACATAGGAAATTGACACAGATAGAATGTATTCCACTTTTACCGTGTGCATGAATATTAATCTGTGAAAACTGGTATGATCAATTTACATAATTAAAATGTGAACATTTACCAGTACATGTACCGGGCTATATAATATGTATTTACTTTTAAAGACCCAACAGCATCTAGTTTGGATTTGCTAGAAGAAGAAGAGAGTGTTATTCGTACACCATACTATTTGGAAAACTTTAGAACCATTATAAGTGCTGTGCTATCATATGAAGATAATGCCAAGCTGTTTAATGCTGATGACAAACGGTTCATCAATGTCTTTGGGGAGCTTTCAGGTAAATTCATTTCTTATTATGGACATGTACATGTATATGCATGTACCGTACATATGAAATTAAGGTCAGACGACACGTTCCTCAATTTTAGATAACTTTTTCCGTGAATTTGTTAATGGTTTACTACTACTTTGACAAGCTTTCTTGCAAAAAATCAGGGTACCTTACCAGACATTTCTGCAAAATACTAGCGTATGCATTATCCTATATAATATTCTTGACAATACACTTGAATTGCTGATATAAAAATAAATACATCTACAGCACTGCGAAATTCACTATATTTATCTAGAAAAATATCTCCGCCGGGCCGGGGCTTTAAACTCACGATCTCTAGAACCTATATGCTTCTGGCAGTGAGCAGCCACGGTTCTAACCACTAGACCATCTAGACATATAACCAATTACAAGTAATTTTTAATTTTTTTTTTATTGGAACTCTTTATTACGAGGAGATACAAAAAAGATTCTCGAGGAACGTGTCGTCTGACCTAAGTTAAAGGTTTAAAAATATTCCTTTGTCTTAAATTTTGTCTGAATAATTCTCTGCATAGAAGATCAAATTAAAAACAATTTTTTAGATGTTTTTAATATGTACATTTCATTAAGTATTCAAGAAAGCAAATTTTAGGTAAGTGATGGGACTTGTTTTATATTGCTTTTTATAATATTTGGGCAACATTTTTTCTTTCATCACCCATAGAACCAGCCCAAAAGCTGTATGTAAGGTTATTTGGTAGAAAATGGAAATGGTTGACACAGCAGCAGATAAAATACCCAAGAATTAAGGAGGATTTAAATGATGTCTTCACTGAACTCAAAGAAAAGGGCTTTCTCATGAGTGGTAAGTCTTCACATAGCTACAATACTGAAAATAAACATGCTGACAGGTATGATTTGATTGATCAGATACGTACTGAGTAAATTTTTTTTTTCTTCAATTTTTGTTTATAAAAGGGGCTTCAACATTTCAATGAATAAATTAATTTTTGTTGAATTGGTTTTTGAATGACATATTATATTTGCAATGATTTTCTATACTGGTACATAGTAATTATAATGTGTTTAATTTAATATCATATAAATTTGGAGTTATTGCGGGGGTAAAATTTTGCATATTAATTCCTAAAAAAGGTACTTTTTTCACGATTTCATGATTTTAAGAATAATAAACACTTTATTTCAATGTTTTTGTTTTCTTTGCATTTGCTATTAATACTTGTAACATATTAAAACAGAAATGATGTGTAACGTTACAGTTTTTAAATGTTACTCTGTTTTGAATAGAAAATGATCTTGATGACCTGGAAAAGGCTCTGAATCTCTTGTCTGCCCCTGATCTGAAATCTTTTGCCAAAACATACCATCTGACTTCTACTGCAAACAAGAAGGAAATAATTCCATCACTGCTGAAGAAATGTACAGGGAACACCATAGGATCCATGTTTAAAGTGTCGGGGCATGATCCACGTCAAACCATGTTAAAAAGGTTTGTCAAATGGAAATAATATCATATACAGTATAGACCCCTTCACGATAACTGTGGTACTGCTCTCTTGCAGGGCAAATTGATATACTTTGCCAAAGTTTTAGTAAGAAGATAATTAAATGACATAAATAAAACAATTGGCATTACTTCATATTTCACCAGTCTATGTCATTTTGCCCTGCAAAAGTGAAGGGGTCTATGATAATAACAAAGTACAGTAAAACACTGTCACAGCAAACACACTTATAATGAATTCATCCTTGCAGTAAATTTAACTTCATTTCCCCTAGTCTATAAACTTATTATAAAAACTGATTATTAATTTTTTTGGTCTTAGTAAGTTACATTAATAACGAATCAAAATCAGTTATCCCTAGCATTTTGATATATTTGCTTATTATATACCAGTAAACCAGTAGTTAAAATCCTGTCTAATCCCTAGACTAATTAGAACACAGACTGTGCTTTTACCCAGGTTGATAAGAGACTTAGACTATTCTGGACCTGAAAATATGCTTTAAGCACGATAAACTATATAAATATTTTTTTGTTATTTTCAGGGTGAAGAAGGTGCTTGGACCATGTGTTTGTCTGTCTGAGAGTCCCCGCTTTGTCTTTGTTCGGATGCTGATGCTCTTCTCCCTCACTGACACGATATTAGACGATGACAATGCAAATGCGGGACAGACTCAACTGTATGTTCAAAATTAGATTTAAAATTGTACAACTTCCTTTGCCTTCCAATGAGAAATGTTGTGAAATTCTATTTAAAAATGCTTTCATTGACATGAAATTAGATGAAGTAAAAAGTTAAGAAGTCACACAAAAAAAGTCAAACAACCATAAAAAAAACCTGATACATGTGAATGGTACATGTGTCAGAACCAGAATGCCCATAAAATTAACGCCATGACATGTTGACCACAAAGATGTCTTTTGCAATGTCTCTAAAGGTTCAAATATTTAATATTTTCAGCTTTAGAATGTTACAAGTAAACATTGGAGAGACTGTCTACCCAACATTTACCGTAAGCCGAGTGACACAGATATTCAAGGATAGAGACTCAGTGCTGAGGTATAAATACACCCATACTGGCATTTTTGTATAGAAATATTTTTTTTTAAGAATTGCACTTCATAGATAAGATTTTCCTTTCTTTTTAGATTCTCAGAGGCTTGTTTACTTGAGGCCGATCTTTGGAGTAAGTTGGAGAGAAACGACTTTGGAGCTGCATACCAGGTGTATCTTGAAGCTCAGGAGAGAGTTCTGGAACTTAAGAAAGACAAAGCTCTCTCGAGGTATATGCAGTTTATTATTTAAAATTGTAATTTGGAAACTAGGGTGTCTGATATTTTATTGAAATGCAAGAAATACTCTTTACACATATTTACCAAGTTACATTTATTTGCACATGTAACAGACCAAAATAATTTTCTAACCACTGGGGCTGTTAACATGTAAAACACATTCATTTTGGAAATATTCCCCTTTTGTCATTATTAAAATTTATACAGTCATGTGCCATTACAAGTATTAACATTTTATGTACCGGTACATTTTTTCATCTGTTATAGCTATGACAAGACATTACCAGAATTCTTGAGACCCTTCACCTCCTTCAGTGTTTACACCAGGATCCTGAATCAGGGGGTGGAACTCCTACAGAGGAGGAAGGATTACAGAGAGGCTGTGTCCCTCCTGAGGAAGCTGCTGGGTCAGAAGGTTTACTGTGTGGACTACAGGGGCCACTGGTGGGAGAGGCTGGCCCTTAATTACGACGCCCACCTCAAAAACCCGGAAAAGGTATGCCAGTGTTTTGTTTCAAAGTTTGCAGCAACAAAAAATCATTTACCTGGTAGATTTGTAGTTTGATGGTAAATTTTATGATTTTAAAGTAAAGTATTGAAAGTTGTTTTAATTTTGCTTTAGTGCAGTTCATTGATTAATAATTTATTTGACTTATATTGTGTTTCTGTTCTAAGTTTTTACATCAATATGGTCTTATTTTGTTTTACATTTTTCTTACTTTGAAAGACTAGTTGCTTGAATAAAATAAACACCATTTTCCTTCATTGAGCCTTCTGGCTTTAGTCTTTACCCTGGTTTAAATGGAATATCATGTCATACTAAGTTTCGGCTCATTCGGAAAATGACCCTCATCCATCACATCCTAAAGGATGCTTGGATGATGGTTCCATTCTACTGCATGCCTTTGCTGTTTTTTAGTCATTGTTTTACTGGTATCACATGCAGCGTAATGACAGAAAACAAATATGTTATCGGTAACGTATTGTATCAATTACCAGGCATTAGAATCAGTAGAGAGTGGATTGAAGGATGATTTAGTGACAGCAGGAAGACGGCTGGCTCTTTATCAGAGAGCAGAGAAGATTTGCACAGCCCCAAAGTCCAAGTACAAAGACAGATTAAAGAAGTTGACAGATGAAAGTGTCAAACCAACACCAGAGGTACCTAGCTGTGTTCTACTTGCTTAAACCACATACATTTAACTACCTGTAGTTTTATCAATGAATGAAAATACATGTAGGTATTTGCATATGTTGGCACCTGGCATATATATTTATTTTTTGCCATTTCTGAAACCAGGGACTTATATACTAATGGGATAGGCAAGTCTCCAAGTCTCGCCGAAATCACCTGGTACGTGATTTCGTAGGTCATTTTTAACTTCATATATCTATGATATTACCTGATATATCGTTATAAAACCTTTAAAAAACTATCTTGAAACTATTCTAGAATTGTTATTTGTACTTTATAACCCTGATCTGATCATAAATACGACGGAATTCTCAAAACCCCGAGACCCGTTTTTGCCCCATTTTCGAGATTACATAAAAATCGATTTTTTTTCTTAATATCTAAATTAATTCACTACATGTGATTAAAAATGTATGAAAAAGCTATCCCTTTTAACAAGAGAAAATAAAAAATCTAATAAAAAACTACTTATTTTATTTGGATTAATCAAAGTTTTAAAAACTTGTCAAGGCTCGGGTGATGGTTTGGGAAGTAAACATGGCGAATGTAGATGTTGCCTATCCCATTAATTAGTATATGCGTCCCTGCTGAAACATTTTACGCAAATAAATTCTTATTATTTATTTCATATGATAACAAAAATTGAGCAAATATAGCAGCAGCTTATTGTAAAATCCATTTATGAAGTATTCAAAATATAGAACTTTTTTAAGGATCTATGTTACAAAATGGGCAATATCTGTGTTTTTGGTAGGTTTGTATTGAGGGCACAGTTCTATCTGACAACATGCCAGGAATGAGATACAAATTCATCATGGCCGACCCTGATGGAGACACAGACAAGCTAACCTTCTGTGGGGTAGAGGAACTTGTGATGGAGCACTACAAAAATAATGGATACCCAGAGGGTAAAAATCAAAACCCAAAATCTGATTTTCATGATAGATAATTTCTCTATTTTTACTTATTATCACAGAAATAGCAGTCACTTTATAACTAACTATTTTGGGTTTACTTTGATTTATTAAAGTCAAATGTCAAATCACTATGATACAAGCATTTACTGTACTGTAGATTCCTAATTAAAGTAGTCCGAGTATCGCACTACGTCATAATACAGATTTTACAATATAATAGACTTTTACAAAGCGTTTTTGATACCCGGTATTGATATTGCTGTACATCGCTGTTGTAAACAATGGCAATAATAAGCAATTAGAATGGTAATATATGTATTCTATGAGAGATAGAAATGATTAATGTAGAGAAACTCGATTCCGTTAAAGTAAAATGAAAAACGAAGTTTCTGATTAACCAGGATCTCAGGTATGCTTATATCTTCATTGTTTTGACACCCCCCCCCCCCCCCCCCCCCCCCCCCCCGAATTTTTATTTTTCTTTTACTAAAACTGGTTTAAATTTAGAGACAGAAGCTATTTCGAATTTAATCAATCGTCAATTAATTAATGTTTAAATGATATCTAACATTGTTGACAGATCTAGGCAGAAAACTGTAGCAAAATGTGATTTTTACGGATTTTTTCGTCAGGGTCTACTTGGTTTAGAGCTTATAGCGTGAAAAGTAATCCGTCAACATATAATTTATTTTACCAAATCTTTTTCTAAGATGTCAATCAATAGAATAAACACCATGAATTTAAGTTTGAGTCCATAAAATAGTAAAAAAATTGCCAAACGCGATACTAGCATTGCATTTTTAGCTCACCGAGACGAAGTCAAGGAGAGCTTATGCTATACCCTCGGCGTCGGCGGTGGCGTCGGCGTCGGCGTCCGGACCTGGTTAAAGTTTTTGTTGCAGGTCCTGTATCTAAGCTATTACTTGTCCTATCTTCACCAAACTTGCATGGATGATGCATCTGGACCTACTTATGGACTTGAAAGACTTGGATGCTGAATCTGGGTCCTAAATTTCAGATGCTGGAGGAGGTTAAGGTTGTTGGACCAGGTTAAAGTTTTTGTTGCAGGTGCCCTTTGATAGCAATATCTAAGTTACTACTGGTCCTAACTTCACCAAACTTGTATGGATGATGCGTCTTATGATACTGATGCACCTGACAAGCTTGAATGCTGAATCTGAGCAATAGGTTTCGGATGCTGGAAGAGGTTAAGGTTTTTAGAGCTGGTTAAAGTTTTTGTTGCAGGTGCCCTCTGATGATTATATCTTAGTTACTACTGGTCCTAACTTCACCAAACTTGTATGGATGGTGCATCTTATGATTCTGATGCACCTGACAAGCTTGAATGCTGAATCTGAGCAATAGGTTTCGGATGCTGGAGGAGGTTAAGGTTTTAAGAGCTGGTTAAATAAAGTTTTTGAAACAGGTGCCCTCTGATGATGATATCTTAGTTATTACTTGTCCTTACTTCACCAGACTTCCATGGATGGTGTGTCTTATGATACTGATGCACCTGATAGGCTTGAATGCTGAGTCTGGTTTCGGATGCTGGATAAAGAAAAGTTTTTTGGAACAGGTCACATGTTTAATAGATGATAGTACTATTTCAAACCTGCATAGTTGATTTAACTGTAATATGAATGAATCGCAGAGGTAGCTTCAGATGCAGAGCTTGATCTCCATTATCAAGGATGCTAAAAAATAAATCTTAGTTATTACAGGTCCTAACTTCACCAAACTTGAATGGATGGTGTGTCTTATGATACAGATGCACCTGACAGGCATGGATGCTGAATCTGAGCCATAGGTTGCGGATGCTGGAGGAAGTTAAGGTTTTAATTGCTAGTGCCCTCTGAAAATGATATCTTAGTTATTACTGGTCCAAACTTCACCAAACTTGCATGGATGATGCGTTTTATGATACCAATGCACCTGATGGGCTTGAATGCTGAATCTGAGCCATAGGTTTTGGATGCTGGATGAGGTTTAGTTTTTTGGAACAGGTCACATGTTTTTTAGATGATAGCTTGCATAGTTGATTTAACTTTATTATAAATTAAACGCAGAGGTTGCTTCAGATGCAGAGCCTGATCTCCATTATCAAGGATGCTAAAGAAATCTCCTACCTCACTCAAACCAGCTCGATAGATTGATTTGTTTGTTGATAAATTATGTAACATGATTCCTATGATATAGTATTGTATGATATGAAACAATATTGTTTGATATGATACAATATGATATCATATGTTATACTATAAAAAGTTATACGATACGATATGATATTGTATCAATTTTTTTGATATTTTATGATATGATATTGTATCATGATAGTGTTATGTATAGTATTGTATAATATTAAATTGTATTTTTAATTTATTATTTTTTCACATGATACAATTACATAAGATATTGCAAAATATTATATTGTATCCTATGATACAATATTGTATATTCTATTATATTGTATCATACAATATTGTATAATATGATATTGGTTTCAGTAATATAGAATTATATCACATGAAATTGTATATATTATATAATATTGTATCATATGATATTGTATGATATGATATTGGTTTATATGATATATTATCATATCACATGAAATTGCATGATATGATATTGTACTATAAATGATTGTGTCATATGATACAATATACATGTATAATATAATAATGTATTTTATAATATTTTACTTTATCACATAATATGGTATCATTTGATAAGATACAATGTTGGAATCAAATTATATTGTATTATATGATATAATATCATATAATGTATGATCAAATATGTTTCAATGTCATTCAATACAATATCATACTATATTATACATTATTATGCCTTCTGTCAGTTTGTCACTATACATTCAATACTCATCTATTTTCACATAGTATCAAAGGATTTATATAGCGTAAGCATACTATGCCGAAATAGAGCACAGCAAATATTTTCAACGAAAATCTTTCCAGCGCCGATAGCGGGATTCGAACTCACGACGCTAAAATCATTCAAACTTGAAGCCCAACGCGTTACCGCTACGCCAAATTAGCCGTTCTTATAATTAACGGTATTTAGAAGAAAAAAAACGCTTGCTTTTCCAGTGATTATTTTTAGCGACTTGTCAACACTCGAACGTCACAGCTACTAATACCAAAGCACGTCAGTATATTCAACAGTCGGCATAATAATAACAATAGTGTTGTGTTGTGCATGTACTATGCCTAAATAGTAGTCAGGGTTTGATACATAGTGCACTCGCCTCCGGCTCGTGCACTATGTATCAAACCCTGACTACTATTTAGGCATAGTACATGCACAACACAACACTATTATATAAATATAATATCATGTTTCAATGTTATGATGTATTAATTTATGTAATATGATATTGTAATATAATACTATATTGTATTATATTTTATGATATTGTATTATGTGATCAAATACAATATGGTATAACACAATACAATGTCATATCATACGTTACAATATCATATCATATCTCATTATTGTTTATTACGGTATTTTATTGTATTATATGATATATATTAAAAATATGACATGATGCAATATTTAATTTTATATCATTGTATTGATTAACATATGAACATATGATTATCATAAAAAAATTTATCAGATGATATACGATATTTTGTCAAAACAGAATCCAAGAATATCCAAGATCATAAAGTATGATTTTCATATAAAATGATAAAGGTGGTCTTATGAAGGTGATGTCTCTTAAGGGTGATGCTCCGCCTCGGTGAGCTTAGTAATCTGTGATTACCTATGTTTTGTATTCTATTTTGATACATCAGGTCCATAAAGCGTACTTACTTACAAAAATTTGCGCAAAATTATTGATGAGATATGGCTTAAATAAATATTTATACTCTATTTTGTATGTTCAGTTCTAATTTTCCAAAAATTGGTAATTATTTTTAGGAAAAACGGACGTCTGGCAAATTTCATAATTGTTAATAATTTTCGCAAGGGGGTACACCCGTCTGAGAGGTGATAACAAACAAACTAGCATGTAAACATACATATTTTTTTTTGTATATGTATTGCTAGAATGTATATTTACCATTTAAAGCTAAGCTTTTAATGATTGAGCCCATTTAGTGCCGAGTATAGGACTACCTTAAACGCGAAGAATTAATATTCGCGTAAAATCGCGAGAAGCACCCTTCGCAGAATTTAAAGTCTCACCATTTTTTTCTGAGACTTGAGGACTACATGAATATAAGAAATATGGAAAACAGTTCCGCGTTTGCAATTTTATATTCTTGCAATTTGATCCAAATCCACGGGATCGCGGAATTAAGTACTCGCGTAATATAAAGACTTTACAGTATCTTGTAAGATGTGAAATTGTTAAAAGACAGTAAAATACCTTAGTGAGTATTCTGTTCAATGTTGATACAGGTTTACATGCGGAGGGCTCCATTATGTCCAACCTGTTTGGTCTGTTTTTCTGGGACATCCTGTTTATGGACGTCCCCGACGTGTTTCACTCCGCCTACCAGACCCACCCGTTGGACCTTTACTCCACCCAGTTCTACTTAAACAGGAAGTCTGCCATCAACTCACAGCTGGAGAAAATCAAACAGGCCACTGAAGAGGTTTGTAGTTTGATTGATGAAATCTTTGATATTTTGTAGGATAAATATGCACATCTGTTAATGTTATGGATTTTTTAACAATTGGGGGTGGGACAGTTTTTGGCAGAACAAACATAAATTGAGTGGAGTTTTATTGACCCTTAAGGAGATGTGTTGTTTGTTCAAGGGGTCCAAATTATGTAACATTGATGTTTGTTAAGAAAATGGAAATCTGTGTAGAGTGATAATAATGTTAAATTATTTATGTTCATTTACATGTATGTTAAAACAAAAAACATGATGTATAGAATTCTGAGAATATTTCAGGTTTGCTTAAAATTTGTATTGATTTGACATGACTTTTAGGAGCTACATGCGATGATGGCTGCTGTGTGGGAAGCTCACTTCGGAGTGATGTGTACAGGAGTAAACTGGGAGCGATTCCTCTGTCTCAGTCACGCACAGGTGAGCTTAACACTGAGTTGTGAACTCTATTTTTGATGGCTTTAATTGTTACCACAGTATCCAAATTACCGGTAGACATCCAGCACTTGGGGAAAATTGCATAAAATGGGATAGGGTATTTATTACTGTGTTGAAGAAAAAAAATCTAATATGAATCAAATCAAATTAAGACAAATCAAATGAAAACTTTTTTAAGGTAATTTGACTTCAAATAGACAAACTTTTTGATATTTTAAATATTGAAAAAAACCTCTCAAATAAGGGACTTATGTATTTGATAGGAATAATATGGAATCCGATTATGAACTTTAGCATGATAAAGGTTAGAACGATCTCGTTTTGTAGTGACTAGTACATTGGCCGCTGTATTTTTAGGGCCTGGTGTCATGTATTGGTGGGAGAAGGCTGTCCCTGATGCTGGAGAGACTGGTCAAGAATCCACGACACACCCGGTCAGGGTTCCCTGATCTCACCCTGTGGAACCCTCAGACAGGTGCCCTCAAGGTATCAGCATCTAGTCAGTCCATCAGTCAAATGTTTTTGTTTCCTTAACACAACATTCAGTTTTAAAGTTGGGTATTTGAAGATATGTATATATGTGGGAAGGATTTGATTATTAATATATTTTTCTTTTTGTCATACATGATTTCAAGAGATATCAAAAATCATACGCTGTGCTCATAATTTTATTTACAACCACCGACAACTAAAACTTGATAATCATACATGTAGTTGAACTAAAACAATACCTCTGGTAAAAAAAGATTTAAATTTGGATTTCAAAAAGTTAGCTGGGGTGAAAAAAAATATACAGGTATTGAGAAATACTTCAAAAAGTTCCGGTATAAAGGGAAACGAATATTTTTTTTTTTTACCTTGGCCTCTGGTGTAGGAATAAAATTCCAGTGTGTAATCTTTTGAAATTAATCAATGAATTATCTAAATATCCGATTTGGCTTTACGCTGCACAGATATGTGAAGTGAAAGGTCCCAACGACAGACTGTCCCACAAACAGATTCTGTGGATAGACTACCTGGTGTCTATAGGAGTGGACGCCGAGGCCTGCTATGTTAAAGGTCAGTACACTCAACCTTTTCTCTTGTATTTGCCAGCATATGAATCATCGAAAAAAATAACATTCATAATCTGATGAAACATTTAAAAAAAATAAAATTAATCTTTCACATTATCTGTGGTACATGTACTGTTCTTTTGCAGGGCAAATTGACATAGCTTGGCAAAGATTTAGTTTTTAGTAGCAAATTAAATGAAGTACCGTAAAATAATAATTATGATCACAGTTATATCATATTTCACCATCATAAAACTATTAGAATGTTAACATAACAGTACATATACTAGTTATAATGAAGAGATTTATAAGCACAGATCAAGTAAACTTCTATGGAAGAATTATTTTTTGGATTCAGGAATTTTGGTACATCAGTATTCAGATATTTTGTCCTGAATTGCTTTAATTTCCTTTTATTTCTTTTCTTTTCTGTAGCTGTTGGATCAAAGAAGTTGAAATCATCAACTTGAAATGGTAGAGTTATAGCTCTATAAAATTTGGTCTCAAGGGAGGTAATGTTCTCTCGTTTATGTATGGCATTGCATGAAGTTATTGTTATTTGTTATGTTAACCTCAAGTTTATAGTTTACTGACACTTTTGTTATGTACCGTTACTACATAATTTGTGCCAAAAATTTGGTGCAGATCCAGAAAAATTTTCTGGGGGGGGGGGGGGGGGTGTGAGAGGAATGTTTATGTTTGCCAGGGGGAGGGGGTCTGAGACATATTTTTGGGAATTTTACTATGTAATTTTAAGATTACAGTACTTGTTGTATTTGATTTTTGAAAGTCCGGATCCCCCTTCTCCACATATGTAGTGCATTAATTGGCTGGATTTTAAATTGTGAACAAATGTTGCTTTATATTGAAATGAAATGTTGGAAAGAGTAAAAACACTTTTAAATTAAAAGAGAAGGATTCTTAAAACATAATAAAAAAGGTTTGTACAATAAATTGCTTGTAATGTTCACGTGAAGATTGCAAATGAATAATTTGTATGCATATTTAAATAATATCAGTATACACTTATCATGTACATGTTTGTATAATATATACACGTTTGCTTGTTTGAAACTTATTTTTGAAATTTATGCCGTCATATTATTGATGCAAAATGTTTCAAGATTGATGATTGTTTTTTGACAAGGGTTGGACAATTCAGATCTGGTGGACTGATTTCAATTCAAAGTACATGTATTTTGATCAGTTCAGATTTTTTTCAAAAATGATGAAATATTATGAAAGACAACGAATTAATCAAATTAAGGCTATCAAACATGAACTTTAATTAAGAATTAGAACTTATCAGTTTTATGATAAACATCTTATTAAAAAGATGTTCAATGGCAGGGCAACCACTTTACTAGTGCTGAAACAAATGTTTGAATATTTGCAAATGAAATTTAAATTTCTGATATTCAAATAGATTGTTAGCATTCGAATATTCAGTCACATGTTTAACATCCGTATGCAGCCCTGTAAACTTTGCAACATCATGTTATTCCCTCACAATAGAAAAGAGAAACTGGGTTTGTAAACATTTTGCTCCTAACTCAATGGATACGTATATATGAAGTATCAACATCGAACTGACTTGTTAAAGCAGTCTACACATACCGTCTCTTAGTCGTATAAGCTATCAAACATGCATAATACTTTGTAGATGACGTCTGCGAATATTTGAATATGAATAGAATAGCAGTCATGAATATTCAGATATTGATTTATGGTATTTGTTTTAGCACTACACTTTACAAAAGGTTGTCCTTTTTGTTTTAATTACAGTAGCAGTAAATTGCATTGGATTTTTCAATAGATTTGCTGGATTGCTCAATAGGGTATACAATTTGGTCAGTCAAGTATCAATAAGGTCTGAATATATAGCTAGGTCATAAAGTTACTCATGTATGACAATAAAGTGAGCTATATAGTAGTAAACATTTACACTTTTGGGGCTTTTTATAATGAATATTTTATCTATTTTTTCCGTCATCTGTATAATTATACCGGTATTTTTTAGAAATAAAGTACGAGTTTTCGTGAATGTTGCAGTATAACCTACGAGGTCGAGAAATGTTTTTTTGAAATATAAAAGCCGAGGCTTTTATATTTTAAACAACATTTCGAGACCGAGGAGGTTATCCTGCAACGTTCACAAAAACAAGAACTTTATTTCTATTCTACTAACACCCCAGCATTTCTACAGATCGTTTCTCCTATAGAGATTTTGACGGCTTTTCCGTGTAACCCCAATGGTTTTGTTAGTAATGTTTACATGATTGTGTATCGATCAAATGAATCACATGCAGACGACATAATTTTTCTTTGGATTTTTAATACTCTTTACTTATTTATAAAATATCTTTGAATCTTGTTCCTAATATTTTAAGGGCAATTTAATACGATTACTACTACTACACGTTATATATTTTATGTAAAAACACGCAGTGAAAATGTGCTAGGGAGGTGCTAAGAACAGCCGCATTGAACTCTTGAAAATAAACATTTGAGGCAATACACATCGTTTTGACTGGAACTAACACATGAAATAGACATAGTTTTAAAACTTTTTATGGTTTGAAGTTGTACTTTCATGGTCAGTGCGAGACAAATAGATATTTCTGATCTGGTAATTTACTGATGACGTTCGTAGTATATTGGAGAATAATGGCCGCGGCATCTCTTTGATCTCGGCAATAACTGTTGTAGAATACCTGGTAAACAATAAGATTACAAACTAGAGCAGAGCTCGTGGCAAAGCCCCGAGTAGGTCTTCCGTTGTTGCTGCGAGTTGAAAATATATGTTATATGGTGTCAAACGATTATAATGACTATACTTTCAGTTCTGCTTTTGTTATAAAAACGTGTTGTGATTGAAAGCCTGTATATAAAACGTGTTTTGATTTGAAACAAAGAAAGGAAGAAAATATTTTAGGAAAACTATTTGTCGAGCAGAGTTTATGTAATCGTTTCAAACATTCTTTAAAAAGTGAGATGTTTAATGGCGAGTTAAATTTTCAAGGGTAGCAAGCATTGTTATAAACAGTATGTACTCATGATTCATGTCAGGAATTGTATTTCTTTTTTAAACTGAACCCGCCTACAAAACACGTAAACCTTTCTCAAAGATAACTTCTATATTAAAATATTTCTAAATTTTTGAAGACTATGTGCAAGTTTAGAATTGCGTGCTGACAAAATTTACAGACCCTAAAACGTACTACTACACCAAAAAAGCGTGCGGCCTACGTGCGAGAAACGTTTCGTGTACACCTTTTAGAGTTTCATGTAAACCGTTTAGCGTTTCGGGCAAAGCGTGTAAATCGTTTCGAGCAAAGCGTGCGAGAACCGTGTGAAACGTTCATCAGATTTCATTCGGAACTCTCTGACAAGTTAATTGTTTCAAAATGGCGCCCGTGTTTTACATTACTTTAACAAAATTGAGCGAATTTTTAACAAACAAAAGAAAGGTATATTAATTAAAAGACGACTAGTAACAGATAATTACATGTATATTTAACGTTTTCATGCGATGTTTCAGTACTGAAACAATATTAAAATTCGCTATACATAAAAAATATTAAATACAGTTAGTGAAACATTCTATTGGAACAAACCTATATCAACTTTAACTTGCACGATCATGTTTTGATAAGCATGTATTTTTATTATTTATTTACATCGATAACTCTTACTGAGACCATTCGGCTGTGTACAAGCAGCACACATAACCTCGGACATCGGGTGAGACCTGCACCTGGCTAAACCTGTCAATCAAACTCTGTGTATTTGTTTTCATTGGATGGTCAGGCGTCTCTCTTTTGTCAAAAGCCAATGGAAAATTAATGACTTCAAGGTAATCGGAATACGTATTTGATGAAGCACACAATTTAAATGATAGAAAATTTATTAATTATTTGAACAAAATTAAATGTAAACATAGAAAGGTAATAAAAAAAATTAATTATTATGGGAATCTATACGCATGGTACTCAATTCAAATAGATTATATTATGATTTTATTATTTTATGTAGTAAAATCACCCTTCCAACTGTTACTCAATTACATAACAATTGATGACCTGGGGCTATAAATGTTCTGAGCTGTGTGCGCTTAAGCGACACAAGATTCTCGGTCGCATGCGGCAATTGAATTAACACAGACTGGCCGAATAAACAAAGGGGTGGGAAAGTGAAACAAAATGTTACACATAAGAAACCACCAAAAATGATTTTCGACAGATCTTGCTATCTTTTCTCCAATTAAAAAAAAAATCCAGCGCGAGCACCAGTCAGCGGGGCGGGAGGGGGGGGGGGGGGGCAGCAATGAGTTCGCTTCCACAATGAAACTACAGTAGTGATTAATATGTGACCGATAGAATCTAATCTAAAGTTGTTTAAACTCATGTGAATATTTTTTAAAATAATCATCGAATGCCTCAATTCAGGGCATTCCTTTATCGTGCTAGTACCTACCGCAAACATGTAACATGGAACTTTGATTATAATTTGATTTGATTTTTAAACTACCTTATACGCTATCGTATAAATCAATGCTTAATCAACTGTACAAGTAAAATAAATTTATCTTTTCATCTTAAACCAATATAATAGTTGAAAACATAATAAAATATAGTTGTGTCCGTGCAAACTATGAAACATAAACGCGTCATAAGGTACATGTAGAAGAACACGAACCGACCGCGGATCACTTATCCACTCGCGCCGGATCTCCTCAGCCATGTGCGAGGGATTATCATCATTTAAATGTTTAATATTTGAGGGGGGGGGGGGGGTGTTGATTTAAAACATTAATTGCACAGTTTTTAAAGTAGTTTACATAAACAAACCAACCATTAGTTTATGTCTAACGATTTTTCCGATTTGGAGTAATATCGTTCATTAATATTCATTTACACTCAAATATTTAATTAAATATATACAAGTAGGACAAACTTTTATAACATAAAATTAAAACAGTTCTTGTATATACGGCTATATTAACTCAAACACGTTCATATGCATGTAAGTGTAAGTCGCGGTGTGCGAATCTTGTGTATTAAATAACCGCTTACCGCTAGGTAATGCAGCCGTCGCTGATCTCCTCGGCCGTGGGCAAAGAATATATTTCGTAAAGGTACAACGCACAGAAACGCACAGCTCACAACCAAGGAAGATTTGAAAAGTTTGCAATATAATGACCTTACTCTATCAAATAGAAGTTATATATTTTAAACTTAAACCCCACAATTGATCTTTGTCTATTATTGCTTTAGAGAATGACATTGCTTTTATTAATTAAATGAACTATTTCTTACTTGACATCCAATCGTTTAATCCACAAAAGATTTTGTGTAATCAAAACTAAAACAATTCTTGAGTTCGCGGCTAAATAAACTCATATATGAGAGACGCAACTCTCGTGTATTAGATAACCGCTGACCGCTAGGTAGTCCAGCCGCGAGCATGGTGACCGATTTTCTCGGCCGCGGGCGAGGGAGAGCTTACGTAATGGTACACACACACACACAGCTCTGATTCAAGGTAGATTTTAAATGCATGGAGTTAATAAATAAAATGTAATGCATAGAGTTTTTTAATTCCATATTTTGTGGTTAAAAAGAATAGAAAAAGAATGTTTTGTTTTCCAATTGCCGTTTTTAATGATTGTGCACTATAAGAACTTAACAACAATGACTTAAACTCCTTAAAAAAAAAGCATGTACTCCAACAACAAAAAAATTCTTATAAATTAATGCCTCCTGTATAAACCAGCATACTTTCTGCGGCAACTTTATGCCAGTTGTACGCACAAAGACTTTCGTTAACTTGTCAAATGAAAACAGGTACATGTCAACATGTAAAGCTTTTTACACTCATACTACACAAATCACTTACAAAAAAATATTGTTACGACCTTTATGAGATCCCAACAAACAACTTTTCCAGCGACATCCATATCAAAATCCATTCCGTTTTTGAGTTATTAAGCAAACACTTTTAGGGGCTATTGGCCCTTAATTTAAGGAGCCAGCCCTTTTTTATTGGCGTCAAATGAAAGCCCTTGATATTCTGCACAACTTTTATTCTACATATCTTAACAAAATATTTTTCGTTAAAAAGATATAAAGGAAAATATGTCTAAATTTTTGCACTTTTTGGAATCCTGTTTTTTGACCCCCTACCTTTTCCTAAATAAGGAACGTAATCCAAAAACAAAAACCGATGTATACAACTTCAATGTCTTTGTTATTCAAATTCGTTGGATTCCCATTCCCTGCTCCATAGTCTCGGAGCCTTTGTCTGGAAACCAAAGGCCCTAAAAAATTTTAAAAGGGGAATAACTCGTTAACGGAAAGGGAATTCTAACTTTTATGAATTGATGAAGATAGTGTTTTGTAAAGTCCATTAGCCCTGAAAATTTGAGCAAAATCCGTTCAGAAATGAGCAAGATATGAAGCCTCAAAGTTCGCGTCTAGGAAGAAAAAAAAAAAAAAGAAAAATAAGAATAATCTTAACCCGCACAATAATAGAATTTAAGGAGCCAGCCCTTTTTTATTGGCGTCAAATGAAAGCCCTTGATTTGGGCTTTCCAACAGAAGACCTTAAATACTATTGATGCTGTATGATTTAATAGCTTGAGAAACCTTAATGCCATGAATAATTTTTTCAGGCCTGGAAAAGAATTTTTCTGTTTTTAAGCCTATATATATATATATACATGAAAAGTTTCCCTTTTGATTTCAAAAATGTTTGTTGAATTACCTCTCTGAAGTATTTTCAAATTATTCTAAAAAGAAATGATGCTTTAGAATCCAGTGCTGTTCAGGTGAACATTCTTTTCAAAAGACTATGAATTGATGAACTTGCAATAGGAGAGATTGTTCTAGAGGTTTTCTTTGTATGATATTGGATGAATGTAAAATGACATTCTACAAATATTGAGTAGCTAGTAGAGTCAGACCTTAGGTGATTAGAAGTTTTAGGCATAACCTTAAGGCAATTCAGCAAGCTATTGTAAACTCTATCAGTATTCTGTATGTAATTTGCTGTAATAGGAAAAACGAAGTAATCAGATCTCCTAATAATTACCTCTAGTACATGTAAAGATATGAATGGAATTGAATAAAACTCAGGATTCACACACATCATTATTTTTGGTGTTTTCACACTCTGCTGGATTCATTACAAAGACCAATTTTATGTTATTTTTTATGTGAACTGAAATGTTCTCTGTTTATATATTACTTCAAAGTTCAAATAGAGATATTCATTAATTACCTCACTGGGTCAGTGTTATATATGTTTTATATATTTTTATATTTCTTTGAATTAAGGTTGAAAATTTAAATTAATGTTTATTGATTTTGAAATTGCAAATCTAATTTGCTTTACTTAAATACATATACTTAATGTAGATAATAATTATTTGTATTGTGAAGTTTGGGCATTTTAAAAAGTGTTCACAATTTTTTGTCCTGATATAAATGGGCTATACATGTGACTTTACATAGGTTTGAATATTGTTATAAACTGAATTTTGATGCATCTATTAAAATAATGAAACATATGAAAGTGGTGTTTTTTTTCTTCTTATATCAATATTTATCTAAGTTTTATATAATTATATGGTTGATAACAAAAAATGACAAACGAAATTTCAATTCACCAAATGTTGATAGTATTTAATAATAAAGAGTGGTGAAATTTATGTGCAGTTCTCTCTCAACCAATAATTCCTTCTTTTTCTCTCTTTTCCTCCAAACCAATTATTGCTCTCTCTCTCTCTCGTTTTTTTTTTTACACCAAATATTGATGAATACAACTTGCTGTCACATTCCTACTGTATTAGTTTATTTACTCAAACTGTTGGACAGTAATTGTAGTTCAGTCAAATTACAAGATATACTATTACAGACTGTACTTTGTCTACAACAAATATCATTTAATATGATGATGAAAAGTATTATTCAAATTGTTCAATTAGCTCAATTTTTCAGAATGAATGTTTCCTCATATTCCCATATGATTGGGAGCTTTATGTCAAAAATTGAGGATATAAAACGGAGAAAAAAATCTCCTGAAGTTGACTAAGGTGTGTAAATATTCTTTGTCATTATCAAATGTTTAAGTCCCTCTTTATAAGAAAGGCATTCTGTGACATATGAAATTGATTAGGAGGCAGATGGAGGGGGATTGATTCTGCACGCCTTTACAGATGAACGGGGGTCTCCACAAAAGAAGTAGGGTGATATCGGTGGACTAGAATCAATAATCCATGACAAAAGTCAGTCAACCAGAACCAAAGTATAGTAAACTGTTGTAAAATTACATGTAGTTTTAGGACTATATTATATGTACATCATGCTGGGATTATGACAGAAAAATTGAGCGGGAAATGTACCTTGATAATTAGTTGGAATTTAACGGTTTTTTATTTTTAAAGTTGCTCTCTAATTTAATTTTTGAAGAGGATTATATTTTCATTTGGGAACAAAAAAGTGACTTCTCCATCTTCAGTGTAAGGATTTTGGGGTTTAATCATTTCATTTATACAGTCTGAATTCTTGTGGACCATAGTACTGAAGGAACACATTATAATCATCTCTGGTAAGTTCTGTAAAATATGAACCCATAGAAATACCAGTATATTTCATATAAAAATGCCATTGACAAGTAAATGCAATATCAATTGATCAAAAAAGTAACAAATTCCTGATTAAAAGTTGGCGTACATGTTTTGGAACTGAAATCAATGTCAGAACAAACAAAGCATTGGTACATCATTTTCTGTGCTGTATTTAATTATTCAGGACAGACTGGAAAATAAGACCGAAGCCGGCCATTCGCGGCTTGGCGATCTACCTGCACATCAATTATTCATATTAAGGAACCAGTACCCTAACATTTGTGTACAAAGAAATGGATTGCTAGAGAAGATCTTAGAAATTCATCAGGAAGGAAGGAAAGGGATGTAAAAATTTATGAAAACAAGAGAAGTAAATATAAAGGTAAGGGAATATATATGTCAGTATGCCAAAGAGATTATCATTTTATTTAATTGAAATGGTATGGAAATAGAAAAATTGTATCAAATCTTTTAAATGGGTAGCTGATGAAAATGTTTCTATTCCTTTTTTCATTAATTTCAGTAAAATGTACAATTCTGTCTTAAAATGGAAAGATTTATTTTCAGAGAAAAAGAGTTTGTTTCTTTTGTTAATTTATTTAGTTTTTAGATTATTTTTATGATTTTGAATAACATTAGGTATTTGAATTAAGTTATTATAAAATCACAGTACAGAATCTTGAAATTTGTTTAATTGAAAGCATATTTTAAAATAGACCTCTTAATCCATGTAGAACTATAGTGACTGTTAAGTAAAATCTTAATTATATAATTAATTATAGAAAGAGATAAAGGATGGGGTTGGGATGGGGGAAGTAGAAGAGGAAGGGATGAAAAACTGTTTAAAATTATTAACAATTTAAAGTAAAGCAATATTTATGACTTCTGATTTTAATTGTAAAGCATCAATATATACTGAAATAATGAATTGCTTATGCAGATGATCAGATACTTTACACACGTCATTTCCCTTTGCTTGACCAAATTACTTCTATGGCATAGAACAAAAATAAACAAACTTTTCCACAATAATGTATTTGTTAATTTGCATCAATAAAGGTTCGCAGAACTAATATGTGAACTTGACGTATATCAATATTTTGGAAAAAAGAAATGTATACAGTTGATATTGGAGAAATCTAATGAATAATTAAATCAGAACTGCCAATAAAGCTCGTTGACTCAGGTAGTTAACACCTATACAGCCTCACCCTTAAGAGTTATTGCTCACCACATTATTCACTGGGTTTTCCATCCAGTTTTATTATTTTGAATTCCTCTTGTATTTTTTCTAGCTCTCTCTATCAATTCAGCTATTTAATTGTCTCAAGGATTTCAACAACCAAATACGTAACCTCAACTTTATCCTCTAATTTATATGGGTCATCTACATATTCCCCCCCCCAAAAATTTGTAAAATTGAATGATCAATTTTTCATTTATTTTTACTCAGTTTGAAGTGCATGTACTTATGTTATAAGATGATAATTGATGAAGATTTCATACCAGGGTCAGTGAAAATTGACAAGTTGAAGTCAAATACTTATTTCTTCATGACTGTATAGTGTCTATAGGCTCTTCTAGGTCCTCTAGCATAGGGCGTACTGCGATCTTCCCCGCTGTCACAGATGTTGTATCATTTCGTAATAGATTGCCATGTCAATAGAGATGATTATTACTCTTAGAGCACTTTAATAAAAAATCCTAAAATCAATTTGTCTGCATGTATAAGATAATGTTGACTGTTAGCAAAGAAGGTCCATAGCTGTGACAGGATTTTCTAGAATATGTGTTTTTTGTTGCTGTGATGTTTAGTCAACAGGATCAAAGCAATGCTTTAATTAGGAGTTGGAAGTTCAAAGAGAGAGAGAGAGAGAGAGAGAGAGAGAGAGAGAGACTGGGTAATGGATCCAACTGGGAGCATTTTCTAATGCCTATTTAAGGTGGTAGGAGACACCTGTCGATATTGATGTAGATTGAAGTACATTATTATTAAAATACTTTTACTCATTTAGAATTTTCAAATTTTACAATATTTAACACAAAAATATGTTTTAACAAATTTTGGAAAGGTAATAAAAAAAATGTAAATCCCCAGTGGGATTCAAACTCTTGACTTACACATGAGAGAGTTTGTAAACTATGTTCACTATCACAGATTGAAGATGAGTTTCATTTTATTTTAATCTGTCCATTTTATAAGGAAATAAGAAAGTTGTATGTAAAAAAATATTATTATGAAAAGCCTTCTGTTTTTAAACTTATTCAATTACTTTCAACAAAGAATATCAAAGAGTTGTGCAATTTGGGAAAATACTTATATAAATGCTCAAAATTACGATAAAATTATAATTAGTTTTTGTTTTGATAGTATACTCTTCATTATCCTGTTTACTTCTGTTATGTAAATTTTGCAGACTGCTGTGTGCACACGCAGTCTAATACAAGATTGTGATGGTCTTTCTTTTTTGTTTCTGTTTTTAAAAATTGTTTTCATATGTTTGTTCACTTATGTATATATGTTAAACCTATGAATCGTATGGTTCTTGGTAATAAACAATACAATACACATCCAAAGTGGACCCACTAACCCACTGTGCGACACTATTAGATGACAACTTTGGAAAGAAACTAATTATAAAATTATACTTGATTTTATTGTTTATTTGATAAATAATATGTCACAACATGGAGGTGACCCATACCACCTAAATCAATTATCCTTTAATTTAGAACTAGTACTCATCACTGAGAATATGACTACCATGTAGACCAGGGATCAAAATTTCGCTATGTAACAGAGTTGTTAACCAGTACTTGAATATTAATTGCTTGCTCACAGGCTGGCTAGAATTTGTAAAGTCTTATATCATGCTCATTAAAAATTTTAATAACTGCTACAATATAAGTAATTTAAACTGCCATATAAGTAAAACTAAGTCCATCTTATTCATTTCCAAATGCAACAGTGTTTCTGTGAATAAAAATCATGTTTCAATTCTAATCTGGTTTTAGTTATTTTAAAATAAATCATTTTTATGTCTAAAATCAGCCCACATACGGTACATGCCTCCCATAACTGAAGAACTACTTTTTAAGGTAGTCATGGGGAAAAAACTGTAAAATATATCAGTGTACAAGTGATACTGACCTAAAATTGAGTTCTATAGAAAGCCTCTGATTAATTGACTAAGTCAACCGAATAAAATTGGCATTCCTACTAAATGATTACTCTCAATATGTAAATTTCAATTTTGTGCTGAGCTAGCTGGAACATTTTTGTTTGGTGTTTAGTGTTCTAGCCATGTTTTTATTTTGAGATACTGTGGTTTATATCATTGTTTGTTAAGCACCAAATTTTGTTAAATTTGTTGCAAAGTAATTCCATGAAATCAAATGCTTGTCAGTTAAGAAATAAATATTGGTAAAATTAAGCCATAAATTGTTCACAAATATTATACATATCTTAATAACTGACTGTCTAACAAAATCCAAGAGAATTGATGAATTTAATGAAATGAGTCAGTTTGCTGGTAAGTTCTGTTGTTAATTTTCATCAGTGTTCTAAAAGCTAAATGGTTCTTCAGTCATCATGTGTTTGATAGTTCTGATGTGTTGGATAGTTCAGTGTTGTGATGTGCTGAATAATTTTGTTATAAATTTCAGTATTCTGATGAGCCAGAAATTTTTTACTGTAAATCTCAGTGTTCTAATGAGCTGGATAATTTTACTGTATATTTCAGTATTCTGATGAGCTGGATAATTTTACTGTAAATTTCAGTTCTGGTGAGCTGGTTAATTTTACTGTAAATTTCAGAGTTCTGATGAGCCAGATAATTTTACTGTAAAGATGCTTTCCATTTAACTGGCATCGCTGGATTTGCCAGTGTTGGCTTTGTCGCCGATTGCTGGAATGGGCGTCGCCCTCGAGCAATTGTGGCACACAATACACCATTGCCAATTAGGAAACAATATGGCGTCGAGGTTACCATATTCTACAAAACCGGAATTCTAAAAGTACAATTTGTCCTACTACATTGAAATACATTAAAACTGCTACTAGTCAAAGTTTTTGGCTCAAATTTCAAGATAAGGATCAGCTTAAAGCTGCAATCGTCCTCGCTAGAGCATTTTGACGTTGCCAAACGTTCTATTTACGTCACCGTTGCTTGATGACATTGCCGACGAGGCAATGATAATGGAAAGCGCCCTAAATTTCAGTGTTCTGATGAGCCTGATAATTCTGTTGTAAATTTCCGTGTCCTGATACATCTTATAATTTTGTTCTGAATTTCAGTGTTCTGATGAGCCTGATAATTTTGCTGTCAAGTTTGCTGTCACTGGCAGCAGGCCAGTTGTCAGTAAGCTTAGTGGATACAGCAGTAATGGTGAATGAAGGAGAACAATTCGCACTCAGAGTTAGGAAATCAGGAACAATAACTCAAAGCATCACTGTCATTGTGGAAGTAAGTTTTCGAGGTTTTTCAGTACTCATTGAGCAGTGAACACCTATATTTAGATTCAGTCTCTGTTGAGTCTTTCCACAAAACAAAATATTTATTGCAGAAAGAACTGTGACAATAAATTTGTAATTTTGTAAAGCTTTTCTTTGCCTAACCTTGAAACTGAATTTTTTTCTGAATTATCATGAATTACTGCTGACAAATATTACTAAAATTACAATACATTAATGTCATATCAAAAGAAAAACAGTGGAATCTAATGATAACTTCATATAATCAGACGTCTGGCCACATGATATATTTTTGGGGGATAATCCCTACATTTCCATGCAATTCAAAATCAACTCAAAATAATAATCTTTTTGCTCATTATTTCCAATGCTACAGATCAAAAGCCCCTTAGACACCAACAATGATTTTGTGGGCACCAGTCGAGTGGGATCCTTTTACCCAGGGGGTCCTGACGTGATCTCTTTAACCTTCACGGTCAATGACGACACTGACCCAGAAATGGAGGAGACCTTCACCTTTGAACTAACGGTCTTCAGTGAAGGAGTCACAGTGGAGTCACCAAGGGTGGCAGCCGTTACCATAGCAGCCAATGATGATGCTTATGGAGTGTTCAGTTTTGGAGAGGTATATGAGAAACAAATGTTGTTTTATTTGTGACTCATTGTACTCTACTTTAATTTAATTTTCATGTATACCTGTGTCATGTTTCTTTATCCAAGAGGGTACCGTCAAACAGATATACATATATATTTAGGGGCAAAAATGTTAGAATTGACTTTTGATTTTTAAGTGGAATTTGAAAAATTTAAATGCTGGTAACCAGAAAAGATTGCAGCATAAATTGCAGTTGAATAAAATAAATTATCAGTACCGTTACCTAAAAGTCAGTTAGGGCAGAGTTCTGTGGACTGGGTTCCAAACACTATATAAGTATTGTTTGCTGTAATGAAATTGGTTCTGTTCTGTTTTAGACATCTCCAGTCTTGGTGACAGAGGATACTGTTACAACAGTGGTGAACCTCCGAGTGGGCAGAGAGAAGGGACTGTTTGGTCAAGTCACTGTTACTTACCTGGTAAGATTAGTATCACTACCTAATTTGAATAATATACATTGTAGATACATGTATTGATATTTGATACAGCCTGGCAAGATAGATGGCTCTCACTCCTCATCCTGGCATTTCTAATTCATTGTTACCAAAATGTGAAGTTTGTTCTATGCAAATAGCTAAAATGTGCAGTTTGTTCAATGCAAATAGCTGTAGGGGTCCGTGACCTTAGAAATCAATTTAGATCTATTTTTCCCCCACAAAATTGAATAAAGAATTTGGTTCACATATTAAGTTGGGGAGGGTTATCTTTGAATTGTGTTGGTGATTTTTTTTCTTTGTGCATTTTGTAAAGATAATTAAAAATTGTTTTATGCTCAGGTAAACAGTTCAGACCCTTCCGCTGTTCCGGGAGTGGACATTACTCCCCGGACTGGTGTTTTGCTGTTCCGAGATCAGGAGGTCCAGAACTACCTCCAGCTGCAGATCCGAGCGGACAGCGTAAGCTAAACTGTTAATCATAGCTACTATATACATACAATTGTCATTGTCATTTGTAATATCATTATGCCATGGACTTAAATATGAAGCTATAAATCAGTTTGATTTCATTATCTTGAACTCAACATGGGCCATTTTGAAAATTCTGAGGTTCAAAAAACAGATCTTAAAAAACAGGGGTTAGGACTTTGAGCTCCCATTAACATATCTATGAATGTGGTATTCAAAATACATGTATTGATGTTTAAAGTGCTAATGCGCAATTGTATATTCATATGCTTTTACTGTGAATTTTTATTTTATGTACAGATTCCGGAAAACAATGAGGAGTTTCGAGTGACCTTGACTAGTGCTACACAAGGTGCCAGGGTCACTGACCAGGTGATGATACTCATCATCCAGGCCAACGATGCTCCAATCAGATTCCAACAGGTAACGTAAAGTCATTCAAGTATTTTATTCATTTCATAAGATTACTGTTATACTGTGTTGTTTATGAGGATATACTAAATATATTCAAATACCCTTTGAAACTTTTAACCTCTGAAAAAAAGGCCCTTGTTCTCTGTTAGATGCACAAAAAATGAGTAAAACTCATGCGAAAAAACCCAAGTTTTAAATTGTTTATGTTTGGCATATATGCAGATTGAGATACATTAAATGCTAAGTATTTACTATGGAGAACTATAAACTGATGACTTGGAAACCTATCCTATTAATATTCATGAACACTACATGGCTGCAAAAGATAGGAAAATTAAGTCTCTGTTAGTACATGTACAATTATTAAACCAACCCATTGAATTTCAGAGAGAGGACAGGTTTGATGAAGGTCCAGGTAGAAAACCTGTGTCAATCCAGGTGTTACGTGGAATTGACGAGGATGGACAGTCCAGGATTGGATCTGTGAACAGTATTGCATCTGTGGACTATTTCTTAGTGTCTGACACGGCCACATCTGGATTGGATTTCAGAGGGAGCAATGGACAGGTTGTCTTTAGTGCAGGAGAAACAACAGGGAGTATTCGGGTAGAAATTCTGGATGATGATGATCCAGAAATGGAGGAAACCTTTGGGATAGTGTTATCTGGACCAAAAGGAGATGCCATTATAACTTATCCAACAAAAATCAATATCCGGATCAATGCTAATGATAATCCAAATGGAGTCCTTAGTTTTGTGTCATCCAATGGTTTCTCCTATCCAGAGGTCAAGGTTAGTGAGGACACAGGAGGTATGGGCGTGTTTCCTGTACAGAGGCATGCTGGGTCATTTGGAACAGTATCAGTCACTTGGCAAGTGTTCAGAAATGACAGTACACTAGGAGATGTCAAAAGTGACATCACCACGACATCTGGAATGGTGGTGTTTCTGCCAGGCCAGACGATACAGAGGTTGAATATATCGGTTGTCAATGACATCCTTCCTGAGCCCACAGAGAGATACATTGTGAGACTGATGCCTGGGACAGAGACGGGCGGGGCCAGGGTGGAGGGGATCACTGAGGGGGTACTGATGGTAGAGGACAGTGACAACTACTACGGCTCAGTGTTTCTTGGACCTGACCAAGAACACAAAATTATTGTGGTAAAATTATCAAAATTTCTTGGAGAAAATTTTTGTCCATGGTTAAATCTTTTATAGTGTTATTACTTCTGAATTTCTATAAGAGCGTTGTTAATCAGTGTGTTTAATATTTTTTGGGTTTAAAAAAAGGAACATTTTTTTTGATAAAAAACTATGCAGCCATAATATATTTAATCCAGGTATATTTTAGATACTAAGGCCTAAAAAAAAATTTTTTGTGTTTCGGGTAACCCAACCTAACCTACAAAAATGGCCCGACCCTACCATTTTTAGATGTCTGATTTTATCTGATTGTGAATTTTATCTTATTTCCAATAAAAAATACGTTTTTAAATATGAAACAAACAAACACTCTTAGGATTCATGCAAAAAAAATATGATAAAATAAAAAAAATCCCTACCTACCTAACCTAATTTTTTCATCAGTGTTACCCTAAACACACATATTTTTTCTTTAGGCCTAATTTTAGAGGACTAAGTTCTTCAGTATCACAATTTTGGCTGTGGTTTGTAGACCTCCGCCCCTAGATATCTACAAGTAAATGTACAGAGATCCAACAAAAATCAAGGGGACTTAACTGTGAACCTCACTGTCACATACACAGGAAGTGGAAGTGTGAATGGTGAGTACCAATACATTAAGTGAAGTTGAAAATCATTCTCTACAAAAGTGAAGTATGGCTCAGTTTGTGAGTTTACAATTACATTTACCACTTTTAATGTAAACTTTGAAGAAAGACTTCATCTCAAGAATTGAATTTTCCAAGTGTAATCTTTTTGTTAAAGTTAGAACTTTTTGGTAACTTTTCTTGCCTTGCTCTTATTATGCTAGAGAACCTGTCAGTATTAACCCATATATGTCTGCTTTATTTGTTAGATATACTGTCAACAACAGCCCAGGAGGTAGATATGTTCTCAGGACAGACCAGTCTGATGGTGAGGTTCAATCTCCTGCCCTCAGCCTTTCTACATGTGGGGGATACATTCATGGTGACCCTGACTGGATATGGGCTTAAAACAGGTCAGATATTTATATGTCATTTGTTTAATTAATCTCCATTGTTGATAAGACAAAAAGGAATACAGTAAAACATGTTTATAACAAACATGCTTATAATGAATTGACGCTTACAGCAAAGAGATTTTCATTCCTTGATGATTTATTACATGTTGTAAATTTATCAGATATATTGAATTACGCTTATAACGAAGTAAAATTGCCCATCCCTGGAACTTTGGTATAAGCATGTTTTACTGTACATTCATTGTTTAATAGTCTTTCATCAGGGTTTTGCTACATATAAGTGTACAGAAAACAACTTGTTTTATGAATAGATCCAGAATTTGGTGCATATAATTCTCCCATTCTTGGAAGCAAAGTAACAGTTCTAGTGCCGGTGACCCTTGCCGTAGCCAATGGGGAGATAGGATTCCAGAGTATCCAGCCAATCACCGTCAACGAACCACAGAACACCCCATATACTGTGAGATCAACTTAAATCATTAAAATTTATTTATTAAATCAAATTCTAATCCATATGGTAGTATAATTTATTTTTGACATTTTAAGTCAGATCAATCTAAATTATGTTCTTCATATTCTTGCAAGGTGTCAATGGGCCTTTTGTTCACCATATGATGGTTAGAGTACTTAATATGTATTTGACAGTGCCTGTAACCATCTAAACCCTTCCACTTCTAACTTTAAAAACTTTTGATGCTTCACCTTTAAATCAATTTACCTCAGCTTCACTCTCCAGGTCAGGATAGTTTATTTAACCATGGTCACATAATTGATAAAGGTTTTAATCTTTTATATTCATATGGTTAACATTTGGATTGTTATAAAAGGTTGCACTGAAGCTAACCAGAGAAGGAACAAGTGGCAGGGCTGAAATTGACTGGACGCTGAAAGGTTCAGGGGTTAATGCTGTCATGGTAACAGCCTCTGACACTGGGATTTCTTCTGGAACTGTTACAATGGAAGCAGGTAAATGAAAACATCAACAAAGTATTAAATTCTTTTGATTGAGAGTTTCTCTTTGATTGTGCATTGTAGATTATAACAAATATAAATATATATAATATATAATACATGTATATATAAAAATTTTTACCTTATATTTTTTTCAGGAAGCTCAGAATCTCTGCTAATCATTACAATAATGCCAGATGACACTCCTGAATTAGAGGAAGAAATAACAATAACCTTGACCTCTGTTTCACCCTCTGACACTCAGAGATTAAAGGTCGGCTCCACCCAGACAACCATAGTTATTCCAGAGAACGACAATCCAGGCGGAGTTTTCCAGTTTTCTTCAGTCATGAAAACATCATACCTTGTTAAGGTAAAGAAGGTTAAAAATACTTGATTGAAGCTGTGCATTTGCATGCAATTTCGATGCTTTGGTTCTGATAAATGTCTGAAGTATGTTCCAGATAGCATATTAATATTCACATAACTCTTTGCATAGAATTATATTGGTATTAACAGATATAAATGTTTGTTAGTTGTTAAAATGTTACTTGTTTAAGTAATCTAAAGCCATTGTAATTGATGTTTACAGTAAATATGTGATATTTACAGTCTTTTGATACTTCGCTGATTGTGTAATTCTATAGGAGGGTTTGTCAGCCATTGAGGTGGTGGTGGAGCGACTTGGAGGGAACCTGATCCCTCAGTTTGTCCAGTACGAGGTCCAGCCAGGGGGAAACTCCGAGTTCTACGGGGCCACCGACGTCCTCAAGTTTGACAAGGGAATTCGATTCATGAACTCCACCTTGCTGCCTGTAGCTGATGGAGTTCCTGAGGTAAGAAAGAGGGAAGAATAATGCAGTCTGCTGCTTTTTACATGAATGTTCAATGATTTAATATGCACCACCCATCAAGGAACACATTTCAAAGAATTACATGCATAATTTCAATGCAAAATATTTTTTCATATTTTCTGTTATCTCCTTTGCAAATTATGGTAATTTTGCCATGTATCTTGCATTTGAAATGAATTTCATTTTCTTTAATCTCAGTTTAAATTTAGATTTTAAAAATTTCAAACAACAGCAAGACAACATTGTTTAAATCTGTCAACTTCAACATTATCTTTTGCCCCACTGTTAATTTTTTGAGTCCTTTTGTAGCTGAAGGAGCAATTCACACTTACCCTTTTGCCTTATGGAAACTCCTCAGGGGTCATTGGAAACTTTTCCTCCATCACCATAGAGATAGAAGAGAATGATGATCCATACGGCCTGGTCCGCTTCCTTCTCAATCCACCCATATACTACATCAGTAAGTAGATATCAAATTGTTGCAGATTGGAGCATCTTAGACAAATTATGTTACTTTTAATTTTTCCTCTGGTTTATTCAAAACCAATTTTTCCTTTTGTGATAATAATAAAAGAGGATAGAGGTTTAATAAACATGAATTTCAATGACATGTCAATGTTACATTGAATTTAAGTGAGTTTCTATACTTGTGTAATATTACAAAGCTAGACTGTTAAGAGATAATGCATTATCTTTGGAAATGTAAATTTGCAGATGAATCAAATAATGGACAAGTAGTGTCCTTGTCAATCCCTGTGGAGCGAGCTAAAGGTCGGTTTGAAAGCATCGTTGTCAAGTGGGACATGACCCCGGGCACTGGAACCGACCTTTCACCTGTGTCAGGGACCATAACCTTCGGAGTCCAGCAGGATAAGGGTTTCATCCACCTCGAGTCTGGGGCTGACACCGTAAGTCGGGATCTGCAAGTACAAACCGTCAACGACAACGTAAGTCTAATATGTGACATCATCGTGTGTTGTCATGGAGAAAGTCAGTGTGTTGAATGCGTCTAATAATCGCCCAATCTGTAACTTTTCTAGCCTACAGAACAACTTACATTTGATCTAGCCAGTTCAAAATGAGTTTTTTAAAAGATATATTTGACTTTTTTTAAGATAATATTCACAAATAGAAAATAATCAAGTGAAGTTTTTTTCACAAATAATAAAGGAGGGAAAAGTTACATGCTACTTGCAGCGTTCTTTTTAAATCAGCTGCTTTTTGCTGCTTGACACTATTTTTAAAACTTTATACACAGAGTCTCCCTTTTTCATATACAACACACAGAAAGTCTGTCACATGTCAGACAACCAACCCTTCACCTTTACATGTATTTAAATGGTACCATTGGAGCACAATTCCATAGCACTCTAATTTTTGTAGTTTCCTCCCCTTGTGCTATGCATTGTTCAGTAGTTTCTAAATTAATCAACATTTTAGTTTCCTTTCAGTTTTCAGTAATCATTAAAATTTTTATGTTGTTTACCCATCAGTGTTTTATATATCGATCTATGCTTTGGCTACTTTTATTTTCTTTTCAAGCAGTAATCCTACGCACAATAGATTTGACTTTTACACATCAATTTAGAATGTCGGTGACTTGGGCTCATGTTTAGATACATGCATATATATCCTAGATTAGCCTTATTTAAGACATTTGCTTTGTGTTATCTGTGCTTATTATATTTCCTAATTGCAAAATTTTATTGTCATATTACAAATGGAAATGATTAAATTTACTAAAAATATTTTTTTGATTAAAAAAATATCCACTGTTGATTTAAATTTCTAAATTTTATGGAAATATGAAAATAAAATGTAAAAAAAAAATGTCTTTATCCAGATTCCAGAACCGGATGAGAATTTCACGATTTCACTCAGTATATACAGCGGGAAGGCCAGAGTTGGCTCCCCTGATACCGCCACGGTGGTGATCAAAGAGAACGACCATCGGCTGTATTTCCGAGGTAGAGTGCGGCGTGCCGCTGTGTTGTCAGGAACACGATTTCAGTTCATTGGTACTATTATTTTCACAGTAGGCTTGCCAATTTATCAGTTCATTGGTTGGTACTATTAATTTCACAATAAGCTTGAAAATCTGTTGGTTTTGGACCATATTCCTTCTTTTCTTTGACACCAGATTTATATTTTGAAAATTCATTCTCCATTTGACTAATCTTGATTATATGTAATACTATGCATTATTTTTTTAATGACATGTACTACATTTATGAATTCCATATATCTGTTTGTCTTTTTGCAATGCACAATGCAACCCTATGCACTATAAGTATTGTACTATTGAATATTTTAACCTTAATTCTTTAAAAATTAATTTCCCTCTACTGGTATATATAAAACTTTTTTTGTATTGTCTTGGTTTTTTGTGTCTCAAGAATGTGCCTGCTCAATTATTACCGGATGGGTATATATCTGCTTTCTGCAATTCGTTTTAATAAAATGCTCTGAAAAGAAAAATTGAATATTCAAACTTTTTCACTCATTATACATAACAGTATGCATATCATATTGAAAACCCTTTTCATTTGAACATTATTTAGATCTGATTTTATTTGTACATGTAATATCAATGATTTAAACTTATTATTTTAAACAATTTCCTTAATTAGTTTTTGTTGCACTCTGCAGAAAGTAAGCTCCTCACCCGCGAGCCTGGGATAGTCAAGCTGATAATTCGGCGCGAGGGCCCGGAGAACGAGCGAGCTACAATCCGCTATCAGACGGTGGACAGCTCGGCTGTAGCGAGCTCCGGAGATTACATCCAGATCACGGCTCAGGAGCTGGTGTTTGAGGTGGGCGAGATGGAGAGAACAATCTCCGTGGAGATACTGAATGATGGGATACCCGAGGGCAATGAGACATTCTATGTCCAGATATTTGATATCCAAGGTAGGTAGTGTTTCAACTTCACAAAGGTTACAGACACATTTTTGGTACCAGTTCAATAAGCTTTTAGTATTGAGAATTTCATTTGAATATTCCCTTAAAGTAAGGATATTTGCAATTCATATTAAATATTTTAGAACAGACTTTAGACTTGATCGGAAATTTGGTTAAAACTCTTTGCATTGTAGGGTTTTTTATTCATTTTGCAGATTTTTTTCTTTGAACTTAAAAAAAAAAATTCAGTTGACAATTCAAACTGACATTTAACTAGTATGTTAATGAGTAAATTACGGAATTGTTATTTTATTAGGGGACTTGGTGCTGAGTGATTCTCCCAATGCCTCCATTACGATCCTGGCCAATGACAATGCATACGGGGTATTCATGTTCAGTCCTCCCCTTCAGATGTCAACAGAAGAAGGCAGTGCCGTGAGACTCAGGTTAGTAAATATTTCCTACAATAAAATACATGTACAAGAACTTATCAATTTCCAACATATAACATATACAATTTTTGGCAGAATTATTAAAAAAAAAAATTTTTTTTTTTTTTGAGGGGGGGGGGGAGGGAGTGGTTAGGGGTTAGTGGGTAGGCACTTCTACAGTATTTGTATTGAACATGAATGAAACTTAATTTGCAAGAGAATATTGAAATCAATTTGAAAAAAGCAATTCAATTTAAGGAAAGTTTACTGTTTTTTAATTTGAATTATGACAGATATGTAGATGCTAGATCATTCAACATCATCATATTCTATCATAAAAGAATATATATACACTGGACATGTATTAAGTTCTTAGAAATTGAGAAATAATAAATCAATGTACCAGTTATTAAACTTGACAGTATTTTCAATAGCATTACGAGGACTGGTGGAACTTTTGGGGTTGTGGAGGTGGCCTGGGAAATCCGGGAGGCTCTGTCAAACAGGCTGATGTATGACGGAGGGGAATTTGGGAAAGCCAACGGTTCTGTCAGATTCCAAGAGTTTGAGATTAATCGCCTGCTGGAGGTCACTCCCAGAATGGATAACACTCCAGAAGAAGACAAAAACTTTAAGATCATTTTGTCAAGCACAGCTAGTGAGTCTCTTTTTATGGGAATTATGATAATGGTAGTTCAAAAAGTAGTGCTTAGTATTTTACCTCTTTGATGATAAAAAAACTTATAAAAAGAGAAATTATACAAGTTCATGTTTACTGTATGAAATTTCACCTCTCTAAGCCTTTTTAATGCACATAGACTAATTAATTTCAAGAAAATGCAAAGAACTTTTTATGTTAGGTAAAAATGTACAAGTCAAGAAGATGCTGAAGCTTATGAACAAATTGCTAATCTTGTGTTTTACTGCAGTAATTGATGGGATCCCAGACCCAAGCCTAGCCGTCATCGGTAACACAAGCAATGAAGTGATATTGACCGTGGTGGCCAGTGATGATCCCTATGGGAAGTTTGCCTTCACCACCGAGACAAAATCCCTCACCATAGCGGAGGATTTCTACCCAGGTCAGGAGTCAACCACCAAAGCAACCTTTACTGTGGAGAGAAGACAGGGAATATTTGGGAATGTGGAGGTAAAGCAAATTCACAAAGTCCATCATTTGATCGGCAATTTTGACAATTATTAAATACTATTTAATAAGTAAATGAATTTGTTGTACAGATTTTTTAATGATTTTATGATGATCAATGATTGTAATTCTGAAGTCTATCAGAGAGGGGGAAAATTGGTTTTGTTTATTTTGTCTGTCTTTCTGTTTGTCTGTAAATAACATTTCCATAGTAACGCAAGGTCAAACAGAGGTTAAGGTCAGTACAGGGTCAAGGGTCATTGAAAGAGCTAGGTCAAATTTGGTTCCATGGACCTTATAGTTATCATTGAGATAATGTGCTTGTATGACCACAAACACATCTTTTATAGGATCTTATTTAATCAGAAAGGAACATATTTTCTTTTTTGATGAATGTAAATCTACATGTATTTAAAGATTTAACACATTTATAGCATTTATTGGAACTTGTTTATATTTACAGGTCCTGTGGGAGGTATACAGTAGCACTAGTGGTAATAACTTGCCCAAGGTGTATGACTTGATTCTACTAGCAAACATCCCCAACAAAGTGGACAAGCAGCCATCCAAAAGACGTCCAAAGACAGGAACTGATGTGATTCTCTTAACGGGGGCTGAAGGTAAGACTTTCCATTTCTCAGTTCTGGTACTCTTTAATGTTGTTCAAAAAATTGATCAATACATGTATTTACAATTACATTCAACTGAATTCAATAATCTTATGTACCTTAAGTTAAATATGAGAGAGAGAGAGAGAGAGAGAGAGAGAGAGAGAGAGAGAGAGAGAGAGTATTTATATGTATTATAAAGAGATGTGGTGCTTTCTATGTTTAAAAATTCTTTTCTGTATTTAATTAATACACTTAGACTGAAGTAATTTTGATGTAAAAATTTAGCTGACCAGAACTCTATCCCTGATTTAACAGATAATTTCCTGACCATTCCCCTGGAGTACCAGCCTAGGTCCTCAGACCTCCAGTCTGGATTTTCTATCAGTGCCTGGGTCCAGCCAGTCACAACAGGAAGTTACTTCATTGTTGCCAAAACTACGGACAGTGGCGTCAGACTCTTCTATACTCTGAAGCTGGTGGCAGGCACCCAAAATATACTGATGTTCGGGTACTCTCAACTCGGAGAAAATGTAAGTTAAAGAACTAAATCCTCTGGTCTTTTATAACGAGGCCCGGTCTAATTTCTTCTGCCCTAGATATTTAATGAAATTTTTTACATGAATTTCTATTGATATAATTATTATTTTAAGATAAAAAATTAAGACTTTTACCACACCGTTTGTTTACGGGGTCACCTCAAAGTTTGTTAATTTTTAACATAGGACCCGATGGGATTTTGCTTGAAATGTATCAATTTTGCACATTTTTTACATTTTTTTAAAACTTCTGCCCTAGGGATTTCTTTTTATGTTCTACATATTAAAGTTATTGCTTAAAGGCATCAAATGGTCAAATAAAAGAAACCTTTTACCTCCTGGTTCGTTCCAGGGGTCTTATCAAAGTTGTTTTTTGTATGCCCAATTTCCCAGTTTGCCAGATAATAGCTATTTTTTATTTGACAAAGACGAAAATGGTGATCTTTATAGTATTATTAAAACATTCAGACTCATTAAGTAATAAATAAATATATAACATCCCATATTAAGGGTCATTAATATAAAATACATGGTCACTGTCTTGAAATATATGAACTAAGCTATATTTAGGCGGGTTAAGAAAACATGACAGAGGGCTAAGCTTGCTGAACCCTCTTCACGTTTTTGACCCGAGCCCAAATATAGCTTATACTTCGAGACATTTATGTTTATTCCACAATATAATATCAATTTTACGCATCAAACGAGATATTTTAAACAATTTTCACTGAATATCTGCGGTTGAAACTATCACGCCATGGCGTCAACAAAGTACAAAGATGACGTCACAATACAAATGAAACGCTGCGTGAAAGCATGCGTACTCGATCTGTACTCGGCCTCGTTAATAATTCGGTGGGTTTGTTTTTTTTGTTCGTTAATAGAGTACAGTGCATGCATGTAATTTGTTTTACATGGCTGGTTTATTGTAGACCAACAAGGAAATATCCATTACAATGAATGAGAACCTTATGGATGCAAAATGGCACCATATCCTCGTGACAGTGGCTCAAGGGGAAGTTCGGTTTTATCTGGATAGTCAACTTAAAGGAACTAAGTATGCCACCTTTTTCCTATCATCTGATATTTGTTCATCTTTTGTCCAAAATATGAATTTGCTACATTAATGTAAATAAAAAAATCACAGCTAATTGACATCTCTACATGGTTTACACTTACAAATGATTTAAGAAAAGAACTCAGGACTTCTTCATTTTCAAAGGTTGATTGGATCACAGCCCCTGATTGACACAGATGGAGTGCTGTTGGTGGGAGCCAAGGCCCCGAGTACAGAGAGGTTCATTGGATACCTCCAGGATGTCAGGATCTACACCGCTAGGCTTCAGGACAGGTAGATTTACATTATTTACATGTAAACCCAGGTATCTATTGCACTTGTCAGAAGCTGGGTGCTCAATGTTGCTATTTTACTAAATACAAGGCCAAAGTTGACTCTTCATTTTTACTTCATTGTAGAAAATCTAGTGCTACATTAAAAAATTTTCTGTGCCACAGTAGATTTCACCCTGACTTGCTCATGTCATCAACTGCTATGTGGTTTTGTTAGGAAGAATAATAATTTAAAAGATGAATATAGATTAATAAAATTGAGAATTTGAAAATCTAACCCCAGGACTGCTTTTCATTACAACAAACTGTATTCGATGTCTGAAAAATGTGGTTAATTCACTTCAGTAAAATTTGAAAATGCAGAACCCTGCATAAGTACAATGCAAAATCACATACTCAAAGATGTGTGGTTTTAATTTGTAAAATTGTTGATTGTAAATCTCTTATTACATAAAATGTGATTTCAACATTGTATTAGACTGGGACACTTGTAACAAATCGTGTGAACTTTTTTTCTGCTGTTGTAGTGAAATCAATGAGATATACCACACCCCTGCTCAGTTAGATGTGACCCCGATATCTGGATATCTGATATATCTGGAGGGTAACAGGGAGAAGAATCTGACCTTGACCTCATTACAAGATCAGGAGGAGGAGAGTGAGGAAGTTTTCTCTGTACGTCTGCTGGGGGCCAAGAATGGAGGGACTCTGTCTGAAATTGACCATACTGCAACACTTACAAGTCAGTGATATGTATTGGAGTTAAATAGATGTACAAGATTAGAGTAAAAATAACTATGCATAAACCTTGTGTGAGGATATGCATGAATTGTCAAGTATCCCATAGACTGATTTAAAAATTTACCTGATGTGTTCTTATATCTTGAAACTGAATTATCATGAAAAAAGTTAGGTGATGTTCCATATAGTTTTACATGTAATATACAATTTATGTATGTTTGGGTTAGGAGAACTTCAAATTGAACAATTATTTCTAAATCATATTGTTCAGTCCTATTTCTACATATTAATTCATTTTAGTTTTGAAGAGTGACAATGCAAATGGTGTATTCAGTTTCCGTGGCGACTGTACACCAACCCACTCTACTAAAGAGAACGAGGTCGTGACATGTACTGTGGTACGTAACCGTGGAGATGACGGGGCGGTCAATATCACCTGGGCTGTCTTCCAGAGCGGAACAACTATTAAAGCTGACAATGACTTTTTAAATAGTTCAGGCATCTTAAGCTTTGAAGCAGGGGAGAGAACAAAGGTATTAAATGGGGACAATTAGCACAACATATGAAAGAGAAAAAATATTCCATGCATTGACACACATAATTGGATAGCCCTTCTGTTTAAAAGATGTAAAATTTATTTTGTTCACAGGTGTTCACAGTGACTGTCAATGATGATGATATCCCAGAAGCCCAAGAAACCTTTGACATTAAGTTGACCTCAGCATTGACAGGGTCATCAGGATCCACTAATATCAGTGGGGCCAGTATTGACCTGTCTGCCTCAACCTCTCGATTTACCATTCTGAAGAGTGACAACTCTAATGGCCTGCTTCAGTTTTCCAACTCCTCCCAACCTCCATCTGGGTCAGGAATCATCCCTCCAGCTACAGAGAAACCCATGGTGGGAACTGTTTGTAAAAAATATATTTTACTTTGATATCAAGATAATTAGCTTTCAGTATTCCTCACAGTTAACATTTAAGGAATTGCATTAGGATTTATATATCCTTTATATCAGTGTTTCTTATTCTGCTTCACTATGGCATGAATGCATAAATGTTCCCATGATGTATAGCAATGTTTTCAAAATAATTCCCTTTTTATAGGTTTATTTTGCTGAAGAGGCTAGATTGGTTACTGTGATAGTAGAAAGAGCACAAGGAACAGAGGGACAAGTGGAGGTGGAGTGGAGGACCTCAGATATCACAGCCAAGAGTAGTGGGAAAACTCCCATAGACTATCAGGTAGGACTCCTATATCGCAGCCAAGAGTAGTGACAAAAGTCCCATAGACTATCAGGTAGGACTCCGATATCGCAGCCAAGAGTAGTGGGAAAACTCCCATAGACTATCAGGTAGGACTCTGATATCGCAGCCAAGAGTAGTGGGAAAACTCCCATAGACTATCAGGTAGGACTCCGATATCGCAGCCAAGAGTAGTGGGAAAACTCCCATAGACTATCAGGTAGGACTCCGATATCGCAGCCAAGAGTAGTGGGAAAACTCCCATAGATTATCAGGTAAGATTCATATATCACAGCCAAAAGTAGTGACAAAAGTCCCATAGACTATCAGGTTAGAATCATGTACCAGGGCTATGTGTAGTGGGAAAACTCCCACAGACTGTTATTTAAGATCAGATAAGAAGGTAAGAATCAGATATCATGGTCAAGAGTAGTGGGAAAACTCTCATGGACTATCAGGTTAGAATCATGTATCATGGCTAAGTGTAGTGAGAAAACTCCCATAGATTATCAGGTAAGATTCAGATATCATGGTCAAGAGTAGTGGGAAAAACTCCCATAGACTATCAGGTTAGAATCATGTATCATGTATAAGTGTAGTGGGAAAACTCCCATAGATTATCAGGTAAGATTCAGATATCATGGTCAAGAGTAGTGTGAAAACTCTCATGGACTATCGGGTTAGAACCAACTCACAGACAAGAATTGTGGGAAAACTCCCACAGACTGTTATTTAAGGCTCAGATATCATACCTAGGATAGGGGAAAACTTCCGAAGACTGTCAAGTGGGACACAGATATTTTAGGCAAAAGACATAGGAAAATTCCCATAGACTATCTATAGAATCAGTTTCATGTAGAAGAGATTTGTAGGATAACTCCAATAGACTGTCATGTTAAAATAAGAATTCACATGAAAGAAAAGTTTGTAAAAACTGCCATAAGCTATCATGGAGGATATAGACATCACTAAAGGAAGTTGGAAAACTCACTTAGACTATAATTTATGGTAAATATTAAATATCACCATCTGATAAAATGGGATAATCCCATAGACTATCAGGTCAGTATTATTTACAGTAAAGGAGCAGCCAATGATAATTCCTTCAGCTATTGAATCAGTTGGCCCAACAGGCAGTCTGACTGTAGAAATGCATGTTTCCTGACCAGTTCTTATTCTTATTAAAAGAAAATATTATTGCTATAACAGGCAGGGTTATTTGTGTGTTTTGCAGGGTAATGCTGGGAAGATGTACTTCAGTGATGGAGACCGCTTTAAGGTCATCAACATCATCATTGTGGACAACGACATTCCAGAGGACCAGAAAACCTTCAGGATTGACCTGTTTAATCCACAAGGGGGTGCAGAGTTGGGGGTAGCAAGCTCTGTAACTGTGGTGATCATGCACTCAGATGGGGCCTATGGGGTGTTTGATTTTGACGAAGGGTCCCTAAACATGCAGGCTCTGGAGAGAGGGGACTCTGGGTTTACTTCTACTGGATTCAAGGTTAGAAGTCAGATGTAAAGAAGCATAGTCTATACAGCACATTTAACAACAGTATTCTGTAGTGATTGGTACTGATAATGGGTTTTTTTGCTACAATTTGCAAAAAAGATAAGTCTGACTTGATGTCTTGTACAAATCTCGGTTTGTAGTATTAAAACTGTATCCTTTTAAAATGGTACTAATTTTCTTTTGCTTTCCATTTTGATTTATGTATTATTTATTTTTCAGGTGTTACGTAAGCAAGGTAACATTGGCACTGTGACAGTTAAATGGCTGCTGACAGGGAATCCTGGGACAGATGTGGAGAGGTCAGAGGGCGCGGTGACCTTTACCAGTGGAGCTGTGGAGGCTCTGTTATACGTCAATGTCAGGGGAGACCCTGTACCAGAGCTAGACAAGAATTACCAACTCATCCTCTCAGATGCTGCCCCAGTAAGACATAAAAAAGATGAATATTTTGTATGCTATGTATGTGGAGGATAGTAAGTTCATGCTATCACAGGCAAAGTAGATGTGTTTTTTATATATATATATATATATATATATATATATATATATATATATATATATATATATATATATATATATATATATATATAATGTTTCATCATTGGCAATGTAGTTGTTTAAAACATTCAATTGAAGAAATATTACTAGTGAGATCCCATTTAGATATTATGATACATTAAATAAACAATGTAGCGATCCAAAGTTGGATTTACAATAGAAACACATAAAGTACTAGTTACAGATGGAATCTGAAATTTCAAACTTTATGACAGGAATTTCAATGTTATTTACTGATATTTTTAGGGAAGCATTGGAATGAATTCTGTGGCTAATTTCACTATTCTTGCCAATGACGATCCATACGGAGTGTTCCAGATCAGTGAGGACTTCAGGCCTGTTCAAGTGGATGAACAATACAGAAGTAAGCTTGGTTTTGGGAAATATTGCCACTGTTTCAGTAACTGTTCATAGGCTGGAAAATGTTATCATTTAAGAACTAAGAGATGAATGTTATATATTAATTTAATTCATTGAAAACTCTAGAGTAAATTTGTGAATAATTACAAGGAGAAAAACAGGATTGCCTTTATATAGGATTTTAAAACAATGAGGAACTCTCTCTCTCTCTCTCTCTCTCTCTCTCTCTCTCTCTCTCTCTCTCTCTCTCTCTCTCTCTCCATACAGTGTCAAATAAAAAGTGATAAAATCAGATACTGTATAGTATAGTAATATTGTTATGGTTATGTTTCTACACAGATGTGTCAATCACCGTCAGCCGACAGTATGGGACATACGGAGATGTTGAGGTGTTCTACAGAACTCTCCGCCCCAACGAGACCAATCTCCCCTTTCTTCCCTCTGTCCAGGCGCGGGCAGACAGCAGTGATTTTCGACACACTGAGGGTAGCATCATCTTCAGTCAGGGTCAAAGTTCAGCATCGTTCAATGTGTTGGTGATGGACGACAATATTCCAGAGACAGATGAGTCAGTGTTTGTCACCTTGTCCAGAGTCCAGCTTCTCAGACCAGCACAGAGTAGACCATGTATGTATAGCCACTAAAATTTTTTTTTGGACAACCTTGATAATACAATGTACATGTATTAACACAACAATAGCTTTAAAATGAATATGCATAGATAAACATGAAAATATATTAATTTGTTTCACAAAAACTGATGTACCGGTATAATATATGCATATTCATAGTTGTCTATTTTGATATTAATAATTTTCCTATTTATGAAGTTAACTTGCTTATTCAACCTGCATATGTAATAAAAGGACATCATATGATGTAGGTACAAAATTTAAAAGAGCTATACAGTATATCATCTTGAAAATCTCTTTTTCTAGTGACTGACTCTCCGAGTATAGGAACTGCAGCCTGGGCCTTCGGTCAGATTATCATCCGTAGTAATGACAACGCCCACGGAACCCTGGTCCTCTCCCCCACCTCAGCCTCTGTCCTAGAGAACGCCACAGATGTGGGGGTGTCAGTTGTGAGACAAGGGGGTTCTTTTGGGGAGGTAAGAATGGTGTACTCTTTATTCAGATTTTACTAGAGTGAGCTTATGTTGACATGTTAATAAAATGAAATCAAATAATTTATGTAGATGCACTGTAGTGGAGTTATTTACTTGGTTTCTGTTTTTCTTTTCACTCTTTTTTAAAAGCACTTTGCTGATTACTATAAGTATTTAGTATTATTTATTGACTTAACAACCATAAACTAACAGGAAAATAAAGGGTCAGGCATTTCAGGTCAGCATTTGTACCTCAACAATCTATGTATTGGTATTTCAAACCTTGTGGCTTTAAAAAACAATTTTTTATTCAATGTATTTTTTGAATATAGGTTTCTGTAAAATTTCGAGTTGTCAACAATACAGCTCTACAAGGTTTAGACTATGAAGTATTGACTGACACTGTCACTCTTCCTGAGGGCGTGGTCTCTAAGCTCCTCCCCATCCGCCTGATTGACGACCTTCTTCCTGAGCAGCAGGAAGTGTTTTATGTGGAGCTACAGAATCAGATAACAGGTGGCGCTGTACTAGGTACCACCTCTTACGCAGTGGTGACAATTCTGCCCTCAGATGATCCCAATGGATTATTTGGTAGGAAAAGGATTTTTTTTTTATGATTTCATTTTAAAAATCATAGAATCTTTTATCACTTAGACGGCCTTGGGAGACTAGGACCAATTTTTCAAAAGTACCGGGTTCTGGTAATTGTGTAAATACATCAAAATTTTTAGACACTCAAAATTAAGTATTAATCCTAGGCCTGTATAAATCAAGTATCGTATGAAAGTGAAAAAATATCATTTTATCATTGTCAAAATTGAGCATGCGTCAATCAAAATTTAAACATGAATGAACAAGTATCAATATTATTCGGAATGTTTTCAGAGTTTGAAGTGAGTGGAATGAGTGTGGAGGAACCAGAGACGGAGACCCCAGCCACTGTGACAGTCAATGTGGTCAGGAAGGGAGGGACCATGAATGTGGTCACTGTTCTGTGGTCAGCTTCACTCAACAGTAAGTAGGCCAAAAGTACTAAAGTCAGGTTGGTGGACCAATGGTGTCTGCATGAGCATTAATCCTTTGACCAGATATTGAATAATTGAAATTTTTTGCTAAATCCCCCAGCATTTAAACTTGCCGTTTTTTTTCTGTGTGTTTTGTGTTGCAATGATTTTACAAATATTTTGATGAAATCGAGGAAGAAACATTCATGTACCATTGATGTCTCTGTGTCATTTTCCTTACTATTTCTTCAATAGTTGTGTAAAAAATCATTCTACATTTTTCTAATCTGTAGATGCTGCCCCTTCAGATGATATCAACCCAACCAGTGGAGCCCTTTATTTTGTGAGCAATGAAGCAAGGAGACAGATCATCATTTCTATCCTCCCTGATGATATACCAGAGGGAAAGGAGGTTTGTTTGTCAATCAGTCTCTCCTTATCAAATCAAATGCATAATGTATACTGTGGATTCCTTACTACTTGAAAAAGAATTAATGTTGATGCAGAAATTTAAATCCAGTGGGATGCCAAATTGCACTTAATTTGTTCAAGTTGAATATTATAGTTGGAATCAATCTATGAATATTAGATGGAATCAATCTAGAAGTTCAGTTTGTGTTTTCACAAAGAAAAAAATGGCTGAGCTGCATAATTGCGGGTAACAAAGTAAAAAAAAAAAGGTATCTACAGTATACAGAAGAATTATACATTGTAACATCTATAAAAACTTTTTTTTTTTTACAACAGGATATTGTGTTGACTTTGGTGTCTGCCAGCAATGGAAGTATTGGCCCCAATAGAAATTTTGTCTTGTCCATACAACCAAACGACAACCCACATGGGACGGTCCAGTTCTCCACTAGCCAATACAATGTGACGGAACAAAACACCAACAGTGTCCAGTACCTCACCCTCGCTAGAAGGTAAACCTCTAAAATCATATATTAAGGTTTGTTGTTCACATTGATAAGAGAGATAACTCTTACTAAGTAAATTTTTCAAATCTTTTATGAAATTATTAAGTTAAGGGTATTCCTTTCAAGCTATGGTGAAATTGATATGATAAAATTGTCCCATTATATGCATTGAAGTTTTCTTCTAAAAAGTGTCTGTTTTGAAATTTGTAGTGGTGGTGTGTATGGACAATTGCGAGTGTATTACAGTACCATCCAACTATTAGTTGATTCCAGCATTGACCCTTTGACCTATTTTGATCCACCAATCAATGGCACCAGAGGGGTCGTAGGTCAAGTGTTTAGTACTGTCTCCAGCTTCAACCCTGTTAAAGTAAGTTTTCTATCTATGCTCACAATACTGTGGAAATATTTCAATTCATGAAGGCTAATTGGATGGATTTGAAGGTTCTCTAAAGGTTGCTTCTATATGTAATGAATAAAGGCAGTGTCAAGTTATGGGTACCCTTTAAATCTGAAAAAAAGATGCCTTCATGAAATATGAATGAGTCCTAAGTAGTCAGCTTACTGAGTTTTGTGAGATAATTCTCTGAAATGTTTAGTTAAACTTGTATTACCTCAGGCTTGTGCAGAAAACTGCTTGAAGACCCCGACTTGTTTGGCATTTGAACACTCCTTCGTTGACAACATCAGTTTGTGTATGTGGTACTCTACCCAGGCCCCACCCCAGAACATCACCCCCAGGAACAACTACCAGTACTTCAGCAAGAATGCTGTCAAGGTAAACAGGGACTGTTTATACATATATTGGACTCAGCTTACTGGTCATTTGTCATGATGGAAATCTAGTATGTTTGTAGTATTACAAATGTACTTTGTTTCTCATTTTTCTTCTATGCTAGTTTTTAAGATGAAATCTTTTGGGTCTCTTATTTTTCTATTTTGAACTTGCCAAGGGTGATAATCATCTCTTTTATCTAAAGTCTCTTTATACCCCCCGCAAACGAAGTTGGGGGGGGTATATAGGAATCACCTTGTCCGTCTGTCCGTCCGTCTGCATCCGTCTTACCGTCCGTCTGTCTGTGCAATCGTGTCCGGTCCATATCTTTCTTATGGAGAAACATTGGAAGTTCTTACATTACACAAAGATTGCTTATGACCTAAGGGTGTGTCATGACCTTGACTCTGGGTCATTTGGGCAAGGTCAAGGTCACTGGCAGAAAAAATACAAAATTCGTGTCCGGTCCATATCTTTCTTATGGAGAATTATTGGAAGTTCTTACTTCACACAAAAATTGCTTATGACCTAAGGGTGTGTCATGACCTTGACTCTGGGTCATTTGGGCAAGGTCAAGGTCACTGGCAGAAAAAATACAAAATTCGTGTCCGGTCCATATCTTTCTTATGGAGAATTATTGGAAGTTCTTACTTCACACAAAGATTGCTTATGACCTAAGGGTGTGTCATGACCTTGACCCAAGGTCATTTGGGCAAGGTCAAGGTCACTGGCAGAAAAAGTGCAAAATTTGTGTCCGGTCATTATCTTTCTTATGGAGAAGCATTGAATGTTCTTACTTCACACAAATTTTGCTTATGACCAACAGTTTTAAAAAGAATAGAGCAGTTGTTTATTAAAGAAAATGGACGGTGAAATAGATACATCCAATATTTTCTATAATTGGAAAAATACACGCATTATGATTTTTATCTTAGCGGGGGGTATCAATTGTGAGCTTGCTCACAGTACCTCTAGTTAAATTTGGAAATGACTTTAATCCATTCTTCTATCTTCTTTTCTCTAAAATGATAATGAAGGGAAAAAGCAAACAAAGTGGCAGCATTTACCTTGATAAAATTTATTTGCTACCAGTAAATCATTATTAATTTCTTAATATTTGTAGAATTGATAAATATTATATTTTCCCCCTCTAGTTTCAAGAATTACAGAATGCAGCAGCCACTGCTGGTGCAGACTATAGTGTGGTTACCAATGGATACATCATGGTCAACGATGGCGCCACCAACGGTCAACTACCTGTCAGCATTCTAGCAGACACCATTCCTGAACTGGATGAAGTATTCCTCGTCAAACTGACCCAAATAGAGGTGGCCAGTGCTGAGGGGTCTTTGAAATACCCTCCTCAATTGGGTCAGATGAACCAGGCTAGGGTAACCATCAATAAAAATGACAATGCTTTTGGGATATTCCGTGTGGTCAGCGAAAGTCCCCAGGCATCAGCTGGTGGCACCGCTGTGGGGGTAGAGGAGAAATCACAACTAGCTGTGGATCTGATTGTAGAGAGACTGGGTAATTCTCCTTCATTTTTGTGATCTGTAAGCTATGGGTAGATGTGATGGCTATTCACATTTTATAAACCGAAATAGGAATTGGCTCTCTGTGTAGAAAAAAATGACAAAAATTTTAATTGCTGGATATTTTTTAATGAAAGTCATAAAATGATATATTAGAACTACCTTCTTACTGGTAATTAGGATCAAATTGGTCCACTCAGTACAAATAAAATCCTCGATGTAAATTTGATACTCAATTTGAATTGAAGTTTTTTCCCCATTTTTCACCATAGGTGGTAACCTTGGCGATGTGAGTGTTGAGTGGTATATAAACACCACACTGAGTACCGCCAGGTATAACAAGGATTTCCTGGCAGATGGAGCCACCTTGAACTTTATACCAGGACAGACACGAAGATGTAAGCTCAATGTTAAATATTGCATTTTAAATTCTTGATCAGTCTGATCAGTAATCTCTCTAATGTGTTGCAAAGAACTACATATGATATCAGTCAAATTTGGCCCCCATAATTCGCTATTTTTAAAATGATTCAGGTACATTAATTTGTTTTGTTATTTTATAAAAGAGTTGAAATGAAATATGTTTTTCACCTATTTATTTGATTTATATGCACTCAATGGCAGTATATGACGTCAGAAGTGACGCTATTTTTATAATTCAATCAAAATCAACCAAAAATTGACATTTTTCTGATCTTTTTTCGAATGGGAAATATAGAGCGACTCTTTGAACAAGAAGGAACTTTTTGTCACTTTTAAGTATTGGAGAGATACATCTTTGGTGAAAATATTTTGTTTGTTCAAGCAGTCGCTCAATGTTTTCTTAAAGAAAAACTGATTGAAAACAATCCGTTTTATGCTAAAAATGAGAAAATGGCGGGAAAAGGTAAACTTTATGATGCCATATTTTTTAATTTTGGGCACTAAAATCAAAATGAAAATTATGAAAAAACTTCAAATGTATATTTGTGCAAATAAAACAAAGAATTACAGTAAAATGACAATGTTCATTTTAGGGGGCCATTTTAGGCTCAAACCATATATAGTCCCTTCAATAATAACCATGCAAACTTCAGAAATTTTTCATTATTTTAAATTACACTTATTTTGTTCTGAGTTTTATTGTATTTGCTCTAAATGTTTTGAGTTATCTTTCTTCCATTGGTTAAACTTCCTCTTCCACATTTTAAATGACTTGAACATTTTGCATGTTACAGTAATCACAGTCACTGTGTTGGATGACAGCATGCCCGAAGAGAACAAGACGGTGGTGGTACAGCTCAGAAATCCACAAGGTGGCGCTGAGATAGAGGTCGACTCAAAGGTCACAGTCACTATCATGGAGAATGATAATGTAGCAGGAGTGCTGGGTTTTGACAGCTCTTCTGTCTTGGCAAACGAAGGTACATCTACTCTTAATGTAAGCCGATAAAAATAGTCTCTGTGGACTCTTGTTTTAATTTGGATTGCTAGTTAGCTCTCCGGCCTACCCCCCCCCCCCCCCCCCCCCCCCCACCCCCACAAAAATAAAAAAAATAGATAAAGCCACATATTGAAAACAAAATTTAAATCTTTTAGGGATAAAAGTTACAGGACTAATTAATAATGCTTTCTTTGGTGATGGATTTCAGCATGATGGTAGCAAACATTGCAGATTCTGAAGGAAAACATCACCTGCATCTCAGGAAACAAATGCTCAGCTTGAAACATGACAATAAGTTAAACATTTTATTTATAAAGAGGTATTTTATTACTTACAGGGGAACAAGTGACATTGCAGGTGCTGCGTACGAGGTCCGCTGAGGGGTCAGTGTCTGTGGACTGGGAGATTCGAGGCCTCAGGGGGCTGCTGCCCCAGGAGGGATTCCTCACATACAGGGGCGCTCTCACATTTTTACCGGTAAATTTTCTTTGGTATTTTAAATTCTTCTCCAAGTCATGATACTCTAAGGCTGATACTTCTTTCTGAATTTTTGTGGTGCTGAGCAAAATTTGATGTTAGTTATTGACACACCAATCTATCGTAAGTTAACCCCCAGGGTAAGCTGATAACCATTCCCGTATTATTTCCTCTAAATGTGTATTCATTGTCCATTGAAATTCAACAGTAGAGTGAAGGAACTTCAAGATTTTTTAACATTATATACTCCATGGCCACCCAATGGAGCCAGAATACCTACCCTAGGAGTAATGAAATTATAATATTGGTATGAACATAAGTTCTTGTAGCTAGTTTTGAGATACCAACGTTCAGTTGACAAAGTCATGTATATTTATTAAATAATTTTTAATGAATATCTGCCAATTAAGGTATATATAAATTCATATAATATCTACTGGTAGTACTCTTATAGTGCTGGCATTTATTCCTGGGGGGGGGGGGGGGGGGGGGGCAATGAATTCAGATGGTGTAATATTTAATTGTAGTTGACTTAAAGCCATAATAATTATTTGTCTGGCTTTATTGTTATGATATCCAGAAAGAAGTGTCAAAGAAAATTACACTCAGCGTGCGATCTGATGATAAACCGGAGACCAACGAGGAGTACCAGATCCAGTTGATCAACATCACCACTTACGGTAAAGTCATACTGTATATATAAACGTATTACATTTGGCTGTTTATTCTTTTTAGTGTTTTTGGCAGAAAGCAGCCTCTGCTAATTCAAGTACATTGCTAAATGCCTTTCATATTATGTATTAGAATGAGCTCATTCAGAAAAACGCCAATTCCAATCCACGCTAACTTGCTGAAAAGTCATTTTCTGCCAAATATCGTACACGCTAAATATACTACATTTACAGTATATTACAAAGCCAGAAGGAAGTGTTTCACAAATTTAAGAACTTACGACTTGGGACCAATCAATGAATGTTTATTCATCATAAACTCCCAGGGTGTCAGTTTCAAGCATGTCCAGTAAAAATTGATATAGTTATAAATGAATGGTTTTTATGCATTTCTTTTCATGAATTCAAAGATCATTTCATGAAACTGAAAATATTTATGACTGTCCATAAATGGATCACTTAGTGTATTTATTAATATCCTTATATGCATATTTAAAAAAATTACAATCAAGGATAGAAGACTTTTTATCATAGATATTCTGTGTATCAACAAGAATTTTTTCAAAAAGATTTTGTAAATTTAAAGCAAGCAAATTGAAAAAAAAAATAATGAAAAATTCAGCTTACAGTTATATTCCCTTTACTCTAATTACTTTTATTAAATTTCTTCTTGAACTTGTAAGAATTGTACAGGTGAGCTAACTGGCCCATGGGTTTGGTGTTTTAAGAAATATTTCAAACCAATAAAATTGTTATCTTTACAATCCTAAATTAATTCCGTAATTAACAAAAGTTAAGATTTTAGCTAGCCTTACATAATGGGTGTTGTTGTTAAAGTGAAATAAATTATTGAAAAAAACTAGCCTTACATAAAGAATGAAGTAAAGCAATGTAGAGTTCATTGAAGGGAAAATCATATAATATTTATACAGCTGTATTTCAAATCAAGGTTGTAAATATTGGGGTTTCTGTGCAGGCATTGGTCCATCTGGTGCTGCCATTATTGACCCCCTTCTTCAGACCGCCAGTATCACCATCAAGGGGAGCAACGATCCTCATGGGGTCATTCAGTTTTCCCAGAATTCCTTTAGGGTCAGGACTGAGGAAGCAAACCATGTTGTAAATTTACAAGTGGATAGAAAGTTTGGAGCTATAGGTGAGAAAGTTTTTTTCAATAGGAATTCTACAAATGCGGAAAGGGCACATATAAAAACCCTGAAAGAAATCAAATTTCTTTTTGTTTACAATTATGTTTCAATTGTTTTAAAAACTTGATTAAAGACACTAAAAATGAATTCAATAGCCCTCATAGCTACATATAATTTTGTGTTAATTTTTAAGGTTTCTTCTAAAAAATCTCAAATTTAATTCACAGGATTTTTTTTTAACTTGTGTATGATAAACTAAAATCTGTATTGAAAGGAAATGGTTAAAGAAGGTTAGAAACACTATAAAAATCCAAGTCAAATTATTTACCCAATTGAGGTGCAAAACAGAATTTTCTCTATTGAGATATATTGATAAGAAATGAAACTAGTCTGGAAGAAGAATTTTAAAGAAATATAAATGAAATCACCAAAAGAGGTCTTTATAAACTAAAATATGAAATTCTGTGATTCATATTATAACTTTGATCCCAGAAATAAAAACCAAAGTCTATTCCTGTGCATTGTTTATTTTTAGGGCCCCGCAAGGATTTGCGGGTGCCCTATAGTAATCACTCTGTCCGTCCGTCCTTCTGTCCGTCCGTCCGTCTGTCACTCTTCCGTCCACAAATTTCCTGTTTTTTTCTAATAACTTTTTTTATGGTTGCCCAATCAAGTTCAAATTTGGTATGGTAGTTCAGTAGGCAGAAATACATATTTTGATGCTAAGTTTGGTTCTCTATGTCTTCTGGTTTGGAGCTGGGGTGGTGGGGTAGATTCCTAACTATGCATAAGAAGAATGGGCAAAGAGAGATAACTGCTGAGAATGAATGGGCAAAGAGAGATAACTGCTGAGAATGTTACCATTGTATACATGGAAGGCTGTGCAATATTTGTCCTTTGGGATTAATTAACCTTCCACAGGAAGAAAATCCTAAGCTTTATCTTTATCTGTCACATTGAGATTAATTACTGCACTGCCTGTGTCTGCAAATGAACTTTGTTTTGAAGTTAAGGTCAATTTTGAATGATGTGTAGTATTGTGTACATTCTTTGAAATATGGATTTGAAATATAATATTCATATTTTTTTTGGTTAAAATACCGTACACAATGATTTATGATAGTTTTATTGAATAGAGGCAAAGCCTAGGTATCATTGCATTGGTATCAATTCTTTCTTTTTTTAACAAATTTTATTTCATCCCATGTTAACCCACTTTATCCCGTGGATATGACTCATTGGATATTTTTTTGATATTCCACAGTTGTGACTTTACAATGGGATTTGCCTAGGCATAATGAAGTAAAAATAATGTAGAGTTTTATAAACAGTGTAAACATTGATTGCGGTGTATAAAATATGGGATAAATAGAATCTCATGATTTGTAGTATAATATGATTTTTATCCAACTTGTGTGTTTTATCCCCTCACTAAGGCTCAAGAAAAAAACACTTTAATTGTTGGATGAAAATCATATCCAACTACAAATCACGAGATCCTATATATTCCAGTTCTTTACATCTTCTGCCGGGCATTTATTTTTCATCATTGTTAATATAAAGAGGATGGAATTCAAAGTTTTTTTCACTTCTCTATATTAATTGTCATAGCGGGGCCCTTCCTGACTGGTCAGTTTTCTAGTTTGTTTTGTTTTTACAGGCACTGTTCGTGTGTCTTATTCCATTTCATCTGGGTCAGTGACCCCATTATCTGAGGAGCTGGTTGCTGCCAAGTCCACTGAAGATTTCACCGCTGTACAGGGATACATTGATATTCCTGACAACAACGTATCAGCGACTGTGGCAGTACAGATCCTGGATGACAGTCTTCCAGAGGTGGATGAAGCCTTTGTGGTAACTCTGACCGGAGTGATCTTGGTGAATGCCACTGATGCTAGCAGTATGCCGCCAAGACTTGGTATGATCCTTATCCTGCATTCTCTTTATGGTTTTTAGTTCTTGTTAGAATTTTTTGGGTATCAATATAGTTGAAAGTATCTCAACCAAAACATGAAATTATACTTCAGATATCTTATTTATAAGTATCTTTTTTAACTTAGAACATGAATAGCTTTACAATCATATAAAGTCAGAAGACTTAGTCTGACAAGTAATGCATTTATGGCATGCAGCACAAAATTGATCAAATAACTTACATTGGAGAGTCTCATCAGTGAAAGATTAAATTAAATTTTTAAATGCATGTTTTAAAAATTTAATTCAGAAATAAAGTTTTCATTTCATTGTATGTTTAGACACAAATGGAACAGTTTCTGAAATAATCATCAGTGCCAATGATGGAACCAAAGGTGTCGTCAAATTTGGATCAGATTCTTATAAGTATGTCCATGCCTTATCTTTTGGAAGTTAAATTGCTGAATTCATTAATTACATGCTAGAAACAATCTTTATCAGAGTGAAAGTAACATGTAACTATGTGTAAAAAATATTCCTGTGATTTCAGTGTCAATGTCGATGAAATCACAAAGAACATTAGTTTGTCAGTGGTCAGAACGCAGGGAACTTTTGGAAATGTATCTGTGTTCTACTATGCTCAGAGTATTGTTGAAGGAACTACACAGGGATTGGACTATACCATTACCCCACAGGTAGAAATGAGAGAGAGAGAGAGAGAGAGAGAGAGAGAGAGAGAGAGAGAGAGAGAGAGAGAGAGAGAGATCGCCCCCTAAAATTAAACAAGGATAGAAAGTAAGAGCAGAAAAAATAATCAGAGGGGAAGAGAAGATATATTCTGATTGGGAAAGGTAAGAAACAACTAAAACTGTTTAAAAATGAAATAGAGAAAAACAGAGAGAGAAAATGGTAGAAACAGAGAGTATCTCAGAGAGAGAGAGAGAGAGAGAGAGAGAAAGAGAGAGAGATTAAACAGGCAGAAATGAGAAACAGAGACAAAAATAGGGGAAAGAGTATTTAGAGTTGTTATGCAATTTGAAATTCAATACAACTTCAAGTAATAAAAGCATCTAAGATTGTTCTGAATTTGATTTGTACCATCGCTTGAAACAATATCATATAATTATAATGGTTTGTTTTTTAAATAGATTTCCTTTCTGTTTGATGCTTGCACTGGTCCTCCTTTCTTTTTTTGCTTTTGAATTTATTTTCTGTTATGGGCATGTTATTTTAGTCAACCGATTTACTTGTATTTTTATTCACTTCACATTTTAGTTGGTGATGGATATAGTAGATATGCAAGGTAAAAACCGTATTTCATTTTTCACTCAATATATCACTTTTTAGTTTATACTATTAAAATTCCTGAACATTCTGGATTAAATTTGCTGTATCGAAAAAAATCTTTGGTAGGAAATCAAGTTTGCCAAGGGAGAGAATCAGAAATATATCATGCTGGAAATTCTTGATGACGATATTCCTGAACCAGATGAGACGTTTCAGGTCATTCTATCTCAGCCCCGAGACGGAGTCGAGATTGGTGAACCCTTTAAAGGTAAAATATATTTATGGGAGATAATTGAGTAAACTACTATAGTATTCATGATCTTCCAAAAAGTACTCATGCTTTAATATTAACATTAATATTAACAATATTAACATTTAGTGTACCATATACATTGTATTTCCCCCTATTTTTGCATTGGAAATCTGTGACATTCTATGTTCAATAACACACACCAAATCAGATCTTGGCGTAGGAGCATTACATAACAAATTTGATATGTACTTTTGAAAAATAATCGTTAAATCATATCTATTCTATCTTTAAAAAAAGAGTTTTCCCTCAAAACTTTCTGGCACTAGTACTGTATTTAAAGCAGCAGAAGCACACTAAATAGCCTGTTTTTTGGCTGTTCCATCTATCATTTATATCCCTGACAAAGAGTGTATATAATGGCTTTTAATGAACATTATGAAAATAATTCATATAAATAAACATCTAAATAAATACCTTAACATGGTATGATATACAATTGTATTTGTTTGCACGGCCTGCTGTGTTAAAGGACCGATAATGTGTATCAATAGATAAACATTCAATGCTTATATTTATAGATATTTAGTTTGATGTTTATTTGACGTATGAAATCATTTTGTGCATGCACAATTATAAAAGGAAAAAATTATATTTTTTTATGATTTCTGCAGAGAAGCTTTTAATTAGTATTGAAATGGATACTTGTAGAAATTAAGGATTATGACTGAATATGATAATGTACCATACGATCCCCTCCACTCCTCCTTTTAATTAAATGAATTGGGAAAAACCATTCATTCCACGTGTATGAGCCTGTTTGTAATGCCAATACTGCAAACAGATTGAAGTCAACTTTCTACATATAATTGAATCATGATTATGGTGCAATAAAATTACATGCAATCAGTATGAAGCTAGGCTAATGAACTTAAAATTTAATTAAAATTATTATAATATTTGTAATTAAAAACATGCACTCTATGTCTATCAATAAACCTTAGAAATGTCTAATTTTGTTTTTCTGTCAGAAAGTGTGGGTTGGTTTGGGGTCTGTGTCCTATGGGGGACTCTGTAGAGGGGGGGGGGGTGTCATAGAATACCATAGATTTTTAGATGTGAATTTTTAAAACTAAAAATTATAATTTAGTAAAGAAGGAATTTATATATTATATTTTAACTTTATAATTTGAATATTTTTCTATATGATTTCTTCGTAAGGAGAACAATATAGTCTTAGAATGACCATGACAATCCACCCCTTTGGTCTCGTTTTTGAGTATCTAAAGACCATATTTTGACCTAAGGTTAGCTGAAAAGTTTAGAGATGATGCATCAAGGGGTGCATTTAATTATGATGCCAGTCATTTATTTTAGTTTTCATTGAACAAACAGCTTAATGGAGCTGGTGCACTCCCAAGTACTAATTAACCTTATGCACCAAAATAATGTGGAATGTGTACTTTATAAATGGAGGCCAAGGATAAGTTTTTGGATTTTGGAGCATGTTAAGTTCTAGCAAAATCATATTAACTATACAGGAGAGAGAGAGAGAGAGAGAGAGAGAGAGAGAGAGAGAGAGAGAGAGAGAGAGAGAGAGAGAGAGAGAGAGCATTCATTCAATGAACGACTCTTTAAAATTTTTCATAACATAATGGTTGTAGTTAACTGTTTATTTTCAAGGCTTAATTTGGCAACAAAAAGCAGAAAGTGGCTTTGGCATGTTCTTCAAATGATTTCTTTTTTCTATTTTTAGCAAATGTCACCATTTTGGCAAACGATGGGTCCAGTGGCACTGTTTCCTTTAAGTCTCAGGATATTGTCAGGATCCAGGAGTCTCCAGGGGAAAACACTGCATTAAACGTTGCAAGGCTGGAGGTGATCAGAGGCCCGGGGATTTATGGAGTGGTTAGCGTCCCCTTCAAAGTCATCCCTGAAAAATTGGAAAACTTGGCAGACCTGACTCCTACCCAGGGAGTGATCACATTTCAAGACAGGGAGGTACAGTATATTAAATATTTTTAAAAAATTAAAAAAGAAAAAAAGAGTTATATGACCTAAAACTGTCTGAATCCGCATTTATTATAGAGACTTAATTTTTTTCGTAACCAGAATTCCATTTTCCTGGAGCTGACGGCTCTTGATGATGATTTACCGGAACATGATGAGATCTTTACCATCCAGCTGCTAGCCCCAGATAATTCGGCCAAGCTAGGGACTCTGATACAGAAGAATGTGATCATAGAGGCCAACGACTCACCTGCTGGACTTCTGCAGATCTCTGTCAGGCATACGTCGTAAGTGAAATATCGGCAGACTTTTGATTAAGAATGACTATCTGAAAGGTGTTTTTTATATATATATAATTAAAGACAAAAGGGGCAATTTTCATATCACCTGGTCAGAATCATCAGCTAATTAAAGACTTTGAAAATCTCAGTTCAAAATTTTAATCTCCTCTATGTTATTGTAAACCAATGTTTGTTTGCATTTAAGGTGGTATTGGACACCTCAATGTTGGAGCATACTATTTATCGAAATAAACAATAAAATCAAGTGTAATTAAAGCGCTAAGCATAGCTCAGCGCTTTATTGTCGTTAGACTTCTATTTCCGGTGCAAGGAATAACTGCCCTCTATGAGCAGAAATATACATCATTTAAACTGGTAAGAGGTATAGGGAACCAGTTATCTGGGTGACGGAAATGGCCAAGTAGATACGATTGGTTTGCGGGGCTTACGTACATCAGCACGGGATGCTACGCAGTGATGAAAAAATATAGTGCGTATTCAGAAGCTAAAATATAGAAAAATAAAATTGATTCTTTGCAAGAAAATGTCAAAAACTGTGATAAATTACTGTTCAAAAGGTATAATTCGTGATTTTAACATATCGTTTTTCAGGCAAGTATCCATATACAAGTCGTGTTCAGCTTTAATTCACATCATCTTAAGAAAGTAACATATATTTAAAGAAATCTGGCCTTCGATACTTTAAATTGATATTCATTAAACATAAACCAAAATTTCAATAAGGCTCATTTCCGTCTACGCTTGCACACAGTAAATTTTCTTAGAACTAAGCTAGGTTAGCGCTATTCAGTACTTTCAGTACTTTGATTTTATTAATAGTTTCTGTCCCAAATTTGCCACCTAACAGTGTAACACAGTGGGTTAGAGGGTTCACTAAAGAATCTGTAAGTCATGAGTTCAAATCCTGCTGGAGATTTTAAGATTTTTATCTTTCCAAAAATATTTAAAACATATTTTTGGGTTAAATATTTAAAAATTTTAAACCGGTGAAAGAAAGTATTTTAATGACACTGTACTTTAATCCACATTAATATCAACAGATGTCCCAAGCCATCTTAAGTGATTTAGTATGGTATACCTGTTAGTCTATAATTCTAGATTTTTACCTGCTATACCAAACGTTACCGTTAACATCATAGTTTAACTTATAGAAATGATACCATAGCAGTGGAGGAGAACATTGGGCAGATTTTCTTTGACGTCACGAGATCCCAGGGACTAGATGGAACCATCACCGTGGATCTCACCACTCAGCCGGACACTGCAGTCATCAACACTGACCCCAAGCAAGTGACCCTGTCGCCACTGGAAACGGTCATCACGTCACAGGTCACGGGCTGGCATAGTTTCTATAGCAACGACTCTTTGTACTTGGTGATGCTCACATCTTACAGAGTGGGAGAGCTGACCACTGGGATAGGAAGTGCCGGAAATGACTCCACCTATAGCGTGGACCGATATCTCTACTCCACCTTGTTTAAGTGGCAGGGACAACTGGTCCCAGTGCAAGTGAGTGGTAGCTGCATTTAAAATTCATATTCTGTATACAGGGTTATTTTTCGTCCCATGTAATTTTCGCCCTTCTACTCTTTCAAACAGTTTCGCCTTGTCTTGAATTCGCCCAGACATAGATGTGTTTTAAGAGAGATAGTTTTAAACATTGTGATTCGCTTGTTGACAACGAGGGCAAAAGGGGCGAAAATAAAACGGGGGCGGATAGTTTCCTGAATACAGTAGTAATTATAGTCTGATGACAACTGTAGATTCCTGATTATACAGTAGAAATCAATATACCGGTACCGTGGAATCATTAAATTTCGAGTTACTCAGTTTTTATGGAATTCATGGGTACCTCTCATCCAGGAATAACCATCCTCCATGAATTACCGAAATAAATTTCAGTTATAAAGTCATATCTCTTTTTGTAAGTATAAGAAAATGCACAAAATTACATCCCCACGAATCTATGCAATTTTAGCAATCCATGAAAATTAGCCCCCACAAATTTTAATGATTCCACAGTACATATACATGTATGCATTATTTTGTGAGAGAACTCAATGCAGATTTTAAAATCTTGCTTTATTTTTTTGAAGGCTGGTTGTGAACTGTACTTGCTCATCAAAGCAGTTTGCATAATAGTATCATCTATCTTAACATTGTTTTTTTTTTCTCATGGCTTACAGGTATCCTACGTGTAATTAGTCACAATTTTGAAGACCAAGTCAAATTAATTGAATATTCTTTGACATAATTTACATCTAAATATAACATTTAAAAATGTATGGTATTTAAAATGACTTTTGAAAAAATGTTAACGAGGCCAAGTACAGTTCATGTACACATGCTTTCACGCAGCATTTCATTAATTTGCATTGTGACATCATCTTTTTGCTTGCTTGATGCCATGGCATTATGGTTTCAACTGCAGATATTCAGCAAAATTTGTCAAAAATAGCTCATTTGAGGCGTAAAATTAATATTATATTGTAGAATAAACATAAATTTCTCGAAGTATAAGCTATAGTTGGGCTCGGGTCAAAAAGGTGAAGAGGGTTCAGCAAGCATATCCCTCTGTCTGATAAGACCCCAGGAACAAACCTGGAGGTAAAAGTTTTTTTTTTATTTGACCATTTGATGCCTTTTAGCAATAACTTTCATATGAAGAACAGAATAAGAAATCCCTAGGGCAGAAGTTTTAAAAAGTAAAAAATGTGCAAAATTGATACATTTTAAGCAAAATCCCATGTGTCCTATGTTAAAAATTTATTAACTTTGAGATGACCCCATAACAAACAATTTTGTAAATGTCTGATTTTTTCATCTTAAAATAATATTTATTTCAGTAAAAGTTCATGTAAAAAATTTCATTTTCATTCAAATCTAGAGCAGAACAAATTAGACCCAGCCTCGTTAAATAGGTTTAAGAGACATTGTGACGCACAAACCCATGGTTAACCTAGTATTAAAAGTTTGGCAATGCATGATTTCCACTGTTAGTAACAGATATTATATATCACATGAACTTTTGAAAATTTTGGTGTTTATCAATAAATGGACCTAGACATGATTTGAGATAAAAAATTTCATTTTTTAATTTTCATGTATAAAATGGCTGGTTTACTTGTGTATTTTGAAAAATTCATCAGAATTTCAAAGTTAGAAGTCAAGATACAAGCAAGATACAGAGGAGAGAAGTTATTATTTTTATGTATTCACTAAATAAAGGTCAAGTCATATATTTGTTTATGAATAACATAAAGTAAGGGAATTGCCATTCTTTGGCAAAATAACTTGTGGCAAACAAGATAAACAGATTCAATGTGTCAAAACAAAGAATTTGAACCTCTGTAACTCAATTGTAACTTGGTATTTGATTTTCAAATTTTGACAAAGCGTTAAAAAAACCCATTTTGATCATTTTAGACATTAAAAATGAAAAAGCAAATATGGAAAAATTTGAGCTCAAATCGTGTCTAAGTCCCTTTAAGAGTGAAAAATCTAAATAAAAAGAGAAAAATACTGTTGATTTCTAATAAAATGTGAGGAATCATTATTCACGCGAGAAGCAGTCCTCTGGAATTTTGAAATCACGCTTATATTTTTTTGACAGTTTTTAGCTATATAAATTTATAACAAAAAATTGTTGCTCGCGATTTTATATTCTCGCAATTTATGCTAAACAGTGGAATCACAGAATTAAGTACTCACGTAAAATAAAATAAGGAATTTACAGTAGATTTACCGGTAGTTGTTGAGCTAATTCTATTGGGTTTCCCTTCCGCGCTTCATAGCCATGCAAGCGCAGGGGAAAGTATATACTACAGCATTGCATATATCAAGAGCAAGCATCTTCTCATTGAATTTCAAACCTGATGACATCAAGAACTAATATTATTTGTGTATTTATTATGAAACTCTCTATGAATGCATATTTCTTTCTACAGCCATCAAATTCTAGTGCTTTTCTCAATGTGTCAATCCCACCTTAACTATTTTTGGACAGCAGTCACAATCATGTGACACTCAAATCAGTGTCCAAAACAACTCTGGTTGTTTACATGTGTAATTCCAAATGAGTTTTCATGACTTGTAAGTTGAAAAGTGTATGAATTATGATGCGTGAAACTGCCCGATGTACGATCAAATTTTGAATATTTCTTCTTTCGGTGGTCATAAGGAAAAAGTAAAATTATATCTCTTTTGTGTCAATGTGTCACTACTACTTTGTTACCATGATAATTGACTTATCTTAGTTATCTTTATCCAACAGACAATAGAAACCGATGTTGCAATGGCTGCCACCACATTTTCCATTGGAGTCTCCACTTATCTTGTAATCTGTAATTATGGCAACGTCAGAAGATATGAAACCAAATCGAGGCTGTACAGAGTGAATCCAGACTCGTCTCTCCTCGTGGTAAATTGAAGAATTGCAAATTTGTAATGGAAAGATTATGAAAACTGTAAAGAAAATCACCATATCATTCAACCCTTGAATGATAACTGTGGTTCTGCTCTTTTGCAGGGCAAATTTACATTTTTGATTTTGCAAAGTTTCAGTTGGTAGATATAAAATGTTCCAAATGAATCAATTGCCGTTGTGTCATATTTTACCAATTAAACCATGTCAATTTGCCCTTCAAGAGATTAGTACTAACTTACTTTGAAAGGTTTTACATGTTTACAAATTGACTTTGTTTTCTGCTTTCATTTGACAGTTACAAGAATTTTCCACGAAAGGGGCCTCTGATGTAGATTTCTTCAGCAGTGGCTCCGACCACTTCCTGGTATTTGCCAACTCTCGTGACAACAATGGAGAGACGTTAGTGACCGTGGATGTCTACAGATGGGACAACACTACCAGGCTGTTCACACCGTCGCCATGGCAAAGCCTGGAAAACCAGGGAGCAGCTGCTGTAGCCGTGGTTAATGTAGAGGGCGTGACCTACATGGCTGTCGCCAATAACTACAACTCTAAACTGAAGACATACACTGTGCAGTATGTATGGCTGTTAGAATTTTGAGCTTCTTAATGCATATTCATGTACATGAAATAAGTATTGCAAAATTCACTCAATTATCAATTAAAAGAAAATGATTTGAATTTTTTTTAGATGGAAATACAGGTACTTTGAAAATGAGTTTTAAGGCACAGTCGTGTGCAGTGTAGATGAATGTGACTGAATATTTTGTAATTTTTTTCCAGTTCTATAGTGTACAAACTTGGAAGCAATCAGAAGTTTTCTGAGCATCAAAGAATCGAGACAGACGGTGCCACTGACGCCAGTTTTCTACAGATTCATTCGTTGACCCTGCTGGTGTTAGCCAGTAACCGTGGTGATGTCATCAGTAGCCCCCAGACCTCAGTAGTGTATCGCTGGGACTCCACCCTGCAGACCTTTCTTAGACACACAGATATACAGACTAACCGAGTCAACAAAATATCCCCTTTTATTGCCAAAGATAACACAGGTTTGAATGTGAGATAGAGTTCGTTTCAAAATACCGTTGATTTTCCCACTTGTTGAGCAGGTCACTAAATCCAGACTCCCGTCGCTTCGCCAGCATCAAAGAAATGCCTCCGCTAAAGAAAGAAAGAAAAAAACCCACTGTGAACCTTTTTTTTTTAAAATCTGACTCCACCGTCACCAATTTTTAAAATAATTTAACTCATTCCTCAACTCAAATCCTTTAAAGAAAAGTGCATAAATTTGAGAACAATACTCAAGTTGAGGCTGAGTATTGACTTCAGAAAAGTTGTTGATGGGGAGGCCTTCTGAAGCCCTATTTTGCTCAGCCAGCTAAGTTCTCTCTCTCTCTCTCCATATTTTTAATTAAGGTCAATCCAAACATAAGAATAATTTCAAATATTAGTACGCATAAGGAAAACAATTGTTTTTCAATTTGCAGTACACTATTTTCAATGCAAATGTACAGCCTCAACGGCATGCGTTGTTGTGGTGGCGGCACGTCTTTGATGCTGGTGAAGTGACAGGCCTACTGAGTCTAGCAAGCTGCCGACGCTAACTTGATGGTATTTTGAAATGAGCTCTAAAGAATCCCATTTTTTAAGCTGGAAAAAAGAAAAATTTTGTATTTGCAATAATTTGGTGTGCAGTTTTCTCTGGGTCGATTAGTTAGTAAGGGATTAAGATAATGCTTTCTTGATTAAACTCTTTGGGTTTACTTGATGTTAACTCTGGGTCTGCTCTAATAATCTCGGAGTAAACCCTGGGTAAACCCCAAAAATAAATTCAGAGTTTAGTTGGGGTTTACTTTTTGTTAGGTTGGGTCTGATTGGTACTGTAATTGCTTAGATTAGAAGTTGCTGTTTAACAAGTTCTTCTACATTTTCACCAGGGTACCTTGCTGTTGCTAACACCATCGGGAACTCCGCCCTCTATGCCTGGGATATTCAGAATCAGAGATTTGACCAAGTTTGGAGTGGTTCCCCAGCCAGACAACTCTACCCTGTGATGGTGACTCAGGCGATTGGTTCCTTTGTCATCCTACCTATGGTGGATGTAGACCCAAAGGCCAATTGTACACTGTTCCACCTGATCAAAGTCATCAACAGCGATTTCTCTCCAAGGCAAGAAAATCTGTTTCTTTTTGGACCCATTCCTCCTATTTGACTGTTGGTAAATTAAGCATGGAGCTAGGTTTTAGATGAAATGATATGCCAGGAGGTTAAATCTCCTTGAAATTTTGTAGAGAAAGTTTACAACTTGGAAGCATTCATATATGTTTTGACTGGGTGGAAATCAAATGAGGAATATAAAATCTCGTTTACAGCATGTTAGTGGGAAAGGAAAAATCATGTATTATACTGTGGCAGTATTTGAGAGGGAAAAATTAATTAGCAGCATTCTGAATCAATTGATACTTTCCAAACACTTTTCAGCTTATCATATACTAATTGTTTTATACGTCTCTGCTAAAACATGATGATGAGAGGAACTGATGAACTCCAAACACAGGCTGGCATTCCCCTGGATTTGTGCATGAACTCTTGCACAGCAATCATTTATTCGGTTAATGATGTTAACTTGGATGAATTTCGTAGCTAGGTGTTAATTTTTATGAGTCAGAAATCTTATGCATTAATGAAATAATTGAGCCTCTAGCTGAACTTTAATTTGATTTGAATCTAGGATTTGATTGGACCTTATGAAACATCCTGACTCATTGTGATAATCAATTTTAGATATTGTGCACGTTCAGGTACATGTGCACATGCATGTCACATGCACACATATGCTCTTAAATCATCCAAATGGGAAAAACCATATATTTTAGAGTCAGGTTTGTTTAAATCATGACTCAACCCCCCACCTAGTCTGCAGTCTGTGGCTCCTGTCTGATTAAAATTGGGTGGACGACTTGGGAGCTATTATGCCTTCCTTAGTTGAATAAACTGCAATTTTTGGCTCACAAAAAATTGTGTTTCTTTTGGGCTCAACTTTTGTAACTCGACAATAAAAAAAAAATATGAAAAAAGTATCAAAAAGACAATGTGCTGTATTATAAAAAAAGGAAAAAATCACGTACATGATTTAATTTTAGCTGGAGAAACTCACAGAAATAAAAGCAAATTTCTTACGGAGAATATTGACATCTTTTTCCATTCAAAAATCACTCGGGGACAACTCACACAATTTTTTAACATGTTTGCAGTTCTTTTATGCCATTTGCAATGCAAAATCCCCTTAATAGACTTTGTTGAAACATGACAAGCTAATACCAGAGAGGGGTGTTTGAAAAGAGAAATCTTGGGATTTTGTTGTCATGATCTCATTCTTTATAGAGATAATAATTTGAACATGACAAAACCGTATGATTTCAAAGTCCTTTATCCAGCAGACAATATATGTCAATCGACGCTCTTATCAAATATGTATGGTCATAATTTTGATTAATTAGGATCAAATATCTTGATTAATTTTGTCTAAATTAACAAAAAATTGAACTGATTTCATTTTTGTACATTTTTATACAAAAACATGTTCAAATATATGACTATGATTATATTAAGTATTTGCTCACCTGGGGCAATTGATTACTTAGGCTCCAAATAGGTTTTCTGCTGAAATTTGTTTTCAGTTAATTGAAATTTTAAAGCCACATTAAAGTTACCTTTAGTGAAGGAATTCAGTTTTATCTAGATTAATTTAAGGCCAAACCCCATTACTTCGAAGGACTTATCCTAGGGTACTGTTGCCAAAAATCTTCTCAAGAACCTGCATGTCACCTGCACTAGAAATAACTATGCCTTAAAAGTTTATAAGGAAAAGTTTGTTGCAAATTAAGTGTATAGATTGAAGTTCAAACCCTGACCCAACTAGACTAATATTGATATGAGACCACAGAAAAGGAGCAAAATTCTACATTGGAATTATTTATAATCTTAAAAATCTTCTGAACAACTATACATTTATAGAAAGCTACATTTTGTCATATGTTCATCATGATATTTACTGCTATTTCTGCAGGACAATAACCTTGACCTTTGAACCAGGTCAGAGGTTGAGGTCAACCAGTGTGGAAGTTTTGGAGGACTTTCTCCCAGAGAACACTGAGACCTTCTTTGTCACTCTTGTCAACCCAACAGGGGGAGCAACGATTGGACCAAAAAATAAAATATCTGTAAACATACTCTCCAACGACAATGCTCACGGAATCATAGAATTTGCAGAGGTATGAATATTGCAGAATCATACGAATAAAATTGAGCCTTATATTAAAATTTAACATGAAAAAGGTCAACAGAACTTAAATTCTTCAACAGAAAAGACTACTGAGTTAGCGAAAAGAAATCCCTAACAGACTGAGTGGCATTTTATAAAAGTTCTAGATACATTCAAATTATAGTACTGAACAATATCAAAAGCATTGTCTGGGTTATTGTAGGATTCAAGGGAGCTAACTGTTCAGGAGTTGGACCATAAGGACAGTGTAATTCAGCTGAATGTGGTCAGGCAACAGGGCTTCTTTGGGCGTGTGGTGGTCTCATGGTCAGCATCTGGAGACCACAGCGGCCTGAGTGACATCACCCCCCTGTCTGGTCAGGTCAGTCCCCAGAGATTTCAGCTATTAATTATATGATTAATTAACACCTTTGTTTCTTGAATTATTTAATTATTTTTGATTTTAACATTAAGATAACTATTACAGTAGAAAACTTAGTAGTATACATTTTAGATATCAACTGTTTTTTTTTGTTGTTTTGTCATGTATTTCTGAATCACTTCCTTTGAGCATTTAAATATCACTTTTTACATTATCAGAATCAAAAAACACATGAAGAAATTCAAATGCCACATGTTCTGATATTTTTTTTATTTGAACTTTCTAATTAATGGTAATCAATTAGCCACTATTTAGCTAACTGTATTTAATGACATATTTGGCTTTGTCTGAAAATTGATGTTTTGAAGGTGGAAAAATATACTTGGAAAAAATTACTCAAATTATTTGTAAGTTATTTTATTATGAAAGATATAATGATAAATAAACTGTTCATATGTCAAATAAGCAAAAAATGCAGTTTGAGGATAAAAAAATATGAATATCTAAAAAATTCAATTCAGTAAGTAACAACAAAACCCCCTTCGGGATTCGAATTTGGGATGTATGGATCACAAGCTCAATACTTAATCCACTCGGCTATGGAGTAATTTACATGTTGCATTTAAAAAAATCCTTTTAATAAAACGAAACGTCGTTACAATCAGAGGTCGGCCATGTTGTGATGATGTGTTATTCCATCTTAAGAAGGCTGAATGAACGAGGCCATTATTAGGTCTTATTTATCTTTTTTAGGTGAAGATCGAGCTCTAGCTAGCTGTCATATCATATTGAAAAATGTTCAAAGTTTTAAAGCTAAAATGTTAATAATAGGTGTTTTTTTTTGCTATACTAAATAACAGTTTATGGATATAAATATAATATCTAAAACTCATAAGTTTTATGAATTTGATTTACATCAAAAGCAGATTGGAAATTTCATCCCACATGTTACATGTAGTACATAGAGAATAATACATACCCTTTTCCATATCACAGCCTGTATCAGCTCGAGACTCCAATATCAGCCCAAGGGCAGAAGGCCCGAGGGACGATATTGATCGAGGACTGATACAGGCTATGATATGGAAAAGGGTATCTATTATATTTATTACATACCAGTACTTATAGTAATAAAATTTAAAAAAAGACATAAACTTGAACAAATTGATTTTAAATATTATGTGAAAGTAGTCTGTTCATAAATTACCGGTAAATAAAAATATGAGATCTAATTGTTTTAACAAACATGTAGCTACAGGACTGGAATTTCCTCAGAACTGGAATTAAATAGTTAACTGCTTCAAAACATTTGCTAGCATTTGAAGTTTTCAACTGCATTTAAAAATGTCGACTGTAACAAATGTTTTATTTTTTGTCTGTAAACATTCACAAATGCCAACACGAAAAAAGGCAGGTGAGTTCTAGGGCGGATAACCTGTATCAGCCCTGGAGACCGATACGAGTTGTGTGATGTCATCTGCAACACATATGCCAAAAACCTGTATTTATTACTAAGCATGTAATAAAGTTTGAGATTTTTTCTAGGTGGAGTTTTCCAACAAACAATCAGTAGCCACCATTTCACTGACCATTCTAAATGACAACTTGGCAGAGCTTCCAGAAATCACCTACATCAGACTACTCAAGGTCACGGAATCGGGGTCAAGCCTTGAAGGCAAAGGGGCACAACTAGGTAATTCACAGACTTTACATACGGATGAAATTTTTGCAATGCATTAAAAAATTCCCAAATATATCACTGGGGAAACATTTTTTTTCTAGATAACAAAACAACAACTAAAAAACATAAACAATGCCTATGATATGGGGAGACCTACAAAATTTATATGCAGATGACTACATGTATTCTGGTCTCAAAATAAGTTGTACATAGGCTGATGATCTACTTGAGTCAGTAAAAGCTAGATTTTGCCTTGTGATAGCAATGAACATAAGCCTTTGAGCAATTTATTTTAAAGTCTTTTAAATAATATGAATTTGCCCAGTTATGACTAAAATTCTCAAATGACCAATAAAAATTTGCGATGAAAGTTGAATTGAATAGTGAAATATTTTTTTTAGCTCTGTTATTTTGAGACAATTGAATTGTTAGGAAGAAATGAAAATGGAAATTTTTTTTTTCAATGAGGTCCCCACAATATGGCAAAGATAGTGGTGCAGGCCAATGATTCGCCTTATGGAGTGGTGCTGTGGGAGAGACAGAGTGTAGCAGTGGATGAACCAGAAAGATCGGACCAATCCCAAACCCTCTACATCATCAGACAGCAAGGCATGATGGGAGATCTTCAAGTGATGTACCAGTAAGGGCTAGTTGGTTAATTACATGCAATTATTATGAAATTCAAATGGTCCTTGTGAAATATCCCAATGTTCAACAGTTATCGAATTTTCATTAATATAGAATACTGTAGTTTCTTTAAAAAAGAAAAAACGTCTGCTAAAGAAGAAAGAGTTTTTCTTATACAAATATTTTTAATACTTTATTTTATTAATAATAATTTGAAAAGGAATAAAGAAAAAAGTTTCAATGGGTAATAAATTAGTTATAACCACTGATTTTTTTAAAAATACAAGTAGTATTTCTGAATTGTTGTATTATTTTTTTTACAGAACATCCCCCGACTTAGGCGTGTCTGTGAACAATCAGGCAGTCTCTGGGCTGGACTTTGTCAGTCAGAAAGCCATAGCAGTACTGCAGGAGAACGTCACAAGGGTGGCAGTCAGCATTGTCATCAAACAGGTAAAAAAAAACTGTCAGGGTGTACATTAAAGATGTACATGACATTATGACTAAAAATTTTCAATGAAGGTAGGGTGGGATAATCCCTGAACTACTGTACATTTGGTTTCATCAATATTTGTGGGCATCAATTTCCTTAGATTTAATGAAGATCACATCAGGGAGACATAAATTCAAGGATCATGATCCCATCAGAACAGCGTGTTATTTGAAATAACACTTCAATGAGCTTTTGATTTTGTGGATTAAAAACTCAACAGAGAAATTCTCAAAAATTGGTATTTAATGAATATTTAAAAAAACATTGTAGAAGTTAATTGTTGTTTTTATGCATGATAACGACAATATGTATTTTTACAGGATGAGCTTCCTGAAGCAGACGAATCTTTTCTATTGAACATCACTGAGGTCAGGGTCATGAGTGCCACGCCCCCTCCTGGCGCAGAGCCAAGTGTCAAGGTCCCAGGAAACATACTTCGTGTCACCATCAATGAAAATGATGGAATCAGAGGAATAGTTCAATTCAATGTGACAACGGTATACAGTACTATAACTTATGGGAATGTTTCTGTTACTGTGGAATTATATTGTTATTATCGGTAACAAAATGAAATATAATATAAAAAAAGTGAAAAATACTTTACGCGCATGTAACAATTCGTTGTGTTACCCGTTGCTAAGTGTGTTGCTAACGCTTAGGGTAATAGAACGGATTATCAACTGCGTCTAAACCAATCAGATTTCAGTATTTAACATGAAAGTATAATAATATATTTTAACTGTACATCTAAGTTTTCTTAATACAGATGTTAATTTGAATTTTTTCATAATTTTCATTTTGTTCCAGATGCCCACAGTTCAGAAATATTACATCATAAAGTTAACCTTTTCCCCATCATTTGGCATTTTTGCATAAAACAGCTTATTTTAACTACATAAAGGCAGTTTTCTTCTCAAATACAGAAAGCACTGGTGTGAACAATCAAAATGTTTTCTGTAAAGATTTATCCATGCATGACTAATAGCTTACAGGAAGATTTTGCTTGATAAAAAAATGTACTTTTCAATTCAAGAAAAAAGCCCTTATTTTATTGATTCTGCATGTTTAATTCTGTAAAACTGCCAGTAAGTAAATAGAAATGAAATCAATAGATAAGAAATAAATAATATATTAACCCTTCTTCAAAATATTGGAACAATTTGATTTAGGAGACAATAGGACCAATAATTTGGCTTACAGATACATTTTATTCTGAATTTTTTTACAATTTAGAACATTGAGGGTAGAATTGATGCTTATGAAGAGTATGGACATAACACCACAGTCAGATTGAGAGTCAGTCGCAGTGTAGGATTTCTGGGGGATGTGACCTTGACTTGGCAGGCAGAACCAAGGGAAGCAAGTGTCCTTGACTTTTGGCCTTCCAGTGGAACAGTTAGTCTGAAGGACAAAGAGGCACATACAGACATTGTTGTGTATATTCTGGACGATACAATAAATGAACCGATGGAGGTATATATAAGGCTCACTAGAGTACACTGTTTTCTGTAAAACACAAATTTATGTGTTATTTGCATGATGTAAATTAAAAGTATCAGCAACAAATAGTCCCAACTTGTAAAATTGCAGGCCTTTTTTGGTGATATATTTGTGATGCTCAAATTTGTCACAAAAAACTTACAGTACAATTGTATTACATTGAAATTTTATTGAGTGAATTTGTTATGAATTCCTTGTTTGTAACTCTCTTAGATGGGTTCTTATACTAAACAGTAATATATAATTTTTGGGTGGTTTCAGACCTTTGATGTAAAACTCCTGAGTGTCAGCAGTGGACTTTCACAGCTGGGTACCATGACAACAGTGAGGGTAGCCATCTTGAAAAATGATTCCCCGAATGGATTGTTTAGATTTTCTTTGTCAGAGGTAATCTTTTACGATAAACTGTAAATAAGATTTTAAAAGAGTAATTGAATATTTTGAACATCTAAGCCCCCCCCCCCCTTCAAAAAAAGTATTCTTAAATCCATGAAAAATTCATCCAGCCTACTCAAAGTGGAAAACATTTTCATTGCTGTCACCATGGCAGTGAATCATTGTACATATTAATTACATGCATAGTCAAAAACTCAAAACTTATACAATGCACAATATTTAAAAAAATAGATTTATTGATATTCAAAGAAATACATTTTATGTTACTTAATAAAATATTGGAAAAATAATCATGATATTTACTGTAATTGGTAAAATTCAGCATAATTAAAATGTGAATTATTTTTTCAAGATGATGGAAAAGTTGTTTGTTAATTTTTTTTCTCTCTGTCCATTGATATTTATACAGTAGATTAGAAACTTTAAACTCAACTAAACCAGATACTCCTGATGTGAACAACTTAACGAGTATCGCTGAGTTAATTATATTACAGCACTTGCTTTTGATTAATTAATTTTAAGATTAATTAGAAAAGGAAATAATTATGTGCACATGCTCATGTCAAACCTCACAGTTTGGCAGAAGATGGCGTCATTCACAGGCGATACCGCCTCCATTTGTTTAATTTTTTCCACAGGTGAGAGTGAGGGAGTCCACGACATCCTCAGATCCTCAGGGGGAGGTCACTCTAACAGTTGAACGTATACAGGGCAATGACGGCTTCGTCAATGTACAATGGAGGCTGAATGCTGAAGCCTTCAATGACTTTGAAGAGCCCAGAGCGGGAAGTTTGCAGTTTGCACATGTAAGGATGAAGATTAATGAAGATTAGCCGGAGTTAGTGACAAACAGATCCTTTAATTATCATTAAACATACAGGGTTTTTTTTTCTTCATCAGGGATATAGGTTTCCGTGTATCTCTTTGTGAGGCATTCTATCAGTTGGTCTCGTCTGTTTTCAGCAGAATTTAATCCTTAAATCATGGGGCAAACAGTAAAGTTTGGGGTATATATTAGAAGTCATCATGTCTATCTGATTGTCCTACCCTTAGGAATAATATTTTTTAGAAGTATGAATTAATTATCAGAGCTTCATGGGTCTTTCATACCATTGGGAAAAGTTTCTTAAAGCAGCACAAAGTACATGTCGAAATTCATTATTTGAATGTGAAATATACTTGCATGTGTTTGATTTGAAAAAAGACACACAAAAAATAGCCAGATAATGACAAACTTCTGTATTTAATAACACATTCAAATTTTGTCACACTTACCAAACTGTGCTAAATATGTTACTCAATTTGAATATCATGTGGCAGAAATTTATAACTGTTGCTGTGATGAAGGGACTAGCCAGATATTGCTGAACAATGTTGTCAGAATGTCAGTTTTAGACTTTGAATTTTATTAATAATTTTTATTTGGTAGAGAAATATGGATAACATTTTAGATTGGATATTTGTGCATGGTCACTGCACCTGCAGTTTTTATAGCAAAATGAATCTTACAAAGTGTTGTGATTTGATACACAGGGAGAAACAACCAAAGCCATAACACTGAGAACCAAACAGGACTCCATCTTGGAGGGAGAGGAGCGCTTCAGAGTGTCTTTGATCTCGGCCGACAACAGCGCCGACATTTCCTCCACCCAGGGAGATTGTACTGTAATTGTAGAACCCGACCCTGGGGCCCAGGGCACCATCAGTATCCCCCCCGACTACAGGACGGTATACATAGGGGAACCGGGCGAGTCTGACCCATCTTATAATGGGCAGGTTAAGGTCATGATTACCCGTGGCCTTGGTATCTATGGCAGCATCAGTGTCACATGGTCCTTGACCCCTCGGGAAACTACTGCCTTCCATCAGGTGGAGGGAATTGTCAAAATGGCCGACTTGCAGCAGACAGCATATATCACGCTACAGGTAAGGCTTTGATCATAGGCTTTTGTACAAGAGATTAATTTTGTAAATATTAATGTAATAATAATAATGTAAATATAAATAAACATTTATCTGCAAAGTAAATCTGTTGTAAGTTGTAAGTATAACTTATTCTAAAATCCCCGGTCTGCTTATTCATGATTGCTATGTAAAGTAAAATTCTTTAATGATTTCAATGCTTTTTTTTTTGCTGTACTAGGCTATTGATGATACAATTCCTGAGAAAAGAGCCACATATGCCCTCCACTTGACGTCTGCAACTGGTGGAGCCAGCATCTCTCCTGACCCCAGTGCTTATATAGCCAATGTTGTCTTTGTGGCCAGTGACTTCCCACATGGAAGATTCCAGTTCACCCTTCCTCAGATCACCACAATCACAGAAGATATAAGCAAGGTTCAGTTTACAATTACATTGTGCACTTGTCAAATAAGATACACCCAACATTATTATATTGTTACCATACTATAAATCATTTTCTGTTTAAAACACACTCTATTTGAAATAAAAACTTTTTTAAAATTCTTTTATTATTTAGGGGCAAAAGTTATCTTAACTTCTGTACTATTGATACAGAATTGAATTTGATAGATAACAAATTAATACCAATATAAAATAGATCTGAAAAGTTAATATTGTTTTATTGAAAATTCAAGCTCTTTTTAAAGTGTATAAGACTTAATGAATGATGTTGGTTGATTTAGGTCACTGTGTCAGTGGTTCGGACGGATGGAACGGATGGGCAGGTGCTTGTCTCTTGCACCACCACACCTGGATCTGCTCAGAGCTACGCAGATTTCTACCCATTAACTCGCACTTTAGAATTCCAGCACAACCAAAAGATACAAACTATTGAGATCCAGATCATCCAGGATGATCTTCCAGAGGGACCAGAAGAGTTTTACGTCAACCTCACTTCCACTAAACTTGCTCCGACTTTCAGGTAATGGTAAAGTGATATCTTCATTTCTGTTTTAGATTAATGCTATGTTGGTTGCATTTCTATACAAACTACTTTGGTACAGAATTAAGTTTTTTCTCACTTAAATTTTTTCTTCATATTAAGAGATGTGAAGTTTTTCATCAGTATCTGCTTTGGAAAATAAGAAATTAAGTTGAATATTTTGTCATTATGCATGCATAAATGGCAAAAACTCCAGGCGAAAAGATATTCTTTTACTGAGCAAATGACTATTTCAACAGCAAGAACAACTACACAGAGGTGAATGGACTTCACCTAGACATGAGGCCTGGGATTGGATCAATGGATGTTAAGACCATTCTGATAGACAAGAACGACAATGCTGAGGGGACCATCATGTTTGATGTCCAGGGAGGCAACTTTAAGGGTAATGTCACCATTTCTATAACACTGAGATTGTTAAGAATGCTGTATTTGGCAGTGTATTCTAAATAATGAACATTTTGGTGGGAAGCTGGTTCCTCTAAATCAATTACATGTACATTTCCAAGTCTATATTCATATATTTATGCCCTCCTTCGTAAAAGGGAGGGCATGTTGCTTAGCTGCTGTCTGTCGGTCTGTCGGTCGGTCCACCAACAGTTTCCTTTCATTTTCTTTGCAAAGGATAAACATTTTGAAATGAAATTTGGTATACAGGTTTATCTTGTTAATATCTAAGTCAAGATTGATATTGGGTATGATCGAGCAATTCTCGACAGAGTTATGGCCCTTGGACTTAGAAAAATTAAGAGTTATTTGCAGTTTCTGCTCATTTTCTTCACATAGGATAAACATATTGAAATGAAATTTGGTATACAGGTTTATCTTGTTAATATCTAAGTCAAGATTGATATTGGGTATGATCGAGCAATTCTCGACAGAGTTATGGCCCTTGGACTTAGAAAAGTTATTTGCAGTTTCTGCTCATTTTTTTCACAGAGGATGAACATATTGAAATGAAATTTGGTATACAGGTTGATCATGATAATATCTAGGTCAAGTTTGATTTTGGGTATGATAGAGCAATTTTCGACAGAGTTATGGCCCTTGGACTTTGGAATTCGAATTATTTGCAGTTTACGTTCATTTTCTTTGTGGATGTTTCCAAGGGAGGAGGGCATAAGTGTTTCACAAACGTCTCTTGTTTAAATTTGTAAGTAGGTATCATACATTCAGAAATGTGCTAACTAAAATAAAATAAATGCTACTGACTTATTGAAAAACCAATTTCCAAAAAATATTGTACACACTTATTCGTTAACAGTAAAAGAAATACTCTCTACTATTTTGTTCGTTTCTTTCTGAATAAGCTACATGTACATCTTTTTAGTTTTAGTTAAAATATGTCGCTATAGTACAATAATACAAGGTTACAGTGAACATGTTTTTTACATATTCATGCTTACATCAAAGACAGTTTCACTCCTTAACTTATAGTTGTATTTAGTATGGTTTTTTTATTACCTTATTAGATAATTATAACAAAATGCATTTGACATAATGAATCAGAATTGCTAGTTCTTGGTCTACTGTTTATTGGGTTTTTTTTTTACTGAATATCAATCAAAATTTCAGAAGTTGTTTTTTGCGTATGACAGAGACTCTGTTTTTTGTTTTCAGTGACCGAAGAGTCAGGATTAGCAAGGATTCCACTGAAGCGAGAGGGAGGGAGCTATGGGGACATAGAGATAACTTACTCGGTACATAACATAACAGCCACACAGGAAGTGGACTATGTTGTCAGTAGCAACCAGGTCCGCATGTTGGACAGCAGCAGAAACACCACCATTGACATCACCATCAGGGACGATTCGGAAATGGAGTTTGAGGAGACGTTTGAGGTCCAGCTATTGTCTGTGTCAGGTAGGAATTGACTCTGATCAGTTGTCATGAATTCCATTTTAATTCACAAAGAAAAAAATGATACACGTGTAGATATCATAATATTATTATGAAAAGATGGCATTCATGTGGCAACCTTTAATAAAAATTATAAACATTCTTATACTGTAGAACAAAAAAATTTGGAGCATTCATATTTCAGTGCAAACTCAAATGCCAACAGATTGGCGTTAATCAATTTTACTTGTATGCAGATTTGTTTGAAATAAATAAACAGATATTTTTTTTCTGTCTGAAACATTCACTTTTTTCTTGGGGTTGACCCAAGGATATATTTCCTACTCACATACATTTGCAAAGATTATAGTTATTTATTTCTTTGCCCAGCTGCGTATCATGTGTCACGATTTCAGTTTAGTTAGTGCTTGAAATGAAACTCAGCTCATCAAATGAATTTTTAAAAAAATTGTCAATGAATCATTTCGTGATTAGGCATATTTTTTGGGAAACAATTGATTTGAAAAAATTGAGGCTTATACTTGGGTATGTTCGTTGTTATAAAAGAGCATGCATCGATAGCGTGGACATTTACCTTGTAACACTTGATGACTTTTTCACCCTAAATTGCCAATTGGTGGATATACAGGTATGTGCTAATGATAAGAAAATATATTTATGTGTCATACAAACATAGCTTGAATAACAAATTAATTTTTATTTGCAGATTCAAATATATTGCTTTGTTTATTTAAACAATACATGAGGGTATAAAATACAAAATTTCATAATTTACAAACAATGATTTAATATGCAATCATTTTAGGGAGCATCATGTAGCAATTGTTCTCTTTTAATGGTTGATAATGAAATATTGATTGCATAAACAGTCTGATATTTAGTTTTCATATCTAATTAAATTTAATTAATTACTTTGTAAAAGCACTTGTGATTTTATGAGTTCATGACAAATCAAAATCAGACTCTACTCAATATGCTTATTATAAAACATTTTGTTGGTATTCAGAGATGATTCAGAGATTATAAATCAGCTATACACTATAGCTTGAAGTTCAATTTTCGTATCAAAGGATCATAATTAAGAGTTGGAAAAATAAAATGATTATCAATGCTGTATAATATTCTTCATGTGTCACTAAAGAAAATGGGGAAATTTTCTTAATGCTTTTAGGGGTTTACAGATGTGGGTAAATTAAAATTCGCCATATTTTTATAAATTTTAAACCATTACAGTCAATCACTTAGTGCATCGTTAATTGCCGGGGATTGACATGGACCCAAATCTTGCTGATTATTGTTTACATAGTGTTTGCATATGTATATTATTCAATGATTGGTCTGATCACTTTAACAAATATATTTTTGTTAAATTACCTATTTTTTGTTCTCTACCTCTCGACTGGTGTATATAAATATTCTCCAAACACAATAACCAAATTTACAGAAACTAAAAGAGAACGGAGTTTCATTTACCAATTTCTTTGATATATTTTTAGTAAGGTAGCTAATTTTTCAACATTTCTTTTTCACAAACAACAGGTGGAGCTAAACTTGGTTACCCAAACAAGACAATGGTTACCATCTTGAAGTCTGATTTTCCAAATGGAAACTTTGGCTTCAAGGGTCAACTGAAGTTCAGACTGGCAAACCCAGAGCGACTAGTGCAGCAGAAACTGTCAATTGAAAGGAAAGGTGGTCTCAAAGGTCAACAGACTGTGAGTGCTTATGATTTGAATTAAAACTGCTTCTGTATTGGATGATTCTATGCATGTTCCATTTTTCTCTTGTTTTCTTCAAGATCAAATCTATGTAAATACCAAAATATGGTTGCTCAGATGCTGTGAAAGTTTCACCCATTAGCACTGAAAAAAACAGTGTGTCCCTTTGATTTAATTTCACTTAAAAAGTCAGTTTTCAAGTGTATAAGATGTATGGAATTTTTTCATGTGAATGGTGTACATGGGCAAGAATGGGATACAAATAAATTGCATATATATACAATACTACATGTGGTATGAACTTTATCTGGGCAGGTATACTGGAGAATAATGGGCCCCAATAATCCATTGCAAATTCTTGAAGCCACCAATGACATCAGCATGGTTTCTGGCAACAAAGAGGTCACTACAGGGTCACTGTTGTGGAATGATGGAGAGAGTGGAGAGAAGTCCTTTGTGCTAGATCTGAAGCCCTTCTCCTCCTGGGAAGTGGAGAAGACCTTTTTGGTGGAGATTTACAATGTACAGGGAAGTCCCTCAGAGGCAGGAAGTGGAGAAATCAGCATCTCTGCTGGAAAAACCACCATTATAGTATGCAATTATGCCATCCCTTATTTTATGTATGATTACCGGTATATGAGTTGTTGAACAAACTTGCCACAAAAAATTGCTGATTGGAAAATTCTTTGGATCTTTAAATGAATATTTTTTGCAATTTGAAAAAAATATGTTGCATTAATTGCAATATTAATGGTGCTTATTTTAACCAGCTGTTATAATTTAATACTTGTATGGAATACTTAACTGTAAATGCATAAAGTATTCTGGTCAATTTTTTTCATACTTTGATAAAAAATAAATCATTATGAGATTAATTTCTTAATTTTAGATAGAGAAATTTGGGCATCCCAATGGAATTGTTAGGTTTGAGGGCCTGGGCCAGAGTATGAGGACTGTGGAGGAACCTGAGGGAATAGCTCCTCTAGAACTTCAGTTCCCCATCAGTCGGAGGTTTGGAACAGGAACCACAGGAAGTATTGAGGTAAAGATTAAAATTAGACAACAAATAACAGGGAGAAATGTAAATTCAATTTTACAGGTAAATTTAGATAATGAACATAGATTACAAATGTTTTTTTTTAATTAATTGATTTATTGATTAATTAATAAAATAAAAATGATGCTATAAATAAAGATCAAACAGTTAATTGTTTCGGAAGGTTTTGATAATATGTTGTGGTAATGTTCATACGGTCAGGTCAAATGGATGATAGAAGGAAGTTACGATGACAAGACTCCAGACTTTCAGCCTCAGGAGGGCTCGCTCCTAATGGCCGATGGACAAAGAGATTCAGCAATTGTCATACAAGTGCTTCCTGATAACATCCCTGAACTAACAGAGACATTCTCATTGGTCCTTCAATCGACAATAGGCGGGGCTGAAATTGACACCCAGTTCAATTCTTCCATTTTCAAAATCATGTAAGCTGTCTGTTTCTTTGATATCTCAGTTCTCATGTGTGGTAATTTCTTGAAGACGTGCTAAATTTTTACATTTTCTCTTTATTTTTTATATTTCTGCCCTAGGAATTTTTTTTCCTTTCAGATATATGAAAACTATCGTAATGAGTCACCAAATGGTGAAATTTAAAAATGTTGACCTTTTGCTTTGGTCCAGAAATTATATCAAACTTAATTTCCCCCCCCCCCCAAAATTTGGTAATTATAGTTTATTTTGGAAGAAAAAATTCAATTTTGAAAGAAATAGAATTTTGAAATGCTAGTATGTTTCTTTTTAATGCTCTATTAATGAACTCCTATTTTAAAAATCAATTGCTGCCTTAAATTAATGAGCAAGTCATGCATTTTCTTCAGCTTTATGTATACAATGTAGTTTACAATAACAGAAAACAATGATTCATAGGCACCATTTATTTTCCCTATCAAGGCCTATCAAATCACAATTTCTAAACTCATAAACATTAAAATATGTTATTTTAGTATAAAAACACAACACAAAAGAAAGTTATAACTTTTTTCACGTATGGCTGCATGGAATTAAAATGATGCGCAAAGTCATGCTCACTCAATCTTTACTCATTAAGTACAATGTTTATGACTCTCCCTTTTGTTTCTTATTAAGGTGCATTGACTGCCCCCCATAGTTGCTTACAAGTCCCTGTTCTGTTTGTCCCTAAGCTACTGCTTCAATAGTTTAAGAGTCTCCTTTTTGTCTGCAGATCTTAAGGTACAATGACTAACCCCTCCCCTCCCCCCTACATGTATTTGCTTATGAGTCCTCATTTTGTTTGTCTTTAAGGTACTTCTCCCATTGTTGTTAACATGTGTTCTTATTGTTTTATTCTTAAAGTACATTGACAGTTATATCGTTTGCAAGCCCCTATTTTGTTTATCTGTAGGATACAATGACTACCCCCATGGTTGATTACTATACTCTTTCCAGAGATATTTAATACACATTACATTTCTTAAATTATTCGGTATTCATAAATATTACAAGATAAAAAAAAAATCTCAAGATTTCTTCAGTGAAATTCCTCCTTTATCTTGTTGTGTGTCAATATAAAGCTAAAATTTAATAAGTCTACAGGGAATTCGCATTGCAGTGGAAATGTAAATGCCCAAATGATAACATTGTACAATTTTTGGAGGTGTTTCAAGGGATTCCAAATGGAAAAAGATGTCAGATTTTAACATTATAAATCTGAGTAACAAATCTGATTTCATCCTTATGAATTTCTGTTAAAAGAGATGATATGCCAATAAAGAATCCTGAGATTTTTTTCCCTTCTATTGACTTTAATTGTATTTCTTTGACAGGTATGATTATTTTCGTTAAAAATGGACTAAAAGTCACGGAGGGATGTTGTATCTTGGGGCAGACTATAATCCTTGTTTTGTTTGACCTTCAGGCACAATAACTGCTACCATGATTGCTTTGAAATTCCCTTTTTGTTTTGTCCATTAAATACAGTGACTACCACCATGGTTGCTTATTTTGTCACCTTTTTGTTTTGTCCATCAGGTACAATGACTACCCCCATGGTCTGTTCGGAGTCCCTCCAGGCCTGCAGTCTCTGTATGTGAATTCAGCGGACTTGAACCGTTTTGTCAGAGTCAACATCACCAGGTACTATGGGACTTTTGGCTCCGTGATTGTGACCTTCAACATTAAATATGATGAGGTAAGCCATCAATAAAATCTAATCAAAATATAAAAAGCACCTATTAATTTATGTTTAATTATATGACTCTTGTACTGCCATCTTACCTGTACCCATCATGCAGTTTTAGTATTTCCTTTGTTTTCTTTCTGGTCTGTAATGCAGATTTTGTCAGGTGTCATTTTGAGCAAAAGCTCAGGAACCATTCAATTCAATGAAGGTGTTGCTATGTTAACACAAGACATTCTGATTGGAGGAGATGGCTTTCTAGATTTGGACACAACATTTACTATAACTTTGACACAAGTCCAGTATTTAGGAGCTGGGGGTATTTATATATGAATCTGATTTGTACATGCATTAATGGTAATCTAATTCATTTTAAAACAATTTTCCTCAAAATTAAAACCTATTTTTGCATTCCTTATCTTTATCTTTTTATAGTGACAGACCCTCCAAATTTTAAGGTTGGTGAGACAGAGACCAAAGTGAAAGTCCCGCCCCTGGCAGCAAACAGTGAGGTTGGCTTCACAGACACCCTGGGAAGTATAGATGAAGGTAAAAAGCAATACTGTTAGACCAGCACCCAGCTGTCACCTAAATTTTCAAATCACTTTACTCATTCCTTAATTCAAATCCTTGAAAGAAAAGTGAATAAATGAGGTCAGAACTCCGACTGAGTATTGACTTGAGAAAAGTTGCTGACAATTGGGCCAGTAGAGATATTCATGGTTATAACCAAGATTATTTTTAAATGGTTTGCATACTTAAGGTTCAGTGGTGACTCTTACTGGAATTAATGATTGTTATTCCTCTTAGAATTGTCATTGTCTTGGAAAGTTTGGTGAAATGGTGATGTAATTCAATATGGGTGGGATCTTTAAAAAAAGTCAAAATTTTATTGTAGAGAGGGTTTATAAACAAACATTTAAAACATGTAAAAAAAATTTCTCATTGACAGAGACAGGGACAGCTACTTTGACACTCACTCGCCGTGGCCTTTATGGGACCATTCATGTTCCCTGGGGTAGCGGTCTACCCTCTGGTAGCAAGCCGGAATGGTACACAGAAGGGCAGATAACTCCATCATCTGGGTCTCTCACTGTACAACATGGAATTCAGTCAAGAAACTTCACCATCTCTGTAAGCTGCTTTGTAAAAATAAGATTATTCAATCATGAAGACAAGAAGAAGTGGGGAGTGGATAATCTTCATATTTTATGAATTTGATTTAGATAAATATATTTGAAGATTTGAAATGTGGATTTAAATGTACAACAAAAAATATATTAAATAATATTTTTTACAGGTGGTTGCCATTCTGAATAGAACAGAGTCATTTGCCCTTCATTTGACAAAGGCGCCCTCTACGTCAGCTAGAGGGGGAGCAAGACTGTCCTCCACAAACAACATTGTCAAACTGGAGCCTTATGGTGTTATTCGGTTTGCGCCAAACTCCACTCAACCACCAAGTGTTTCGGAAATGGAAAGCACTGTAAGTTTTGTTGTTCAAGCTCAAAACCCCCAAGATTTAAAAAAAAAATGAAATAAAATAATGAACAAGAGGCCTGTCCGATGCTTGCATCTTCATGTCCAAATCTTATTTTGAATGAAGCATTTTAACTGTCCTTCTTTATGGTTCTAGAAATCTCCAGAAGTTGCTTCTAGTGTAAATTGAGCAGTATAAAGTTATGTACTGTGATGATCCGATATGAAAATATATTGAAGAATATACTACTTGAACTGTTTCAGATAAGTTTGATGGTCCAAAGAGTCTATGGTTCAGAGGGTAAAATTGAAGTTACATACAGGTCCATTGAAATAAGTGCACAGAAAGGCTCGGACTTTTTTACCACGGAAACAAACGCCATTGTCATGGACCCAGGAGTAACTTCAAGCCTGATAACTATTCAGGTAAGTTGAATAATCAATGAAAGATGCCCTCAACAGTACAATAAATATGTTTCTGAGATCTGGCAGTGCAAATGGAAAAAAAACCCTGGAATTGTTGCACCCCCTGCAAACAAAGTTTGAGGGGTATATAGGGATCACCTTGTGCGTCTCTCCCTAGATCCATCAGTTCGTCTGTCTGTGCAATCATGTCCAGTCCATATCTGTCTTATGGAGGAACATCAGAAATTCTTACCTTCATACAAAGATTGCTTATGACCTGGGGGTGTTTATGATGTTGACCCAAGGTCTTTTGGGCAAGTTCAAGGTCACTGGAAGGAAAAGTGCATAATTAGTGTCTGGTCTATATCTTTCTTTTGCAGAAACATGGAAGTTCTAACCTTTACACAATGATTGCTTATGACCTAAGGGTGTTTCATGATTTTGCTTCAAGGTCTTTTGGGCAAATCCAAGGTCACTAGAAGGAAAAATACAAAATTCATGTCTTGTCCATATCTTTCTTATGGAGAAACATTGGAAGTTCTTACTTCACACAGATTGTTTATGACCTGAGGGCATGTCATAATTTTGTTCCAAGGTCATTTGGGCAAGTTCAAGATCACTGGAAGGAAAAGTGCAAAATTTGTGTCTGGTATATATCTTTTTTATGAAGAAACATTGGAAGTGGTTATTGCACACATAGATTGTTTATGACCTGAGGGTTTGTCATGATTTGACCCAAGGTCATTTGGGCAAGTTCAAGGTCATTTGAAAGAAAAGGTTCATAACTTGTGTCTGCTTTATACCTTTCTTATGGAGAAACTTTGAGAGAACTTGACCCAGGGTCAGTTGTGCAATTTCAAGGTCATTGTTTAAAAAAATGCATAATTCCCGTCTAGGCCATATCTTGTAATGGAAAATTATTAGAAGCTAAAATTTGACACAAAGATTATTTGTGACCTGTAAATATGTCCTTCAGCTTTGGTCATGTGTGCAAGTTCAAGGTCACTATAAGAAAAATGGTGCATCCATTACTTTTTAATAGAGAAATACTTAAGTTATCATATTTTCTTAAAGGGGGTGGGGGGTGAGCTTGCTCACAGTACCTCTAGTTTTATTTATTAATCTTTTATGTTTAAAGATGTCTCTATTGATATTTGTTACAAACAAATAGATTGTTCTATTGTTCTTGTTAAATCACTGATATCAGTGCTTGTCAGAGGATAAAATTTTAATTACTGTGAACATATTACATTTGGCTGTGTGTTCTATTTAACCTTTTTGGCAGAAATCAGGTTTGGCTTAATAAAGTACACTGCTCAATTCCATACATATATGTATATAAATGAGTACATTCAGAAATCAAATCTACTTGTTAAAAAATCAATTTCTGAAAACCTTCAAATAGTCTACACTCTAAATATAGTCCATTTACAGTTAACTAGATGGAGGCTTCCTTAACGTTTTGATTTTAAAGAAATTTTACCCATACACTTTCACCTTTCTGGTTTTCCTCCTCACAGGTTCGACAAGACAACATACCTGAAGAGGAAGAGATGTTTACAGTAAACCTCACTCATGTGGAGAAGTACCCTACGGAGATTGTACCAAGTAAATTACTGTAAATTGTATAAATAATGTAAACTGTAAACTATTTTAAGTTTGAAACACGATATGTTCAGTAATTATTACAATGTGATATGAGTACTTCTATTAGATTCTCAAATTTTGTGAGGAAGGCATTTAATGTTTCATCAGGGGGACAAGATGGAGACCTGTGTCACTCTATATGTCAACATTTTTTTTCCTTTCTCTCAACCACTTTCTCTCAAAATCTCTATGAAACTCTATGCAACTGTTTTTTAGAACACTTCAAATTTAAATTGAAATTTAATATGCTCTTAATATCGATCCTTAAAATTAATGAAGAAGTCAGGACAATTATAATATTATATAATTTTAATGTGTAGAAAATGTCATGTTTTCGTAATGAGATCTGCCAAGGATTTATGGGGAGGGGAGTGAACAGAAAACCCTTGGCAAGTAAAGATAAGAAAATGTGTCGACAAGGAAGAAAATTCCAATTGGTGTGTTGGAAGTCAATAACAACATGTTTTAATTATCATAAATTCTGTATATATGTGTGAAAAGGGAAATCAAGGATTAAATGTATTAATACATTTTTATTCATGTAATAACTGGAATTTAGTCATTTTAATATAAGAGCACTTATTTAGTATGTTTTGAATGTGACATTACTAGGATGAGCTGACATGAGTATGCACATTATGTTCATGAATACTATTGATGTAGAAAAACTAAAAACATTGTCAAAATTTATAAAGAAAAGTTTCTCAGTCTTTTCTTCCTAAAAAACCAAAACAAAACCTATACAAACAACAGTAATTGTATTTCCACTTTATAAAATTTGTTTATACACCTACAAGTACTTGTGATCCTTAATGCCTGTTTTTTGTGTTCATGTTGAACATGAACCTCATAAACCAGTGAACTGGTCTTGAGTGAATAAAGAATTGAATTGAATCGTAGCATGTAAACAAAAAATTAAACATGCTGTTCATTAGTTCACAGGGTAATGCTTTGTAATGACAGCTAAAACATAAGGATGAAAAACCAATCATTTTTGACTTTGGTCAATATGTATGATACTTTTGCACATGCACATTTGGAAATTAGGTATCAAAAAATATATGCGAAACAGAAACTTGACTAGGTGAGATAATTGCTTAATTGCTGTAGTCTGTATCATAGTGAGAGTTCCTGTGAAGGAAATTGATAAGAAGAAAAAAAAACCCAATCAAAGACATCTTTTCACAATAGAAATTCACATTTATTTCATGTTACAATACAAGTCATTTTTAATCATAAACAAGCATTGTACTATTTCATCCTGAATCAGATCTAGAATGAACCTCCACTGCATGTTGTTTAAAACTGAGAAGACAAGTTTTCCTTCTTTGTGTCGGAGTAATGACTGGTGTACGGTATTTGAGAATTATTTTTTCTTCTTCAGAAATCTCCCCTCGTCTGAGCTATGTGGCTTCCAGCTCTGTAGTCAGAATCAAGGAGAGTAATGATGCCTATGGAGTTTTGAACCTGGAGCCATCATCGATTGTGATTGATGAGGAAAACCGACGCGTCAATCTTACAGTGCAGAGAACAGGCATGTCAATATAGATTTGAGATTCCCATATACTTTAAGCAAAAATTAAACATGAAGTTATTTTTACAGCAAAAAAAAATTCAATTTCAAATGATGTTATTCTCAGAAACAATAAAATTGATCAACTGTTGATTTAGATGTGAATATATATAACGGAAGAACAATATTGATGATTTAAAGCAAAAGCCCAGAATATTGTTTCTACTTAGTTTTAATTTATTCAGGAGATTTTTTTATCTTTTTCTTACCTAACAGTTGAATGGGAGTATATGGCTTTATTTCATTTCATCTTCTGAATAAACTGTTTTGTGTACACTAGGGGGTCTGTATGGGACGATCAGTGTACTTGTAAGAACAGTGGGAGGTGGAGAACCCTGGACCTCCCAGATAGTCCCAGAACTGACCCCCACCTCGAACGATACCATCACACAGATCCTGGGGGCCAGGGATGGGTCCAATGCTGCTACCGCGGTCAGGGACTATGAAATACTGGACACTAGGGTGGAGTTCAAGGTAGGACACTCAGTCAATTACAGTATGTCTACTAACTAGGCATGCTTTGGAGAGGAAGATAATTTTTTGTGTTAGATTAGCTAGTTCATCTTATAGGACAGTGTCAAGTGAAAATTGAAAATTATTTGGATATTGGATATATGGAATTACTAAAGAACAGGGCAGGATTGTGAATGATTTAGGAGTTAGGTTGATGAAGCAGGATTTAGCATAAGCTTTTGTTAGTTTTGTTTGTGTAATTGCATTAAGAAAAGACTCGGCTTAATTTTCTCTGAAGAAATTCATTCTGTTTGTTTGTTGCTATGATTCTTGGGTGCCCAACTGGATTTTTTTAAATTTGTACCAAGACAAAATAAGACCTGTTAAACACTAGATATTGACTGTTATTTCTGTATTGTTTCGTAATGAATTAGAACAGATATACCAGATAGCTTGGAGATGATATACCTCCTTTTGAAATTCATGGCATCAGAATTGTGACTTGAAAGTTATCAAAATGGAATTTTCATTGAATTATGTACAAGACTGTTTACTATTGTCTCAATCCCTAATCCCTTCTAGAATCATTTGTCAGACTATTGTTTCAATTTTGATCCAAATATTCTCCTACGTACACAAAGTTCACTGTTTCAACTAATATCTGGATACATTGATACCCGTACTCATTTGATCTGCAAGTTGTGAAATGGAATTTTCATTAAATCATTAATTAAATGCCAGACTAATTATTGCCTCAATCCCTAATCCACTTTAGGATTGTATTTATATTCAGACTATTTATCAGCTGTGCATGTTTTAATTTTGAACCAAATACACTCTACTACAGTAAAACTCGTTTAGTACGAACACGGATATAGCAAATTTTCGGATATAGCTAAGTTTTTTGGAGTCCCCAGTAAAATTCTTAACAAATCTTTGCAAAATTTTACGTTTATAACGAATTCTGATATAACAAATTTACGGATATAGCGAACTGATTTTGAGTCCCTTAGAGGTGAATAATAACAAAATTTAACCACTTTATAACGAATTTTTTTACAGTTTAAAAAAGTTTGCACTTCCAGTTAACAAAATAGTTTGAATGAATCAATTTATTTTCATATAATTTTTTCAATTTACAATCCGATTAGTAAAGTTATCAAAGTAATGAATTTTTATTTTAAGCCTAAATTAGCAAAAATTATAGTTTGGTGAAAGAAAACATGTATATAGTGAATTTGCTATAAATATTATTACGAATTTGTTATACGGATATAACAAATTACAGATATAACGAAGTAATTAATCCATTGGTCCCTAGGACTTCGCTACAACCGAGTTTTACTGTAATTAAGAAAGATTCACTGTTTCAACTAATTTCTGGGTGTACCTGCGTGGTACTCTTTTTGTCTCCATATCTTTATGATGTATTTCACAGAACTTCACATCTACTTTAGCCTGGGGGTTGAACTCTTGACTAAAAGTCTTGAGGACCCAATTTGTCTGACAGAAATTCAAGTTAACTGTAGTTAAAAAAAATGTTATAGTTTTTTAATGGTACATGTATTTCAAAAAAAATGTCTGCTATATATAATGTATGGTCTCATTTTCTTGTTCATTAAGGTCAGACGAGACGTTCCTCAATTTTATATAATTTTCCTTGATATTTTATTCCTTAATATTAAAGCCTGCTAATTCCCAAAAATTCAGAGTACAATACCAGGCTTGTTTCGGAGCTAGAATATTTCGAATTTTCCATAAAATAGCACGCAAAATGCATTTGAATGCTTATAAGTAAAGTCATACTATATATTTTCAATCGAACACTTCATATCCAAATAAAAAAAGAATAATATTTAATAAAAATATAATTATGAAATTACGAAGTGGAAATCTTCACATTGTGGAAATAGGGAAAAAATAGAAAAAATGGAAGATGTATTTTAAATGTACCCGGTAAATGCTTTAAAAAAAGGATCAGATGAGTACAATCACTATGAAGGATTTTGTACCATCTTGAACTAGGCTAGTAGTTAAAACACATATCAATAATTATTAGCTGTTATGATATAGCAGAATTTGATCAAGCCAATGTTTTGTAGAATTTTCCTGTGAAAAACATTTGTTCGAAATATTAAGGTCATCATCCACTTTGTATTTTTTAATGAGCAGCAGGATGAGCGACAGAAGTTTGTCTCAATAGGCATTCTGTCGGACACACTTCCTGAGCCGGATGAAACAATTATTGTCTACTTGGCTCAACCTACTGGGGATGCGAGGATTGCTACAGGAACTCCTGATGGAGGAAAAAAGGTAAAGTAGGCGTTATTTGTTACACAATAAAGCATACCAAGTCACACACATCTTAATGACCTGTAAGGCATGGGTCAGCTTATAAATAGGGATTTCATTGGCCAAAGTTTGAAATAGGAATAGCAGTGAACCCTAGTAGATCTTTGACCAAAACAAAATTCTAATTAAAATTTATATGACCAGGTTGTCCACTTGTCACTGTCTTGTATAAATGTCAAAGTGTAAGACCCTCTATTGATAGGGGATTTGGGGGGCTCAGTGAGACGGGGGCACTTAAATGGGGATTACTGTAAAACGAGAAAATATGGCGCGCTACAAATTTTAGCGCCATTGGCGCAACTGCCTCTGAGCGCTAAAATAAATAGTGCGCCAACGATTTTCTATATGTATTAAATTTCTTCAAGTTGCAAAACAATGACGTCAGTCCATTTTTAAGGCTATATAGAAGTGTTCATTTAAGCCCCTTTCACAATTGGCGCACGAGCAGAAGCGACCAAATATTCGTGCGATCGAAAAATTTAGGTATGAATCGCCAATTGTTGCCGAAATAATCGCATATGAAAAAAGTATTTGTACGAATTTCGCACGATCTAAGCGAGCGTTGTGCGATGTAAACGCATTGAATCTTGCGATATATCTTGCGTCTGTATGCGACTGTTGTACAATGAAAGCAACTGTTGAAAGATAATACGATAGGAACGTGCGAGAGACTAGGTGATCGGACGATTGAACGTGCGCCAGTGTGATTGGACGTGCGATTATGACTTCCATGGTACAAATGATCTTGCGAGTCAGCGGGGGCATGTACACCGCTGATTTTTAGTAGACATAGTTGAAAGCGAGTAAATATGTCGCCCAAGATGGTACATATATGCAGCAGCATTTATTATTATACCTCAATATGATTATTCTATTATATCTGATTGGTCTAGAAAGTCTCGTGACAGGGAGATATCATAGATATGAGCATACGATGTAGACAAATATGATTGAATCAAAAATATTGAATCATTATGATTTTCTTTATATCTCAGAACCAACTTAACTATCTATGATTTATGAAAGAAAAGTGAGACAGTTGCATGGGAAATCAAACAATCACGACGTTAATGTTGCGACTGTTGAAAAGTAAAACATTATTAGAAATCAACGTATTTTTTGTAATCATATGTTGCTTGATATAATAAAAACGTTTATTGCATTAATGTTCAGGGAATATGAACATTTATTCCCCAGAAAAAAAAACAAATTTCTCTCGAGCGAAGCCCTCGGGAAATTTTATTTTTCTTGAGGGAATAAATCTTCATACATATATTTCCCTCACCATCATGCAATAAATGCATATTGTTAATTTTGCTCTGAAACAGAGATACTTACACAGGGTATATATACTGGTAGCAAAGCATGGCATATTGAGGCTGATAAGTCGTGCAATGATAGTAAAACGTTGCAAGATTACATGGGATACGTTGAGCAACAGTCTCACGGTCGCAAAACAGACACATAAACACCAGCGATTTATCTTACAACCTTTATAAATCATGTATCACTCTTGCGAGTACACAAAACGTTGTAAAACGTTCGTACTAATGTTCGTGCGTTGCACTGCGATAATTTGGATCGCGTTGGGTCGCGTCTGAATAGTGTGCATGTCCACTATTCAGAGGAGACTTGATGCGACCAGTAAAACTTATGCAACGAATGCGAGAGCTCGTGCAACGTAAGCGAGGGCTCGTGCAACGTATGCGAGAGCTCGTGCGAAGCTTAAAAAATTTGATTGCAAAGTGGTGTAAAGTGGTCGTGCGCCAATTGTGAAAGGGGCTTTAAATATCAGATGCTCTTGGTTCTGTTTGTTTAAACAATTACACAGGTAAACGGTATGGGTTATCGGGTATAAGTGCCTAAACATGGATTAATTAATTCAGTTTTAATTGCTTTTTAATATTCTTTTTGTATTTTGTATTCTTTTTTTAAAGAAAAGATGCATGCGCTAAAATATAATTGCGCTAATGTACTGGCACTTGCGTTTGCGCTAAAATATGTATGCGCCAAATTTTCTTGTTTTACAGTATCTAAAATATACATTTTAGTTATTACTAGTTTTAAAAATACATTATCTCAGTATTTTTTTAATTCACCAAGAGAGTGGAAATAGTACATATTAGTCATTTAAACAAAAAAATGCTTTCATTTGGGATTCATACAGAAAAAATACACAACCCGTGTTAGTGCGTTATGTAAATTAATTTTTTCTGCAGTGGTTGCTATATCTTCAACTTCATAACCAGTATGAATCACAAAAGAAAGCATTTTCTTGGATGTTTAAATTTTGATCTACGTGTAAATCATTTATCGTAATTAATTATCCCGAAAAAGTGATATTGTAAATTATCATTATTATCGATCAAAACGTTACATGAAAAGAACAACCAATTTACCATACATGTGAAGGTTATTATAGCTTTTTAGCTCACCTGAGCCAAAGGCTCAAGTGAGCTTTTCTGATCACAATTTGTCCGTTGTCTGTCGTCGTTGGCGTTGTCGTTGTCGTTGTCGTCGTCGTCGTTGTAAACTTTTCACATTTTCATCTTCTTCTCAAGAACCACAGGGCAGATTTCAACCAAATTTGGCACAAAGCACCACTAGGTAAAGGGGATTCAAGTTTGTTCAAATGAAGGGCCACGCCCTTTTTAAAGGGGAGATAATTGAGAATTATTAAAAATTTGTTGGTATTTTTCAAAAATCTTCTTCTCAAAAACTATTAGGCCGGTAAAGCTTAAACTTGTGTGGAGGCATCATCAGGTAGTGTAAATTCAAGTTTGTTCAAATCATGGTCCCCGGGGGTAGGGTGGGGCCACAATTGGGGGATCAAGTTTTACATAGGAATATATAGAGAAAATCTTTAAAAATTTTCTTCTCAAAAACTATCGGGCCAGAAAGATTCACATTAAAATGGGAGCATCCTCATGTAGTGTAGATTCAAGTTTGTTCAAATCATGGTCCCCGGGGGTAGGGTGGGGCCACAATTGGGGGATCAAGTTTTACATAGGAATATAATTATAGAGAAAATCTTTTTAAAAATTTCTTTTAAAAACTATTAGGCCAGAAAAGCTCAGATTAAAATGGAAGCATGCTCAGGAAGTGTTGAATCAAGTTTGTTCAAATCATGGTCCCCGGGGGTAGGGTGGGGCCTTAATTGGGGGATCAAGTTTTACATAGGAATATATAGAGAAAATCTTGAAAAATTTTCTTTTCAAAAACTATTAGGCCAGAAATGCTCAAATTTGAGTGGAAGCATCCTCATGTAGTGTAGATACAAGTTTGTTCAAATCATGGTCCCCGGGGGTAGGGTGGGGCCACAATTGGGGGATCAAGTTTTACATAGGAATATATAGAGAAAATCTTTAAAAATCTTCTTCTCAAAAACTATTAGGCCGGTAAAGCTTAAACTTGTGTGGAGGCATCATCAGGTAGTGTAGATTCAAGTTTGTTCAAATCATGGTCCCCGGGGGTAGGGTGGGGCCACAATTGGGGGATCAAGTTTTACATAGGAATATATAGAGAAAATCTTTAAAAATCTTCTTCTCAAAAACTATCGGGCCAGAAAGATTCAAATTAAAATGGGAGCATCCTCATGTAGTGTAGATTCAGGTTTGTTCAAATCATGGTCCCCGGGGGTAGGGTGGGGCCACAATTGGGGGATCAAGTTTTACATAGGAATATATAGAGAAAATCTTTTTAAAAATTTCTTTTAAAAACTATTAGGCCAGAAAAGCTCAAATTAAAATGGAAGCATCCTCAGGAAGTGTTGAATCAAGTTTGTTCAAATCATGGTCCCCGGGGGTAGGGTGGGGCCTTAATTGGGGGATCAAGTTTTACATAGGAATATATAGAGAAAATCTTGAAAAATTTTCTTCTCAAAAACTATTGGGCCAGGAAAGCTCAACTTTGAGTGGAGGCATCATCAGGTAGTGTAGATTCAAGTTTGTTCAAATCATGGTCCCCGGGGGTAGGGTTGGGCCACAATTGGGGGATCAAGTTTTACATAGGAATATATAGAGAAAATCTTTAAAAATTTTCTTCTCAAAACCTATTAGGCCAGAAAAACTCAAATTAAAATGGAAGCATCCTCAGGAAGTGTTGATTCAAGTTTGTTCAAATCATGGTCCCCGGGGGTAGGGTGAGGCCACAATTGTGGGATCAAGTTTTACAATCCTTAAAAATATTCTGGGAAAGTTTTCGGTCCAGTACTTAGAGTGAAAGCACAGGTTATGAGATTAAAGGTAGATTTAAGTTTGATGAAACCATGATTCCCTAGAGAATAGTGGGGCCACGAAATGGGGAGGGGGGGGGGGGTTTATAGGAATAGAGAAAAATCTTCTTACAGGTACAACAACAAATGGGGCTTTACTAAAAAATAAGAGGTGGATAAAAATTGGCAGATTTTCAATTTTTTTTTAGCAAGATCTACTGTACTCAGTTGTCAAGATATTTTGATACTGTAATGCTAATTTGATCAGAATTAAGGCAATTGTTGCTCAGGTGAGCGATGTGGCCCCTGGGCCTCTTGTTTAATTAAATTGACACAAAAATTGACAATAAACAATGCATTTTAAAGAAGTTAAAGGAATGCGAATATTCATATAACAAAGTTGTTTGCTGATCATGTACAGTACATATCAGTCTTGTAATTTTAGAGCTGTATGAATTACAGTGATATCAATTTTTTTAAGAAATAAAGGAAAAATACTTTGTGGATGTAAATACAAAAGTATCCGTATTAATTGATCATAATTTTATTTTTAAATTAAGACCATAAATGTATGTGACATAGTCAATATATATTGCTGATTTGCACAAAATTTAATAATTTATGATATCTTCTTTTTTTTCAGGGTTTTTGTGTCATCACCATTAGACAGAACGACTTGTCCAACGGTATTGTGGGATTTGCTCGGAGCTCTAAGGAAGTTTCTGTCAATGAGGACACTTCTCCAGCATTTTCTCTGACTTTAGCTAGGAGTGATGCAAAGTATGGAGATGTAGTGGTAGGTTTTTGGCTTAATTTACTTATTTTTCACCTGGCATGAAAGTCCAAATAAAAAATAATATCCACATACTGTAAACCAACTACTGTAGATTCCTTATTTTACACGAGTACTTAATTATGCAATTCTACTGTTTTGGATCAAATCGCGAGAAAATTAAATTGCGAACGTCAAATTTTTATCATAATTTCTTTAAGTTTACATCTGTCTGAAAAGTAAAAACGAGATTCTAAATTCTGTGAGATGTGCTCTCGTGATTTTGTGCAGATATTAATTCCTCACGTTGGATTAGGAATCTACATATGCAGTTAAACAAAATTCAACACTTATTCTTTGAATCAATAACTATATAATCTTGACACATATATTGAACTTTATTTTGATTAGAAATACATATATAATTACAATTAACAGTGATCAAGTGATCAAAATAGATCTTAATGAATTGGTACATTAATTTTCATGTTCATAATTTCCATGTACATTTTCGAAATATTTGGCAACATATAATATAGCATCTGACCCCCTACATAAAAAACATAGAAAAGTATGACCCTGATACGCCAATCATCAAAAAAGGTGGGATATACCAAATATAAAAAACGCAAACATTATACAACATATTAAAAGTTAAATTAATAACCTAAGGTGGAAGAAAGAGTTTTTGCCGAAAATAATTCTTAGCCTATTTGAGCGTGGCTTCTCCTCTAATTTACAAACAAACAATGAAGTCACATGATCTGAGAAGCCAAGCTGATTGGTCGAATCCTGGAGACAAACAAATACGCGACCTTTGGGGCTTTTCTGATTGGTTAAAATTCATGCATAACGCAGGACATTTAAATTTAATTAGCAAATAAGACCAAGACGTAGCACCTGCTATTACATATAACACTTGTTGTCAAAACATTTCAGATGAACAAACAGAAACAATAAACTTTACATGTAGATAAAAAGACATACATAAGATAAATTCATACGTCACATAAAGGGTATTATCATTTGTCAGTAATAATAACTATTTTAAAGCTTGATTCGTGTTGAACATTATTCACACGTTGATAAATCCGACTCATGAGGAAATGGCATTCTAAGTTTACAGAACATGTACCTATAATCCTTTTGTTTTCTCCATCAAACAATAAAATATGTTCAAATCAAAATCAAGGAAATCCCAGCAAGGGTTTTTATACACAGTTGGTGGTGTCAAAAATTAATTAATGCACTAATCTGTGACCGATATTAACTGATATATTAAAGTGTTAATTTTTTAGTATCTCTTAAAATAGACAAACGATTTCAAAGCTTTTCTTTTTGGTTTTTTATCAGACTTATTAATATACTGATTGCTTATAAAAAGTAAAAAAAATAGAAGAAAAATATGGCATTAATTGTCCCATTTACTGTAGAAAAAACCTGAAATATTGATTATAGTTGAATGATAAATTAGTACCTTTAGTGAGGTGACTTCATCTGCAATATTATTATTTGTTTGAATAATTGCAAATGAAAACATATTAACAGAACTTAAGATTTCAATATGCTCAAGTTTTGTAACAGTACTAGACTGACTTTTTTAAAATGCCTGCATGCACTGTTACCATATTTGAATACTTTATGCTTTCGTATTTTCCTTTCCAAAAAAATTCTAGTTTTCATAACAATCTAACAAAATTTTTCAAGTTTAGTTCTCTTGATGCCTTTCGGCCTTTTGCTACTTGCAGATCTAATAATTTTCATCATGAATTTGTAGAAATTAGTAAACTTAAACATTTTTTTATAAATTGATCAGTGATTTCATATACTATCAGCAACATGATAGCAAACCACAGCCAATAATTATGACCCTTCCCATATGGAGAGAGCTATATGCAAACTCCAGATCATGGCTTAAGATGGTCTGAGAGTACACATTTATAGCTGTATAAGAATTCTGAACTACAGATTTATGTACTTGTTGCAGGTGTCCTGGAAGACCAAGTTGTCGGAGACCAGCATGGAGGCAGAGGACGCTGTCCTGGGGGGTCAGCTACACCTGACCGCTGGCACCACTACCTGTCCAGCCCTGAGGGATACCTGTCAACTTAACATCACGCTCATCAACGACCAGGTAAGGCCTTCAGAATGAAATTGTTTGCACACTCCCTGTGAAAGGATTGAAATATGAGGCCGTTAGATTAGGAAAATTAAATGAATTTCAATTTTAGAATTGTCTAAAACTTTCAAATTAAAAACATGCTCTTTGGATGAACAAAATTTAAATGAATCTACAAACAACAAAAAAGATGATGCTTGTTATATAGTCAATAGAAATATATTTAGTCAGGTATTTTTCACACAGATTGTATTTAGATAGATATATACTAGAATATTTTTATACCTCATTTTTAATATTGGTTCCCATTAAAATTTGTCTTCAATGTGCAGTTTCTGAATTGTTGGTGTTCAGATTATTTTATATTGAAGCTCCGTCATGTATGCATTTCAGGACAAATAGTGTTCTTGAATGTCTAACTCTAAGAGTCATTGATTAAGAATATAAATAGCTTTTAATCATCAGTATTAAAGAATTTGATATTTTGATATTTCAATGTTTGAAGTAGCTACGTATTGTTCAAAGTCTGTTAATAAATATAAAACAGGAAAAAACATCAATCAATTCATCGGAAAACATGATTACAATTAGTATATATTAAGTTTTGCATTTCTCAAAATATGTTCAAAAATATAAGTTAATTAGCATATTGTGAATTGAAAGGCGCATGATTTAAAGATACAGGAAACATTAATTAAAACTGTTGGCCCCCTCTGAGCCAATATTGCTTGAGGAATGACGCGTAAATATAATTTACAGGTTTATCAAAGTTTTGAATGAACAAATTAATACGGAAGATCCAAATGGTCTGAATTTAGTAATGTATCATAATTATTTAAATTTTGTTCAGTCATTGTTGCATTTTCAGTGAGTCCATAGTCTTTAAGTCAGTCAATCAATCCATCCTGTTTTCATTAGTGCAACCTCTTTTAAACCGCTTAACAGAATTTCCATTAAATTTTGTAGTTAAAAGGGACATAATGTGTATATATATTTTATGTGCATTATAATTCACAGAAAATTCTTATTCTATTATTTTACTGGCAATTTTGCCTCCTTTGAGCTTAGAATGTTCTTCTAAAACAGATTGTCAGTAAACCTCTCTTTATAACCAAAGAATAAAAATTTGTTTTTAAGAAGGATATAATATGTAGATTTATTATGCATATTTAAAATTGAGATTCTGATTATATATGTACATTGGTGATAGCATCAACTGTGCTCTATCTTCTTTACCTTGAACTTATTTATGACCTTGCATGACCTGAGATGATTGATAGCAAATGAACAATATATCATAGTTTTCTAATCTTGATCTTTCCTATGACCTTGACTTAATTTTTACTGCTCACAGTTCTTTTAAATATTTTTGATTCCAAGAAATTAACTATGGGTATGTTTCAGGAACCTGAGGAGGCTCTTTCATTTATTGTAATGTTGACCGATGTCAGAAACGATGCTCGCATTGATGAACAGAACGCTGTTGCTAAGGTGACAGTGGAACCCAGTGATTACATTAGAGGTCTTCTACAGTTCACTGCAGAGTCCAGGTATCTCTCCTGCAACCAATTAACTTGTCTTTCTCTTGTGACCAGGAGTTTGGAGAATTTTTCAGTGCTAAATGTTCTACTTCAATTTTATTGATGCAAGATTTTGTTTTTGTTTGAGTGTGTTAAACCGTTGTGTTTTGGTACCTAATTTTCATAATTCACTTATCATATAATCTTTCTTAGACTAATTTATTAATTTAAATTAAAATGGTGAGTCTACAGTGAGCTTTTGAGTTTGAATGTATAGTTGATTGTCGTCAAAAACAAAGTCTTTGTGAAAGCTTTTAACAAAATTTTGCTGTTTTATTTTAGGATTATGGTAGTCGGCAAAAGTGATAGAAATGTGCGTGTGCAGGTGGAACGGTTGAAGGGGCGTGGATATCGCGTGGAGGTTGGCTATGAGACATTTCAAATGACCAATCAGGAGTCTTTATATGGAATTCGCATAAACCCTGCCCTAGAGGGTGAGGATTATCAAGGAAACATGGGAAGCCTTGTTTTTGAGGAGAATAAACAGGCAAGTGTCAATGGGGATATCAAACACCTTGTACATAATGCATTAGAATGGAAAAAAGATACAAAATGAAAGTCTGAAAAATAGTCACTTTTTAAATGTTTATTTGCTGTACAACAGGAACTGAAGTACGTAGACATCAGTCTGACCCCTGCTACAGCTTCCGCTAATCCCCTCCCAAAACAGTTCTATGTCCATCTCAAAGCACCAACTGGGGGAGCCAGGTAAGCTTCAGTTAAAACAGTTACAATGATCACACAGGGTTGATAAATCAAATGCAATGTTCAATCCTCTCAGCTTGGAAGTAGTGTTGGCGAGCTTGTCTTCATTGGTTACTGTAGAATCTTTAGAATTTATCAGGTTCATTTTTTGTGTGGACTGTATCTACCCCTCACCCAGGAATTAACTTCCATTATGATAGAAAACATAGTCTTTAAATCATTATACACACAAGTTAATATACAACATAACATCAAAAATTGGCAATTCATGAAAATAGGAATTTAAAAACCAGGTAACTCCACATTACTGTATCATTTTTTAAAACCATATATGTTTTCAATATATTCTTGTCATTCTGAAGACATAACTTCAATATGAACACACCAATAATTTGCAAAACAATTATACAGTCATGTAACAATGTGAATATAAAATATTTATTTATTTTCTCTTATTTTGGCATTTATGTAATATTTTAATTTTTCAGCCTTCATCCGGACACCTCCTATAGCAAAGCAATCATAAGAATCGTGGAGGACTCGGCTAAATCCGTCTGGTCCACAGTGACAGATCGAGAGAGTGGGTCGCTCAGCAATGACACCAACCTACTCACGTAATAAATTATTGACTTCTTATTCCATCAAACACTTTTAAATAATACAAGAATTTTTGCTACACAACAATAAACTCTGGATGCATGTATGAAGAAAAATTTAATTGATTGTTTTATATTCACTCTTAAATTAATTTGCAAAAATAAAATTGATGCTACAATAGATACATCCTTTTAAGCTATGAAAAATTCTACAATTCTACTTAATGGCAGTGTTTATTTAAAAGGACAAAATGAATGCAAAAAAGGAAATTCCAAATTTTATGGGTTTTTCTTGTCCAAGATAATGTGTTATTATATTAAAACCTTGCTATCTCTAATTTGATAGGGCTAATGATATCTCTAATTTGATGGGGCTAAGGATATCTCTAATTTGATGGGGCTAAGGATATCTCTAATTTGATGGGGCTAAGGATATCTCTAATTTGATGGGGCTAAGGATATCTCTAATTTGATACCTGGGTTAAGGATAAACTGTAATATTGCTGTAGGCTAAAGTAGAGCACAATTTAGTCCCCAAAAGGACATTTAGAAATTATGGATATTCTTATAAAGATAAAACTTTAAGATAAATTTCTTCAGATAAAAATATCCCATAGCAATTTAAGTATCAGTAACTTATTGCAAACAAACTAGAATCTATTTGATTTATGCTTTTAAGGTGGAATAACACATCATCACAAAATGGCTGACCGCTGATTGAAATGACATTTCGTTTTATTAAAAGGATTTTAACGACTGTAACATGTAACTTACTCCATAGCCGGGTAGATAAAGTGTCTTGTGATCCGAACATCGCGAGTTCGAATCCCGCAGGGGCTTTTGTTGTTACTTACTGAAATAATTATTTTAGATACTCATTTTTTATTCCCAAACTGCAAATTTTTTGCTTATTTGACATATGTACAGTTTATTTATCATTATATCTTTCATTATCAAATAATGTCCTGTTCATTTGAGTGACTTTTTCCTGGTGTGTTATTTCACCTTAATTGAAAATATGTTTTGAAAAGAAAACATCAATGTCTTTTTTATTAGTGAATTTATGTATTTATTGTACAAGACAGGAAATTACTTTCATTCTGATCACATGCTTGCATGTACACAGGAAATGAACAGACTAGACAGTGGCTACATAGGTCACTATTAGCTGTCCAGCAAAGATGACACACTTATAGTGTTTATATATATCTTTATTAATTGTTATTTGACTAAATTTTAATTTTTTTTTAGTCTTCAATCATATTTTATCCCCATTTGCAGAACTCTGAGTATTTTGGATGAGATTGCCAAGAATCCTCTCGATCAGACTGAGGTGGTGCTTGTGGAAAACATCCTGAAGGACATGATTGATGAAGGCCTGAAGAGAAGGTGTGTTCAATAAATAATTGCAGGATGCTGATATTAAACAAAGTTATAATACCCAAGGGTTGTTGGTCGTCTTCATGATTAATGGATTTAATGGAATTTTGTAAAATTTTGGCAAACAAATTAGCTCTACTTGTACCTAAGCAAAGACACATGTACATCTAGAGGGGGGGGCCAGTTGTGGAAGGGTCTTAACCACCCCTTGAAAATTCAAATTTCATAAATTCACGTAGTAAAGTTACCAAAAATATACTAAACAGCCCTTATATATAACATTTATTTAGTTGTTGTTAAAAGGTACGTTATAACACCATAGTTTTAGTGATAATTAAAACTTCTGATGTTCAAATTTTAATATCGGTCATATGTTCTTCAAATTATAATGATAAGATCATACAATGAAGTCAATTTTTATTTTTAAAAAAGGTCAGACTATAGAAGACCTCAAGGTACTTAAACTGTATGCACAGTACATTGATGATCCCTTTTCTTAATTGACAGGCTGTCCTCTCCAGTGTTGAACCAGTTGTTGAACGTGCTGTGTAATCTGATGAACCCAAACAAGGCGGACTCCACTCGAGGGCGCCATTCTTTGGCGGGTCTCATGGAGAACCTGGCCTACGCCTCACTCACAGGAACCCAGTGTCCCAACCCCACACCCCCTGAAATGTAAGCAAGCTCCAGAATTCATAATCGTTCCCATTCCGGTACAGTATGGACTTATTTTGCAAACCTTTAATTAATAATAATTGATTAAGTTTTTTGGTTTATATTATGATTATAGAAGCAGCATGGAGTGTAGTTATGCCAAAATGTCTGCAGCCAGATGGCCTCTCCAGCAAATTCTGAACTACAAGTATTCTGCACGGTAAGAATTTAATTCTCTGATTTTATTTTGTCTTTTACACTGAGACCTCTGATTTAATTGTTTACGCTAATCTTTTGGATCAAACTGTTCTGAGTTGTCAAATTGTTACCCATATCAACATGAATCCTACAGAAAAGTTTGAAGGTGTTGAACCAGTCCTAAAATAGTCGTATTGAAACGTGCCTTGTCACCAAGTTGCAGTACGTAGGAATAGGTGCCAAAAAGTACCAGCTGTTCCCTACGTCATACAAATTATAGAACAATGCACAGGTTCATTAAAATTCATAATTTATTAATATTTGATTAATCATGCAGACTTGTTAAATCTGAGATAAACAACAGGGCTACAGCGAAAATGTGCATAATTAATATGAATATAATAATATAAGCAATAATTGCAGAGCATGTTCATGTTTCATCATCTTCGCTTGCCAAGTGTCTGATTCGTTTTTCTCATTTCTCAGGGAGATGAGAAAAATGAATCAGACACTTGGCTAGCGAAGATGATGTCTCATTGGTCATGATAATATATGGATAATGCACAGGTTCATTAAAATGCAGGATGATGAACTGATATTCATTAATTTTGCAGACTCGTAAATCATGAAGTGAATGAGATAAAATGTTCAATTGAATATGATTATTAAAGCATTGATTGTGGAGCATATTCCTGTCACAATTGTCATAGGCATGTAGCTTGTAACTAATATAAAAGGTTAACAATGGTTGAATCCACACTATCTAAAAGTTATGTCCCTTGACTGCCATTATCTACCTAGCCAGCAGAAATCTTGTTTAGGCACTCATGGCATTATGAGCCTTAAATAGCATTGAGAGATCCATGAAGTACGGCCGGTATTATCATTATTGCAATTGTTGAGCACCAATTTTTGTGGATTTCATTGTCAAGTTCATTGAAGTATAAAAATAAAAATATACATGTCTTGACCACATTTTCTATTGGTAGCCCTATAACCATGCATTCTCCACAAATTTCCTCAATTCTGTGAAGTTTTACTAAATTCACAAAAATTGTGCCCACAAGTATTCCAGAAGCCATATTAAGTTAACTTTTGATTTGTAATGTTTTCAGGAGAGGTGATACATTCACTGTGCCGTCTGCCATTCCTAACCCCCCTACTCCTGTGGACAGCGATGTAAGTAACTAATAGCAAAGACACTGAAAAACCCAGCTATGCAAATAGCTCCTTAAAAATATCTTTAATGATACTTGAATACCATTAAATTAAATGTGGTAAAATCTGTTGCTAATTATTACTAGATTATTATTTAGGTTCATTGTTAACAATTATGTGTTATAAAAAACTTGAAGGTACCGGTAAGTTCTTTCAAATTTTACTACACAGAGGTTAATGTGCTGAATGTGTGCATGTATATACCGATAATGATATATAAGATGTCTTTTATGAAATTTGTTATTACAAATTTTTAAGTAAAATTTTGTACCAGTATGAACAAACCATAAATAATGAATTGTAATAAAGAATTTTTCCAGCCAAATTTAAAACAAAATTTTACTTAATCTTCAATCAAATTCTTTGTGTAAGGTACAACTTACATTGTCAAAAAGTGCTACTTTTTCCCCCCATGAATATCATATTGCTATCATATTCTAAGAATTTAAAGGATCTCATATTTGAATGACATATTTGACTTTCAGTGTTTGGACATGCATGTCATTGAGTATAACAGCGAGCAATGGTTCATGAAATCTGACCAGAAGGAACTTTTATCCAACAAGGTAAAATAAGCAATCTTTATTTCTTTAACTAACATATATTTTCTATGAACTTTACTATTATGGACTGCAACTGAAAGCTATAGCTACTCAATTTTTATGGAACTTCAGTCAGATTAAAATCAGATCTTTTGATCTGCCATAGATTGCCACAATGTTTATTAAATTACATGTATATGCTTTTAGTTATATTTTCCATGAACAGTACGAATATTAACTGAATTTGAGAGCTACTCAAAATTTATTGGAATTACAATTTGATAAAAACCAGAACTTGATCAGAACTACTTTTGATTCTCATGTAGATTGCCATGTAGGATTGATACTTAACTAAATATGTCTTAACTTTGCACTGTTAACAGTTTGATGAAGCAATCCAAAGTATATGAAATGAAGTTAATCATTTCTTTCTAATCAACACCAACTATTTCAGGTAATCTCCTTTGGTATTAAGGGAAAAGCCTCCACTTACAGCGAAGTTCCTGCGCGCTTCCTTATTCACACCCTAGACAAACGAATCGCAGCTCGGACAGCTCAGTAAGAACATTAACAGTTATACCAGGGTATAGCTAAATAACAAATACACCATGGTATCTTGTATAGAGGGTTAATATACAGGGTGAAAAAAGGGGCAGATATTTTCATGACATGGTATATAGTTGCAAAACGGACAAATAAACCAAAGGATGATGTTGGTAACTTTTATCAGCGGCCATGCACTTTTAAACTTTTTTAATTTTTTCTTTTTTTAAGCAATTTTTTCTCTGTAAAAGCAAAATTTGTCCTGGTATTGGGTAACTTTTTGTTTCTTACAAATAAACGTTTTTTTAAAAACAATGACAAATTTGTGTCAAACACGTTTACTGGGATATATATAATGTGACAAATGAGTAGATTATAAAAGGTCAAGCACTGTCACGCCAAGTAAACAACCATCTATCTTGGGAATACCATAAGGATTTTGCCATGTTTTTAGAAAACACTCTTTGACCACAGTTAGGTACATTGTCCTCCTTTCACATGTAAATGGTCTGTAAAATGACCTGCTGCCAAAGGAGAATATTGTACCTGTAATCAATTGTGAATGTGTTAAGTTTATTGAAAATAGGAGCACTGGACTAAAAGTAAATGGGAATTATTCAGATTCCTTATATATACCCCAATTATTTATTTTCAAAATTCCATGTTATCCTGTTATTTTTGGTAAAAGAGTTATTGTCATTGAGCATGCAAGTGTCTCTTTGATACAGTGACATGCAAAATTTTGCATGAAATGGGGATTTTTATTTTTCCATGAATCTACTGTGGGCTGTATTGCTAATCATCCCTTTTACCACTGCATCCATAATCTCTGCATGAAAACATAAAGATTTCACACTTTATTATTAAAACTGTTAAATACATCACTTATTGCTCTCAGTTACGAGTACATGAACTTGTTAAAGTATTTCCCTCCCCCTAATTCGTCTTCATTGTCATTGTTTGACACCAGGTGTGTGTATTTTGATACCTCTGTGAGGGAGTGGATCAGCCCGAGGGGAGTGTGCACAGTGAACAATAATCTAGAGGATGGTCAGGATGACTTTGTGGACTGCTCTTGTAAACATCTGACTCACTACGCAGTCAAAGCGAATGCCATAGACCCCGGGCTAGTCGGATACCCCACTGGCTTCTATGTAGCCAGTTTTATTTGCATGGTCAGTATGAAGAATATGAACATTTTTACTGCTGTTGTTTTTTCATTTTGGTTAATTTACAATTTACAATTGACCAATAGTTTTGTTTCCGAGAATATTTATTGTTATATACCTATAAAACATTGAGTTTGCGATAAACACATCAGAATTAGTTTGTGTGGTACATTATAAGCCTAACTTTTGTTGACAGATGGCCATGCTCCTTGCCATTATTGTCCACCATGTGTTCTCCACAGTCTACGCGATGTTCTCAGCAAGTCTACTCATGCACATGTTGTTTGCATGTTTTGCTACTCAGGTGAGTTTCTTATCCTCTTCCACCATATACTCGTAATCTTTATTTATAAATGTTTATTTGCTCTGCCCATAACAATATCTAATCTCATGGGAAGTGTAATTGCAAATAACTCTTCCAGTTTAGGTCAAAATTCATTCAGTCCATCCGTCTGTTTGAAAACTGTAAATAGTCACTTAACCAGTTTTCCATTGTATCATGCTCATTGCTTCTCCTATAACAGCTCTGTTGTTTTGTGGCAGCTTTGTTACATTGCATCATGATCATCTTTCCTTCCATTACAGCTATATAACATTTAGCAGCCTTGTGGCATTTTAGCATGGTCATTGCAGCTCCCATTTCCACTTTGATACATGTTGTTACATTGTATCATTATTCTTGTTCCTCCTATTACAGCTATGTTACATTGTATCATGATCATTACTCTTGCTATTACAGCTTTGTTACACTGTATCATGAGCATTGCACCTATTATTATAGCTGTTATGCTGTATCATGATCACTGCTCCTCATATTACAGCTATGACATTGTATCTTGATCATAGTTCCTCCTATTACAGCTGTGGTACATTGAATCATGATCATTGTTTCTTCTATTACAGTTCTGTTACATTTTGGCAGCCTTGTTACATTGCATCATGATCATTGCTCCTCCTGTTACAGCTCTGTTACATTGTGGCAGCCTTGTTACATTGTATCATGATCATTGCTCCTCCTGCAAAAGCTCTGTTACATTGTGGCAGCCTTGTTACATTGCATCATGATCATTGCTCCTCCTATTACAGTTCTGTTACATTGTGGCAGCCTTGTTACATTGCATCATGATCATTGTTCCTCCTATTACAGTTCTGTTACATTGTGGCAGACTTGTTACATTGCATCATGATTGTTGCTCCTCCTGTTACAGCTCTGTTACATTGTGGCAGCCTTGTTACATTGTTTCATGATCATTGCTACTCCTATTACAGCTCTGTTATATTGTGGCAGCCTTCACCAGTCCCACAGAGATCCTGGTCAGTACTTTGGATCAAGATAACTACCGCTGTATTGTGATGGGATTGTTTCTCCATTACTTTTTTCTATCTCAATTCACCTGGATTTTCTCACAGGTAAATGCAGTCAACTATATATCCCAGAAATTTTGGGGAAGAGACAGTAGCAAATTAAGTGAAAAAGTACTTGGCCTGTAACTGAGTTTAATTGTCATATTGAACCTTTAAAAACTTAAGCATCAAATTGTTGCATTTTTAAAGAGAAACAATCAATTTTGGTATTTTCTCATCATTTGTGTAAATGACAGGGTCTTTTTCTGGAAAAATTTGGAAATTTGGTCTCTTGTTTGAAAATTAGAAAAATATGTTGAATTGTGAAAAAAACAAACCACAATGATATTTAATGATAAACTTTTTTCAATTGCTATGTGTTTCAATGATTTAGTTAACAGAACATAAAAATTGGAAATGATCTTCATATATTCTGTAGATTCCTAATTAAATGTTAGAAATTAATATTCGGTTAACATCGTGAGAAGCACATCTCGCAGATTTTAAAATCTTGCTTTGATTTTTCGAACAGCTGTAAACTTAATAAAACTATGCTAAAAATTTGGCATTTGTGATTTTATATTCATGCGATTTGATGCAAAACGGTGAAATCGGGGAATTAGGTACGATACTTGCAAAAATATAAGGAATCTACTGTTACAGTAGATTTAGCTTAAATGAGTTCAGTACATGTAGTCTTTCTTGGCTTTAAACACCAAAGATGAATGTTTTCTCACCAATTGTTAGCTTACCTGGCCCAAATGGCACAGTGAACTATTATTTACCATCACTTGATGCACATCATTGTCAATAATTAGTATTTTTGTAATGCTTTTTATGGTAAAATTTTTGTGTACAATTTGGACAATTTAAACAGTCATTATATTTTTAGTGTTATGATATACTTTCAATTACAAACAAAGACACATGTATCTCAAAGTGTCCCATACCACCTTCAGTTGTTATTTAATAATCAATCAAGTATGTAACAAATTTTATTTGTAGACACTGAATTTCTGGAAGATTCTGGTAATGAATGATGAACATACTGACAGAAAATATGTGCTCTTCTTCATGCTGGGCTGGGGTGAGTATAATGTCAGTCATCTATAGTCTGTCCCAAGTTATACATGTAGTACTGTCACATTTGGATGATTTTTAATAAAAATACACATATCTGTGAAAGAGGTACTATTGATATTGATGAAAGGGAAATTACCCAAGATATCTTCATTGACACATTATCATTTTTCACTCCGAAAAATTCACAGGATCGAAAACATATTTCTTAAAGAGATTTTTAATTTGAAATGTTGATATCTTTTCTCCATTCAGAAGTCACTCGTAATACCTCGCACAATTTTTCAACATCATCATCCAGATACTTTCAATGTCTGTTGCGATGCAAAATCCGCGTAGACATCATATTTGTTAGCCATGTATTGAAACCATACTTTTGAATGAACATTGTTTGAACCCTGAAATATACATAAATATCGAGTACTTAAGCAAAATGTAAATTGAGGATATCTAGGGACAGAGTAAAGTAAAAATCAAAAAATTATTCTGTATTGCACTTCCATTTGCTACTCCTTAAGCTTTAGTGGAATTGATTTATTTGGTAACCATTGGTTTGAGATCTTTAATATCCATTGTTGTAGCATCTTTTTTTTTTTTAAAGACTCGATGATGGAAGACCACGTAATACAATACTGATTTGGTCCCCAATATTGATGGTCCACGGCCAAAATTGAATGCAACCAGAATCTTGCATTTTCTCACATATATGAAAAAAAAAATGGATTTACTAAAATGAATTTTTTTTAAATACACCTCAAAATTGTTGATTTTTGAAGCTATATTAATTAGTGTATTTTAGCCTTTAAAATTCCCCCTTAATTTGCAAAGAAATAAAAGTTACCTCACAGAAAAAAATTCAGTGAATACAGTATATCATACTATTACAGGTCTCTCATTGGGGATTATGGCACAGTATTTAATGTTAAATCATTATTTTTGCAGGTCTTCCTTTAGGAATTGTGGCAGTATTTTATGTGGTAACATTCATCTTGTACAAGTACCAGTATGGTATGCCCGTGGACTTTATATATGGAGATGTCAACAACAATGGGCAAATGTAAGTTACAGATGATTAGAATAAAAGTTTTTGATAGAATATATTTTTTCCTCCTATCATATTTTATTTACTAACAGATTAATTATTTCAATTAATTAACATAAAATGAAGGATTATATCTCTGGTTTTACAGTTCAGTAAAAAAGTCTGTGAGATAGCACTTTTTATAGAACAAGCATGTAGGAAGAAACTTGGTCCCTGTATGAAAAAAACAAATATTGTGGAATCATCATTGTTCGTTGGGGACCAATGTTTGTGGCTTACGTGGTAACCCTTGCCCATGAATTTACATTCCCATGAACATATAATATACAAGCAATTGTTTAATATTTATTAAATTTATCCCGGCTTCACTACCGACGAAATTACGTACCCACAAACCAGGAAAATTTTTGACTAACCTCGAACATTGACCCCCACAAATAAAAATGATTCCACGGTATATTAACATTATTTCCTCGTTTTTGTGTGAGTATTTAACCCATTTCAGGTTACATGCCAATTACTGTTTTATTTAACCATAAAAAAAAAATTGTAGTTATATCATAGACAAAAGCACTTAGTCTTGAAAATTGACATTCCTGCAAATATCAAAGAATGTGATCCCTTATTCCTTAAATGTTTCAGCCGTGGAGGATGGCAGGTACAGACTTCTGACAAATATCACCATCTGTTTAGGGGGGATTTTTCCTGTAAATTGAAACCCGGGTGTAAATGAATATGATCTTTGCCATTAAGATTATCGACTGGTAATTTTTAAATCACATGATGTACTAGATGTACTATACAATGCATTACACAATCATCAAAAGCTCTGAAATATGTACTAGTACCTTGTGAACTCTTTAAGAATTCATTGAGAAAACAGGTAAAGTATTGCTGGGTTTTTTTTATTAAACCGAATTGAAAAGTTTATCACTGGTTTTTCCCATCTCCTACATGGGAGAAATTATGTAAACTAATCTGAAAGGTTTTGATTTCAAATTATCGCACACTAAAATTTCTTGCATTAATTAATATTTGTGACATACAGATATATAACTTTATGAAAACACAAAAGCTTTGAATTAGTTATATTTGACCTTGAATACTTTATCTACTGATTTTAGTATCAAATACCTGTACTTGGAACTTCTTAAATGATCAAATATTAAACCAACAGTTTACTTTTCTGTTACTCTAATAGTGAATTAGAAGTATCATTTGAAAATAGATGATTTAGGATACAGTCCCTGTTTAATTTTAGCCCATTTTGTCTTTATTGTCAGCAGACAAATTTAAGACTGGGCAAATTAAAAACATTTATAAGTGTATTAATAAAAAATGGGGTATCTATTTCAACTTGGCAAATTCAAGACGAAACTGTTTGCAGTGAAAATAATAACCCTGAACTATACAGTATGATGGGTCCAGCTTGCTATAATGAAACACCTCTTTTAATTCACAGGTGCTTTATTACAAACTCCTATTCTGCCCTGGGAGGAGTGATTGCCCCTGTGTTGCTGATCCTGCTGTTTGTTGCTGTTGTGTTTGTCAAAGCCTTCCAAGTGACCCCTCAATGGCAGGCATACGACGACATCTACCGAGGGAGATACAACATAAATGGTAAACACGTTCATCTTATTAACACCTTTTATAGGATTTTTATGTTTGTTAACTGACGATTATTGAATATTCTTTGATTACATGTACATCAATTGATGCAAAGCTGTTACAGCATTAGGTTTTCAGCATTTTTGCATGTTCTCCCTTGAAGGGTGTAAATTTTTGTCTACGAAACTAATTACCGTATTTTTCGGAAATTAGGTCGATACTTTTTTTTCCTGACACGTGGACCTTGCCCTATTCATCGCTTTGCCCAATTTATGTTTTTTTATATTATGTCTTAATATCATGTAGAAAAGTTAGTGTAGACAGGAAAGTATTTGCCTCCGTTTTATTTTGCCCCCTTTTCCCTCGTTGTCAGTGGGTGAATTTAATTAAGACTGGGCAAATTCGAATGCTTTAAATTGTCTCTCTTTTTACATAAGTTTGTTTAGATGAATTCAAGATGGGGTGAAACTGTTTGTAGTGTAGAAGGGCAAAAATAACACATGGCAAAAATGACACGGGGCAAAAATAACACTGTATACAGTAATTCTGAAAAAAAAAGTGTTGCTCTTACTAAGCTCATAGTTATATGAAAAGATGTTTGCTGACGTAAGAATTATATTTTATACTGTGGATATATGACTAAAGGTAATCAAACTCATTCAACTTCAGTTGCACTGAAATGCAACTAGCTATTACAGACTGATATAATTCTAGTATTGGACTTTGGTAAGCTTACAACTAAAGGAAGTTTACCAAATTCTTAAAAAAAAAAATTCTTTTTCTAATGCATACATAAACATCTAAGAGTGCAGTTTTTTGTGAAAATTTATATAAAGTACCGGTACTACATGTATTGAAGATTGATTGATGTACATTTGATCCCAAATGTAACGTGGTTGAGCCCAGCCATCTCCAAATAACACTCAAGACAATTTCAATTACAACAATTTTTTTTAAAAAGAAAGCAAAAATATATTGAATCTATTTACAGCACACTCATTCACACTCGTTCTTTTGTTCAAACTGATGACAAATGTTGAAATTTAAAAAAAATAATTCCTTTTTGATAAACAGACAGAAAGACAATTTTAAAAGTATTAAGAATGTTATAAGCTTTATTTTTTATGATAATTATTACAGTTGAAAATTTCACTCTATTTCTTTCCCCTCCGCAGAGATCCGTACCCTGCTGTGCTTCTGGTTCGTGATCACCGTCACCTGGCTGTGGGGAGGGCTACACCTGGCCTACGGTCAGCTCTGGATGCTAGTCATGTTCTGCATCTTCAATATCATTCAGGTACGTGTACGCCTTCATTAATTGCAGACAAGAAATATTCGCAACAAAGTATAAAACATTGTTATAGCAGAGCGCCAGGGACAAGTTTAATTTGATATAACCATAATGAGTTATTATATAATATCTGTTTTAATTTTTTAAATACAATTTTAAGATTAGGGGAATAAAACCTGAATTTTGAGTGAATTTGTTATAAAGTGTGTTTCCTGTAAGCACGTCTTACTGCATCTGCAAGTTGCTGAATTTATCTCTTTTTCTTGAAAATTAACATTATAAGCAAGTACTGCTTGTAAACAGTATAATTGTATACTACATAAAAGTAATGTGGCCTCAATTGACAAAATTTGTCATCAGGTCATACTGTAGTACTTTGACATTGATGATTTAATTGTGAAATAAGTATGGAAGTATCTACACTTGTAGCTAATTAAGTTGGTTTAGAGAAGATTACATTAACTTTTTACTTGATGTAACATTTGAAATCATGCAATCAATCGGTTTGCAGAAAATGCTGAAATGTAAAATCATAAGTATTATAGATCTATCATATATGAATTCTTATCATGCAGTGACAATTGTACCTGTAAATAATCATATTTTAATTCGTTCCTTTGAAGGATATGTCAACAGCAGATGCATGTAACGCAATTGTGTAAGCATAACAGAAATCAAAGGCTAGAAAACAATTTAGGATTTAGCAATACATGTTCTCCTTGTTTGCTATTTCGATGAAGTCTTCATCCCAATGGTCAATTATAATATGCACTTAAAAGTGTTAATTTGCAGATTCTGAAGTAAATAACATGTGGGAGGTAATTGAAATTATTTTCAACCCACACTGAATGTTTATTGGTGTTTAATTACCATGAGTAACTGACTTAATTTAGCTAGTGTGCATATCTTCTTTATTGACCAAAGGAGCCATGTGGCTCACAGGTACATATATGACAAACAATAAACAGGAAAATGGTGGAGAATTCTACTGAACACGTCCACCATTAGCCTTGTCAAACTTTGAACTTTAAAATGTCTAGGTTCCGGTATACATATTTACATGTTCTAAGTATATATGTTAATTTGGTAAACTTTTTGGAGTGAGATTTGCAATTGGTGCCAAGTGAAGCTTATAGGGGACCAAATAGAATGACGAGGTGTGAAACGGTAGTACTTATAATCATTATGGTGTATGTAAAACAAACTCAGCAGAGAACAGTCCACAATTGTTTTAAATCAAATGCACTGTTCTATGTATCTATACTTAAATACACTACCAGGGACGTCCTGACACTACCAATATATATTTATATATTTAAAGGTTTATATTTTTTTTATATTGCTTAATTAACTGTTACTTAAATAACCAATATATCTTTTTCTGTTTTGCATACAGCAGCATTTGTATATATTTTGTTTTTCTAGTACCGACTTGTTTTTGTTTTTTTTTAGTACCAATTAGTACAAAGAAGGTGCATTAATTTTTATGTTATTTTTTACCAGTGAAATATTACATAATTTTCTTATCTTCATAGCCATAGGCAAGGTTGTCAAGTTATTTCTTAGGGGTATTTTTAGAAAAATATTAGTACATTAATTGTTCTGAAAGGATGAAATCACAAGCTCAATCTAGATGTATGTATATATATTAATTAACTAGCTGTTTAATTTCTTGTAAGCTAATAGCTGGAGGGTTCCAGTTTAGTTCCATGTTGATCAAATTCAAGAAATTCTTTCCAAATGAGATAGCATACCAATCATAACATGAAAAAGTTTTGAAAATGTATACGGTAATTTTACTACTGTATTTTTTTATTATCAATGAAAGGAAATGCAGCACCAATTAAGATTGCATGCTAACAGAAGCAAAAATGAACAACATTTTACTTTGAAATAATTAGAAAATTATTATTGTAACTGAAGATACTGGTATATTAGATACATCATGAAATTAGCTTGAATAAAAAAATTTTTGGTAACCCTTTTTTTTTTAAGATGTAAACCTAAAATGCTAAGCTAATAGTTTCTGTTGAAGTAATATGCTGAAGGGAGCAACATTGTGGACTACAATTGTTAATACAATGTCTGTAAAGAACCTCTCTTTCTATCCGATTTATACTTACTCTCTCCATTGACACACAGGCTCTACTGGTGATTGTCCTGTACACAGTACTGAGAAACCCCTGTGTTCAGGAGTGTCTGGAGCCCCAGAAACGAGCCTACTCCATGTCCACAGAGAACCTCCACCCCAGCACCACTGTCCCCGCCGATTTCCACAACACCTTCACCACGGAAATCGGCAGCCTCAAGGGCTCCACTGCCTCCGTGGTCAATGAGGTAGGTGTATCTTGCTCTCCCACCGAGAGGGTGAGGTTGTACTGAACTAAACCTCCATGCTGTTTTGAATTTCTGTTTAGTTTTACTGTTAACCGAGTTTTACACAAGTCATTATCTTGACTTATGATCTTTAGTAAAATACAGCCCCCACAAATATGGACGATTTAATTTCCGGTATTCATGCAAGTTACTAAATAATTATATGATTCTGTCTTTAGAAATTTAATAAAATGCAAAGATAAAAAAATTTTTATGTATATAATATTACCGATAATCATATGACATTGCAATTTCAACATTCTTGGGAATATTTTCCTATCTTGTTGCAAATATTTTTTACGGGTACTACAATATATAATTTGCCTTCCTATTGGCTTTTCCTCCACATATTTCACACTTTTTTTTCCTGTGTGGGGGATGAATCATTGCCTTTCAATTTATGTTGATAAATTGCAAGACTTTATGAGGCAAGTTTACATGACTTTGATGATTGCAAGTATATCACACTAACTTTGCTTTTGTTTGCAGGAGTGGGAGAGAGAATCCACCATGCCATCCAAATCCACGACCATGAAAGTCAAACGTACGCTGCCCTCTAGTGGCAACATCTATGTGACTCCCCCAGTGTTAATCCGAGATGGGGAGGAGGATTTTCAGGACCTCTTGTATGCACTCAAAACACAAGAGAGTTCTAGTGACGCAGACAGCATCGGATCAGACAAGATCTCAGAAATCTCGAGTAAAGTGGATCGCTACGAAATGAGGAGAATATCCATAGCAGATACACATTTATGATTGAATTATAAAGATACATAATTTTTATTAAATCCATGAAAAGAACAAAAATTACATTTATTTTATAATGCATTTAGTCCAAACAAGACTGAACCAGTGATCTTATATCTTATTATAATGATTATAATTTATTTAATATGCATGTATATATTTATTTTGCTTTTCATTTCATGGAAATACTTGTGTATGTGTTCAATCATGTCCATGTATGTTTTTATTATTGTCTGTCAGTGAGCATTTTTGGTCCATGTCCAAATGTTTATCATTTCTTTCTTTCATTATTATCTTCAAAATAATAATTTTATCACATTGTTTCATGTTTTCTTAAATGTCAAAATTTTTAAAGTACATGTGCATTTTATTAAAGAAAATTACATTGTGTGTATGATTGCATCAACTTTTTAATATCTTTTTTTAAAGAATTTTTTTTATTAAAATTCAAACTGTCAATGAGATTAAAAGCAGTTTTTAATAACATTCTAAAATAATATGATATGCATTTTTGTTTGTTGGGTTGTTACCAAAACAATAAAATACATGTATTTCTACCAGTAATGTGTTTTCTTTAAATAATAAGAATAGACATTTCAGGTTTTATTTTGTTGTAAAAGATAATTAAAACTCATATGATTAAGTGGGCCTAGCTTATTGACTAAAATACATGTAAAAAAGATGTGTTTATCTATATAATATAATTATTTAAGACTTTAAAGTCCGATGGTCACTTCAAAGTCCGATGGTTGTGCAAAGGTCTGATGGTCTGCGCCAAAGTCTGACGGTATGTTGCTGATGCGGACGCTAATGTCTGATGGTTACGCTAAATCCAATGGTCAAGACGCATCAAGTCAAAGTACGATGATCGACTATGCAAAAGTTCATCGGTCTGCATTTATATGCTCTTTGCGCTAAAGTACAATGGCTGGATATGCCCAATTCCAATAGTGTTGAAAAATCCATGTTTGTGACATAAGATTATATCAACATCATTGACAATATCGTTGCTCTTAGTTCAACAATTTTGAATAAAAACAACCAAAGATGGTAGTGTCGGACAGTCTCGACCATAGTGACGTCTTGTGTAAATATACCTGTTACACACAAAACTGATGCAACTTAGTTAAAAATTATTAATTCTTTGCGTTTTAACCAACGGCACTCGTAGATAAAGCAATAATCCTCATAAGCAGAGTTATTCCCCTTTTTTATTTTTGATTCATTTTTGCTTGTATCTCGCACATACAATTGTATTTGGGTTATTTGAACTATTGCATAAGGTAAATGGAAACAACTTTCTTATTTTTAACGAATCTATGTAGAACCATTGGGCTTTGGCAGGCCAAACCATCACACTTTGGCAACTGCATGTGAACCATCAGACTTCGGCATGTCAAATCATTGGGGTTGCAATTGGTGCAGACCATTGGACTTTGGCATTGGAGTCTCATCACACTTTGGATGCCTACAAAACTTTAGAGGTACTTTAATATTCAGCCATATCAATAATTTCAATATTTTTCAACCTGTACTTTTTATAGACTCTATCAAAAGGCAGCAAAGATCAAATAATCTCACAATTTTACCTCTTCAATTTTATTGCAGAATATGATGATCAAAATTTTCATAGTTGTAAATTTACAATATGCAGTATGAAAATACATGTATCTAAAAGAAAAAAATGAACATTTAATAAAAAAATCAACACCAATTTGTTTCAGAAATAAAATCATTTCTATATGGGTAAAAATCAATACAAAGTTTTTATTTTGTCAATAATTTGGTCCACCAAACTGTCGGGAGAGTTTTTAACGTCAACTTGAACACATTTTTCCTCCTCAGTAGGAACCTCTAGGGTTGCTAGTTGAGAAGTGAGCAAGGAGCTTGGCATGAAGTGACCCACACGTTGGTTCATCCTCTCCTCTAGGATCTCCCTGTCACCATGCAGCAAAACAAACACAAGGTCCTTAATCATTGGCACCACCTGCGGTGGTTCCTTCTGGGGTACAGGTGCTTGTCCATTGACCAATATATCTCTGTACAGTTTCTTCAGAGCAGAACAGGTCACCACTCCAGATTTCCCTTCATTTGAAAGTCTGAAAAAGTGGTGGTTTTTAATTCATTTGATTTTATCATTTCAAAATGTAATAATTCATCTTAAAAAACTAATCAATAGAGCACTTTCATGCCTTTTTTATCATTTTAATTGAGAATAATATAAGGAGATTGTCATTATTGGAATATTATATTTTTGCTATTTCCTAGTGATAATACCATATTACAATAAAATAATAAATCTTCACTGATGAGCTAACTTCTACACATACATTGATACTGGTTCAGATATATATTAATTTGTACATAATCTTACCCTTTCATGTAGTTGCGTATTGCCAATAACCAAGGAAATCTATCCTGTTTAAAATTCAGTAAACACAATTTTAGTGAAGTGCAAGGGAAGAACAAACTTGATTTTTTATATAATAAGCACAATTTATAATATCCGTACAAGTTTATTATTACATGTACATGTAATGTTTTAAGACTTGGACAAAATGAAACTGGTTTCATTGTGTGATTTTCTTATGTTGTCGCTGTAACTGTATTAAACTGTTAGTAATAAAAACCAGCATTGTAGATGAAATTAATCTGATAATTATCATGCATACATTTCCAATGAGAGCTAAGGATAACTGAGTGTTGTCAAAGAATTAAATTAAATACAAGTGACTTAATATTTCAAATGGTTATAATAATATAAAAATAAAAAAAAACATAGCTGTTATAAGGAAGCCAAAAAAGCGGTTACCTACAAGGAGACAAATATTTTTGCACTAAACAGTAATACATGTATCTCCATATTAGATTTTAGAAATTCACTGTATTGGAGCTTCGCCTTCATCTTGCGTAGGGTTTGAATTACAGACCTGCAGAACCTACTTTCCCACCAGTGTGTAACTACCGAGCCATACACACAGCCATCTCGGCAAGATAAAAAATTGAACATGAAGAAACCAATGTGGACATCGTATGGAAACAAGTTGCAAAACTGTACACCGAAAGCAGCAAGAAGATGCCTGGCCATTGTTAGAAAAATGCCAGGAAAGACTGGAAACTCTCTGTGCTATTGAAGACAGAGAGAAAATTAAGATAAAGATGAATAGGAGATGTAAAGTGTGGCCCACAGGAGAGTCAAGAACCTTGCACACCTTGATAAGAGAGAAACCATGGACCAATGGACCATCTTGCGGCTGAGGCAGAGGAGGCGGCAGTACAAGGAGAGCAAGGGAGAGTATAATAGCATACAAGATCACTAAACAATAGTGTGATAGAGTCATAGGAGGACTTATCAAGGACAAACATGAATTTTTGTTAAAACTGCTGACACTAGACAAGGAATAAGAGGAAATATGAGCTGAACACTTTCAAGATGAGATAGTGGATGCAATCAATAACCCCAAAAACGGAAATCACCAAGTTGTGACAATCTTCATGCAGTGCTATCTAAGGTGGACCTTGTGATAGCAGCCACCATCCTGTGGCCACTGTTCACACTGATGACTGGTGATTTTCACATGCAAGTTCCCAAAGAAAGGAGCTCTGAGCAATTGTAACAACTGGAGGGGAACCACTCTATTGTCAATACTAAGCAAGATTCTGGCCAAGATAATTATTAAAAGAATGTCAGATACTGCTGACATTGTACTGAGGGACATGCAGGGTTCAGGAAACAATGGGGATGTACCGACCAGACCTTCACACTCAAAAACATCATAGAGCAGTGCACAGAGTGGCAGACAACTGCATGTGAACTTTGTAGACTTTGAAAAAGCTTGTGAAAGCATACACTGAGATAGTCTTTGGGATATTTTAGAACATTATGGAATCCCATCCAAACTGGTCCACCTGATCAAGGGATAGCTTCTACAACAACTTCAGATGCTCAATGGGACACAACAACACCTTCTTCGATGTGAAAACCAGACGTGCCTGTTCTCAACTTTGGAGAATCTAAACTTTGCAGACAACTTTGCGCTGCTGCCCTCACACACACCAGCATATCCAAGACGAGACCAACAGGCTGCAAACTAAGGATAGCAGGTGGGGCTTCAAATCAGCACGAAGAAGACGGAGACAATGATATTAATTAAATGATTCGAAGGAAACAGAATTCATGTTAGACATGAATACAGGTGAACATTGTTTGAATTCTTCATGAGGTACATGTATCGGTATACATATATCGAATGATTTAAGAAATTGTGCTGCATAAATATCTTGGGACAAAGTATAAAATGATACACCTTGTATAGAACACATCTATGATTATACATGTACCTGATCTGTCAAAGGGATTCCCTCAGACATCTTCTTTTTGTTTTCTTTTGAATGGAATTCATCTGCATCTCTGAATGGTATTTTGAGCTTCAAAATTGCAGAAATTTTTGAACTGCATGTACATAAAATTCATTTTCAAAAAAATGTAACTAATGCATTTCAAATCCCCCATGGGCCAGCTAGATTATAATGTAAATATACATTTTTTTTTTTTTAATGAGTTTCTCAATATAAGTGACCAAAATGTAGACCATATATGCCATACTGCTAATCATTTTATTTAACATGATGTTTAATGCTCCTTTTATAAAAATAAGTTTTAGTCTCTCTCTCTCTCTCTCTCTCTCTCTCTCTCTCTCTCTCTCTCTCTCTCCCATATATACCTTTTCAGCCAATTTTTTTCCAACAGTTGTCCTGGAAGAGATCAAACCATCAGCATATATAAAATCTAATCCAAAACTACAAAATTTATTCTATATAATTTTATATCTGTATCCCCTTACCGGTCCCTGCAGTATATTCAATTTTAGGTCAAATTAAGGAACGTTAATTTTTTTCTCATTTAATCTTCAAAATCTATGGATCTAACCCTTCCAAAAACATGTGTTTGGAATTTTTCGCTGTAAATATTAAAAAAAAAAAAAAAAGTTTACCATACATTCAAACACTATTATAACGTTAAATATGTAACATGTTACGATTTGGAAAAATCGTGTATAAGATCCATCTGTAGTTATTTATATAGCAAATAAGTAATTTTACGTAATTGACTTTTCATAATCATACTTTCCACTTCCACATACTCCAATTACAACATATATCATTCTTGTAAACTGTCTTGCTCTTAATCATGTTAATTGCGCTAACACATTTTGGCTGTCTGTCAGCTGTTCGCTGTTGGGCAAGTTGTCCCCATACGGAACACTTCAGAATTTTCGATGATTTTAAACGTTACGATCAGATGGATCCCGAAATATAACCTTTGGTCATGTGACTAAGCCGGTCTTCCATTTTGTATCGATGTGTGAAAATTAATGAATCTTGGGTAACGTTGAGGAAATTCGATACACTTTAGGTCTCATTCATCAAGATGTTTCGCAAAAAGAGCGTGAAAGGTGATGTCCACACCGAGTTACAATGCTCTGTTCGGTTTCTAGACGACTCGGAGCCCCAAAGTCTAAGTTTCAAGGTATTTATGCATGCAGGCTTGTCATTGACCTGGCCTGTTTACATGTTCATCATACATAATGCATGGCGTTTGTAACACACCATAGCATTAAAATGATACACTTTTTAACAGGAACAGGTTTTTGGTTATGTGAATTTGATATTCTCCCTTAAAATCCAGGCTTAAAGCACGGTAATTCTATAGCACTTGGAATGATGATTGTAATGGACCCCTTGCACCCCAGCGAGACTCAGTATAAACAACGCTACGCATGAGTTGATAATGCGATAGCATATATAATAATAAATCAATTGAATGATATCTTTGGGTAAATTTTAACTATACTGGTAGATATCAGATATTCATTTGTGTACGATTTCAATTGAATGAATAAATTATCACGCTATCAACTAGGCCTACTGAAGCATGGTCATTAACTTGCAACTTTCAGGCATTGAAAAGAACTCCCATAAATAAATCCCATCTATAAAACAGTACATTGTATATCTTGTTGTGCTCCTACATCACTAGTATATCTTGTTTACCAGAAGATCTGCCCCATATTATTTCCTTGAGTTGTTTGTGTGGTTTAAATTATTATGAGTCACTTGATGATTTTAGTTTTAAAAAATCTCCTTTTAATTCATCCCAAGGACAGTTCAGGAGGCCGATTTGGGTTTTTTTGCGGAAAAACTACAATAGCATAACTCTTTATTTTTTAACCATATGTAATTTAAACCAACTCTAGTTTATTTGCGAAGGTTCATGAAAATCAACCGTCTGGTTCTTTTTAAGGACCATCTCAAAATAGAGGAACATTTACTATAGGAATATATAGATAACTGTCATTTTCCGCACATCAAAGCATTTTTAAAAAATACTACAATAGCTTTTTTTCTTAAATTGTTATATATGATTAGTAATATCATTTCCTACCTTATATGTAAAAAACACAAAATTCTACCGTCTGGTTTTTAGTGGGGCCATCTCAAAATATTAAAATGCACCAAATTTTGCTATATAAATGATGATTGGTGTAATGGATTCATTCCAAAAATGAGGAAAATGTCCTCGAGGATAGCATCATTCTGTATATAAATATTCAACAGTGTACAATTTTTACTTTTTCTTTTATGTTATTTCTTCTAACGTACTCCTACAAAGCTTCATTTAACGTCATAAAAGCGCTATGGCAATGCTCCCCTACCGCACAACGTAAAAATCGTGTTAAAAATAAAAATTTTCTTTAAAAATCTAAATATTTTTATCTGTATTTTGTTTATTGTGTTCAATTTTTTAAATGATATCGAAAAAAAATACATAAGAGGTATAAATCAACTGTATTATATTAGAATGCGCAAAAACATGCGCAATGCAAACTAAAGTCGGCCACCTTAAGATCAAAGAAACAGCATGAAACAATTAGCATTACATCATAATCATTACACATTGATGCAATAAAGCCTAAACACTGCTTAACGGAATGGAACAAATTATTACGGACCAGACGGGGATTCGAACATGGGCCCCAGAATCTCTAGCAATTTATTTATTCCTATAGCCTGGACCACCTAGAGGTTTTCGTGTTATATGCTGAAGTGTTTACCTTATATCAACAATATTCAGCTTTATTTTAGCTGTTTCTTACATTTATTTACTTTGTATGATATTTATTGAGCATAATGTAAGTGAAAAATTATCTTTAGAATTTTGAATTGTTATAAATTGCAATGAGTTAAATAATTAAAGCAACTTCAAAATTAGCTAGTTCAATGTTTATTCCCATACATTGATCGAGCTAGGTCTCCTCAGCATCTAAATATAGCAGGGGGTCTGGGACCCCAAGACCACAGGCTTTTATTTGTAACAGATGATCCGTCTGGATCTGTACAGAAATATTTCTTAATATGTGCAATTGTCAAACCTTTTTTTCATTGTACAATCTTCCAATCTTGTACATCTATTCAGACATTTACACGATATTAAGTATATCTGCTTCATCTAATGGTGTGTTACATATGTTTGCTCATGAACAGTAATTGCATATATCAGATCAATAATTTTTATTGTGAAACCATGCACTTGTATAATCGATTTAAATTTTCTTTAGATATTTCATCTGTTTAAGCCTTTATATCACATATGTGTATTGAAGTTTGGTTTTTACAAAATGAAGGCCCAAGCAACCAATTTAATCATGTTTATCATTGGTTTGAACATATTTTATTGTATATTTACACAATGGGATTGGGTACAAGTTCCATAACTTATTAAGCCCTCTCCCTAAGGCCCAAGCAAACAATTTGATCATGTTTATCATTAATAACGATAGTGTAAATTTTAATGCATAGATATAAATCTTCTAAATTTCACTTTATGAAATAAGTAAATAACTTAATAGCTGTCTAAAATCATTTTAATGTATTACTAGTAAATTCATCATATTGTAGTGGGTTATTTTGAAATGACATGCAACTTTAATGGCATTTTATAAGCCACATACAGTACACCATCCATTGATGTCCTGTAAAGTTTCTGTATCCTGTGATTTCACTGATTTCAGCAAACCAAACTTTAAATATCTAATGAACCAAAAAAAAAACACCAAATTTTTCTTTCTGGGTGCTTTTACTGTTCCTCAAAATTTTGCTGTAATATTGTTTCAATCCTAGAAAGCTAGAAATGTTTTCTTATTGAGATGCAACGTTGCCTTCTTTGGAATTACAAGTATCACAAGTTTCTCTTGATGGTGCGTGAAACTTAATTAGACATTGCATTAATATAAGCAGAGATGGAAGATGGAGAAGGGAAAAGCTAATTAGAGATTTCTTGGCCAAAAGATACATGCAGAGGTCAAAGCAGTGCTAAAAATATCCATACACTGATATTCATTAGGACTTATCAATATCTAAATATGAAATGAAAGATTATGCTTTAAAAAATATGAATCTTTGGTAACTGCATCTGTTATCAAGGACATCTGCAAGTCAGAGATAGATGCTTTGTTCATGCATTTCTGAATTCCTTTGCTCACTCTGATCTGCAGTTCTAAAACACTGTACTAACATAAATTGATGCACCAACATTTACGTTAAAAAAACTTTATGAAAATGTGCATTGATGCGAAAAACCTTGAAACATTTAAAGGATGAGTATGCATGTAGATGGAGAAAAAAATGATATTGCTTAATATGGTGTACATGTGTGCGTCACAAGTTTAAGCAAACTGTTATTAGCCTCTTGAGATTGTGTGAGGTGTATGCATGTCATTTGTCATGTAAGACAATTACCTTTAGCAGTGATAAAAAATTGGGTAATAGTTGTACATTGTAGGCAAATGTAATATACAGATATTAAGTCTGTTATTTGACAGTCTCTTAAGGAAGTAGCAAAAAGTAGTCTCAAAAGAAATTTTTAAATGTTATTAAAGAGGAAATTATTTTTTTATAAAATACTTTCCCTGGCTACAGTTGTCATTGTATAATGTACAGGACATGTTTTAATAACACCTTGTTTTGAAAATAAATGATGGTTGCTTCTTAGGTAAAATGAATTTCACATTTTAGGAAAAATGTACTCCGCAATAGCAAGGTATTTCAAGATGAATCATGTATTCAGTACGTGGCACAGTTACGAAAAAGTCATGATTTAATAATTTAAATTATAATGGCAATCAATTTAGACAAAACTTGGGTAGACCTGTTTATGAAAAAGGAGGGGGGGGGGTGTAAATTGAAACATTTTGAAAATGAACTCACACCAGTGTTTTCTTATTGTTGAATTCCACACTATAAATTCATACTGTTCTCAATTTGATCCAGAAAAGATTTTACCTGTATATTTTTGTTATATGTAAACATCTTTGTGCTCTATTTCCTCCATGTTGGAACTTTGTAGCAAAAAGATAATAGAATTCTTTATATAAACAGATTCCTCAATCTTCAAACTTCCATGTTGTCTTACCTTGAAGTTTATTTTTTGAAGTTGCATGGGTAAACTAATCAATGAAACCAAGAGTTTGTAAAAAGTTTTTGTTTAATTGTCCTGGGGAACTATCAATAGGTGTGTACATGTACTATATACCTCAACTGTTGTAAAGAGATTTTGACATGAATAATAAAGGTACTTAGATTTTCCACATTTATTACAGTAGTATTGTTCTCGCTACCTGATTTAATTATTTTGCAACATTTCTAGTAAAAAAAAAAAGGGAGGGGGGTTGTTGAGGAAAAGAGAAACATTGAAGAAATTCATTTTATGCATTTACAACTCATTTGATATTTTTTTTATAATTTGCCCTATCTATTGGAAAGCCTTTTTAACCAACAGGCTCCCTGGCTGAATCAATAAAGTGATCATGTAATGAAATGAGGCAGTTCCTTTCTGAATGTTAGGACTCTGCAGGGCTGAAACTGGTCTTTCAGGCAAATTGTGTGACAACTTGCATTAGTACCACGCTCTGACAGCACCGTCCCATGTAAATACAGACAGTGATAGATGCCTAAAGAAATTATTTTTTGCATCAATAGATAAATGATCAGTATAATGGTTATGATGAGTATTTTCATTCATCGAAACAAATTAATGGAATATGTCATATTCAAGTAGTTTTATGTGGTCAGACTCTGCAATCATAATTCCTGTTCAAATGTCCAATTCATAGCTATATTTTCATTGTCAAAATGGTTGGGAGGGGGGGGGGGGGTTGGAAGCAGAAATAAAAAATTAGAGGGTACAGTAAAGTTGTATTTCGATAACTATATTTAATCATCAGTTAAATTTTGAGTCTTGAATCCATCATAACTTTTACAATTTGGAGAGAAAAGGGGAATAAAAGACCTGAGACGTGAGTGTAGTAGAAGCAACCTTTGCAAACTCAGTGTGGTCAATGGATGCCTGAATCAATATTGAAGAAATTTGAAAAGGCATGGTTTTGTCCTGCTATTTCTCATACAAATTTACCAAGTGCTAATCAATTTGAGTGAGATGTACATTGATCAACCTTCTGTTGGATGTATACAATATTTATAAAAGGCAGCTTGATTATCAACATTTGACATGGTATTATGACCAAGTGCTAGGAGTATACAAATGCACTTTATTTTATTTATCAAACAGGGAATACTGGTAGTGTATTTCCCATGGCTTTAATATTGAACTGTATGTGATGAAGCTGAAACATAAACCACACCACACCTCTTTAGAGATGTAATGCATGTATCCTTTACATAAATTCTCAAGATTACACAAAATATGATAGATTCTAATTTAAAACTTCAGTAGAACTTGCGTATGTGTACTTTTAGCGAATATCTGCACCTACCGGTATGTAAAATATGTAAATTATTTTTATGTAAGAAATCAGTACCTACCTGCAAGCTGAATATATTTAACAAACAGGTGTAGACCGTTCCAAAAGATAAACTATAAAAATATTAAAAGCATGCTAGTATTCTGTCATGACATGACTACATCATGGCGCAACATCATGATATTGAAAGATCAGCAAACCTGTCAGCTCCGCTGATTGAAACTTTATACCAGATAACTTTATGACCATAAAGAATAAACAAATCTATCAATATTGCAGTAGCTCCGATGTTTATTGGGTCTATTTTTATTCAAAATGTTCTCCAAGAATAGCTTGTAATGGACAGTAAGTGACATAACCAAGTCAGAACCAGACCCCCAGGGAGGGGGATCTTTTATCAAAGACTGCTGATGTAGGTCAGCTATTGTCATGAGGGGCTGTAATTCAAACCTATCAGTAATAAAAAATGCATCACTGAATGGTCACATAGAGACCTGGGTGTTGATTTTGGGATTGGTCTATATGTCAATAAATTTCACCAGTTTTCCCTTTGCAAAAATGGTACCTGAGAAGAGTAATTTACTGGAAAGTAAGCTCCATAGTGACTTTTGGAGAAATGACTCAATTTATATTCATTCTCCGACATGCAATGTGGAACTTCAGTAATTAATAGACTTTGGCACCATTGAACCTTGGAATCTCCACCTCTTCTACATTTGGGTGTGAGTGCTGGTCAGGCAATCATTCAAGGGGATATATATACACTTATTTGCATAATTGATTCAATCAAGAAAGGAAGAAACCCAGTTAAACATATGGACATAAAAAAAACTATAGCATCCTCCAACTGATGATTGGAACTGATGGCTGACTCTATTCGAATGGGAATTACTACATGTATCATTTGTTCAGCAGCACGATGAGAATTAATTCGACTCAGGGCAGTAGCAGACACAGCTTTCCAGGCAGATATTACGGATAAAATGGTTATTTAAGACCTTCTCCTTTTTATGGAGAGAATCGAAAAATATCCGCATCTGCATGGCTGAGATACATATAAGTTTCCTATATTGGATGGTTGTCTTTGCCATCAGCCATAATTGTCGTGTCTCTATGGAGATCTCATTTTGGAATTGAAATCGGATGTGGATATACCTGTTTGGTTTTCTGTGATTGGTTTTGTTGGCATGTTCTAAATGATACTTAGGAAGCCAGGAATTGATTAGTTCAAGGGAGTATGAAGAAAGTGTCTTACACTGACCTTGATGGCTTAGAAGTCAGTGAAACGTTTAAATGTAAGGTAAAAATCATATCTGCATCACTTTTTCAATATATCTGCATCATTTCTTCTCTGCTTAGAACTACAATAGTTTGTTTCAATGTTCAATACTCTAAATTTACCAAATGAAAAGTATTTTTATTTGAATATACCTGTACATTTTTAGAAGGTAAAAACCTCCATTATTTTTAATTGCATGCGTGTCAGTCTCCATTAATGTTGTTTCATATTGGATTTTTATTTTGGTTCCAGCAGCAAATATTTGATTTCTGTGACAAAACTAAATTTGTATTTTCAGGTTTTGTGCACTGATAATAAACATTCATTGTAATTAATCAATCATTAGTAGTACTGAGGATGGTAGACATTTTGCAAAAAACCATTATTTTCCTGTCTTGCAATATTTCTTTTCAAATTAATACCCAGTACATAAAATCCATGCACAATGCTTCTTAGTGCATAGACTGCTGTGATCAACTTCAATTTTAGCTTGATATGATGTACATGACTATAAATGCCTATTTTATGCAGAGGTGATGTATATAATGCTCTTGTTTTATTGTTTTTTGGCATAATCAGATCTAGACACTTGCACACAAACGTGAGAAATTCATATTTAGTAAATATATCTTATAGTCATATCTACGATACATAAAATAAATACCATTACTAATTAACAGTTTATTAGCGAAAACTTTGTACTGTGAATTTAATGAAAATGTTTGTGAAAGCAAATATGCAGTGTTAACCAATGAGAAGCTTGTTGTAAGAACAGGTGCATTTTTGAAATCTCTTTTAAACCAATCATTTAGTCGAAATTTTATGACACAGTTGAATTGTTTTGCAAGAACTTGCCAATTAAGTAGATAAATTCTGTATGAGTGGGATTAATAAGTCGGTATATATGTTTGTTTTTACTAGTGAAATATTTTCTAAATAAATGTATACATACATGTACAAACAAAGCCATTTATGGTAAAAAAAAAAAAAAGTTTGAACGCTTACTCTTCCATAAGCATCATCACTCGGCTTGTTTGATAGAAAAAAAAAATAGAAGAAATCGTTTAAGCTGTACTAAGATGACAATTTTACAGTGTAAAGATCTTGTACAGCCTTGTTCTCAACCGTCATTGTGTCAATCACAGCTGCCTTTTGAAGTGTATATATAGAGAGTAGAAACATGGACCCTGTCAGTCCTCCTAATTAGTATATTATGAGTCAACCCCATGCGGTTATAAGATTAAACATGCTGGCATGACATTGCTGACTGGAAGATCAGTCAAAAGAATTTTATTTACAGTTATATAAATCTTTCATTTTTTAATGGCAGTATATCTTTGGATTGTGGAGCCTGGGTTATAAATGTCAATAGATCTCCATTTAAGATAAGATAAAGTCAGAGCTTATTGATTAAATTGATGAAAGCAGCCAGCCTCCTAATGGTACCCGGTCTTTAAGGCAGGTTCTGTCAACATACGTTGTACGTTTTTCAGCTGCATGCACGGACTCGTGAACTGTTCTAGCAGCTAGGCTGATGCTAGCTTTGCCATTTTCTGCTCATTAGAGAACGTGAATTATTGCTTCTTCTTTGTATAAAAGACCCCCTTCCTTTGAGATTTGTGGTTGTTATTTTTGCCTTAAAGAAAGTATGGCAGCATACATGCTTTATTTGACTTTTAATGAATTTTCTTGACTAATGACAGACCCGTTTAAGCAATATGAATTTGTGCATTGATTTTCAAAGGTACCCATCATGCGAGGTAAATGTCTATGAGATCTTTAATTACCTGTAAGGCTATTTACCAATTTTGATATTCCAAGTTTCTGACATGTGTAAGCAGACAGTACCCTCTGATTTTCCTACTATTTTTGGTAATGTATAGCAAGATAAATCCATTACTGCTATATGTTTTGAACATTCTTACTTAAAGACCTATTTATCTAAGATTTTCATTCTTCCTTTCTATTTGTCAACTATTTTCATTCTGTCTTTCAGAAGGAGACCCCAGGTCAGGAGCTGTTTGATCAAGTGTGTAACAAACTCAACCTAGTGGAGAAGGACTACTTTGGCCTCAGATATGTGGAAGACAAGCAAAGGGTATATTAGATAGAAATGATAGAAAACTTTTAGTTTATTTAGGTTATCATGACACGTCACCCCACCCCCTCACCCAACCCCCTTGATAAAAAAAAAAAAAAAGGAAAAGAAAAGGAAATTTTCCGGTACATGAGTATAGAGATAGAAATGCATATTAATACATGTACCATATATCCCCTTTTTTTTGTGTGTCACAAAATTTGCGAAAACGGGTAAAATCTGTAACATTTTTAATTCGCATCAGCCATTTTTTGCGATTTAAAAAGTATCTTATAGAAAATGATACAAGATGTAATTTATGCGTATTCAATTATTTGCAATTTAAAAGAAATCACAAAAAAGCGAAAAATTAGATCATCGCGAAAATTACCAAATATACGGTAATACTAATTTGAAAAAAATGAAGCTGTGAGAGATAGAAATGATTGCCAAATTTTCCATCATCGCTAGCCTAGGGTTTCCGAAACACTATGCTTCTCATAAACGAACCATAGTGTATCGGAAACCCATGGCTAGCAAAGATGCAAATTTTCATGTTTTTTCCTTTTGATATAGGTAGAAATGAACACTAAAATTAAATTTTTAAAAAAACATAGCTGGGTAGAGATAGAAATGAATATAATGTTAGAGTATTTTGAAAAACAAAACAAAAAATACGTGATTTTGCTTAAAAAATTATTTAGTCGTTATTAGTACAGAAATACATGTATTTTTGGGTCATTTCCTTTTGATTGAGTATTAAATGTTTTTCAGCAAATTTCTTGCATAAGGACTTCCATATAAGTATGTAGTTTTGTAGTTTTGATATTTATAAACTTATGTATGCAGTATACACACATAGAATAAAGCCAGAATTATTCATCTGTCAAACTTATATAAACACTTAGTCATGACTTTGAGAAGATGTAAACAGAAAATAATTGAAGATAACAAATATATTATTTTGTAAATAATCATCCATGAAATATGCAGGTATTACTTAGGATTTAAATTAGCAGAAGTAATTCTTTAGAGTGTGGTGAATCATATATGTTCTGCATGAAAATTACATTGCAATAACAATTTATTAAAGCTTCTTGTTTGTAAAGTTCTATTATAATATTTAAATGATATACAAATATCAAAGACATGTCCTTTAATGGGATTTTGGTGAATTATTGCTAGGTAATGTACATGTATAAGGGGGACAAAAATGATTTTAAAATGGATTACATCAAGGGGATCCAGCATTTTTTTAATGCTTCAAATTGTTGAGAAGGATGTGTAGTTCCTATGATCATATGGATGTACGATGTACGATACATTAATTATAATGGATGTTGGATATAAAAAAGAATGTATAATATGTATAGTCCCCTTCACGGTAACTGCGGTACTGCTCTCTTGCAGGGCAAAATTACCCGGTACACAATTTGGTGAAATATGACGAAATGTTAATTGTATTAATTATGTCATTAATTTATCTACTTACTGAAACTTTGGCAAAGTATATCAATTTGCCCTGAAAGAGGGGAGTACAGCAGTTGACTTTATTTTAGCATAAATAAGATTTTGTGTGAAAAAATACGGATATAACTCAATATGAAAAATGCAAGCTCATGTGTATATCATGACACCTTTGAGTGTTAGCTTCTTACCATGGCCGACCCTTCAGTTATACAATATCATAGGATACCTATATGCCTTGATTGTATAATTTTTTTTTTAAAACTGTATGTATTCATATTTTGTACATATACACTTTAAAAAAGAAGAATCTGATATTATTGGCTTTAATGGTTGAGGGGGAAAAGAAATCTAGAAGTTTTATTAAAAAAAAAAAAAAAACTATACAGGAAGAAACTGACGTACGATTATATAATTTTGTTGGGATTAAAATGAGATGTTCACATTCGTCTAGTATTTTGAACTGATAGACCATGGTGTGAAGCTGTCTACACGTATTGGCTTTTGTGGGGTGTAAAACCTGACAAATTCTGTCTGATGAGGCCTTAGGGGACACTTTACATTGTCCCTTTTTTGGTGGTTTTGTTGTAAATGCCTGTCACTCACAATTGCACATTCTCATCGACAATGGTTATCATTGGACGGGCCAGGGGTCACTTTACTGACAAAAGATTGGACAAGCCTTTCATTATGATGCTAAAAGCATGGCCTTATCTGAGATCTCCTTGAGCCTGGAATGTACAGATTGTACAACACAGAGATGAAATTGTTTTTGGACTCTGTATACTAGCTGTTTTGATATAGAATTACAGTAAAACACGGTTATAGCGAACACGCTTATAATGAATTGACGCTTACAGCGAAGTGAATTTCATTCCCCAAGTCTCTATTTCATGTTGTAAACTTGACGGATATAACGAATTACGCTTATAACGAAGTTAAATTGGCCGTCCCTGGGACTTCGTTATAAGCGTGTTTTACTGTACAGGGTCAGGGGTTCAGTATATCTATACATTTAAATATGTAGCTAATTTTCTTTTTCCTTTTTTTCCATTTTCTTGCCCTATATACATTGTACATGTTTAGACCATATGGCTACTCTTTTTAAATTATAGTCAAAATCTTTTGTCTATGATTACTTTGTTTCTAAAATGTCCCAAATCAAATGAATTAAAATATTCTTTGAAGGCTCTTTTGTGTGGTAAATCTACTTTGTCTGAAAGTATTCTTAATTTCTATGGATTTTAAGGTAAAAAAAAATGTATAAAAGATTAAAATGTTTGGTAGACTTTTACTGAATTTATCATTTTTAAAAATGATTTTTTGTCATTTCTTTCATATACATTTTATGTAGTACTAATTTACATCAAAAACGTACAGGTAGATCTGAAATAAAATTATTAAAAGCTTTTATTTTGATGTAATAAAATTTCCTGCAGTATTATGTAGGTGTATATTAACACCTAGTCTTATTCTCCAACTCTCAACTTTTTTTTCTTCCTTTATTGGCTTTAGTAATTATTATATTGTGTCCTTTTAAGGTAGATTATGCCAATTTGTTTCGTTTTTAGCTCACCTGAGCCAAAAGATTGATCAAACCATGCTTCCCTGGAAAAATTGTGGGACCACAAAAAGGGGGGATATTTAAATTGGAATAGAGAAAAATCTCCTCACAAATATTTAAACAACAAAAGGGGGTTGGTATTTACCATAAAAATATGTGGATAAAAACTGGCAGATATTTCAACTTTTTGTGCAAGATATACCATACTATTTTGTCAAAGTGAAATTGGTACTAGTTGTAATCTTATGGCTTTTGTTGCTCAGGTGAGTGATGTGGCCCCTAGGCCTTTTGTAAGATATTGAGCTTTTAGTGATCCCATAACAAGGTATTTAAGATGTAGCCAAAGAAAAATTATTGATTATGATGCCTTGTTTCCATGTCCATTTTGCAAATCTAAATTTCATTTAAGCTATGGGTAATTAATAGGCTATATATATTATTTAATTTATACATGTATAGATGTAAGGGTAAAACCAGTAAGTGATTTTAAAGCTTGATTGATTGATTGCTAATTGCAAAATTCCATAGGACCATAAAGGGTAAAACATTACTGAAATATTCTGATATGGAAATAATCATAATTTTCCAAAATTTCATGAAGTTTGTCTAGCATCATCAGTAACTAAGTCTGTAATGTTTAACTGACAGATTTTACCAACCATTGGACCATCTTGGCAAATCAATCATACCTGATTATGTTAGCTTTATCCTCTAATGTTAATGCTGCTAGATTTTAAAGTACCATGGGGGCCAAGTACCAATAAGAAATATTGTAATTTGCTCAATGTTTAAAATACAGAAATGCAAGATTTGTACAAGACCATGCACCAAGAATATTAAGGAAAAATTTACTCAAATGTTTAAGATACATTTTAATACAAGACTATGAGGGCAAAGTACAATATAAAAGATTTCTGTTGGCCCAAATTAAATACATCAATACAGGATTATACAAGTCCATGCTAGGGATGAGCTGCTGTGTACAGTTTGTTGTGCTCTTTGAGTCTTATGAAAAAGGAGGTTCAGTGTGTTAAAGGATTAAGAGATGCCAAAGTAACCATAGGTTTATCTGAGGTAGAAAACATCTAACACATGATATTTGTAAACTAAAAGAATATATACTAATGTATGCTTGTATTGGTGAACTGTTCAATAACAGAGAGATCATTGCATAAAGTCAATTTTTATTCATCAACCGTCCAGCAGCCGAGTGAATGAATCATTCAGACTGCAGCAGCTGCTGGTAGGTTGGAGACTTCAGTGTACATATTTTTACATGTTACAAGTAAAGAATGAAAACAGTCTCACAAACAACCTTGAAATGTTTTCGTAAACAGTCTGTATCAGCAAATTTACCTTTCCCTTGGTAAATTCTGTCCTTAAAACAGTAATATATTAAATGAAATTTCAAAAGAAATAAATTGGTTTTTTGTTTTTGTTTATCATCTATAACACATGCTTTGTTAGGGGGTGGTGCCTGGTGCACATGCATGTTTGATAACACGATGATTAGCGGTTTTCAATAACTTGCCTGTTTGGCTACATCCCATAATGATAGAGTGCAATCTTATTACGTCATGGTTGAGCCCCAGAGGAGCTATTGCTCAGCTCCTATATTGTGTTCATTTAGACAGGAGATGATAGGTTGATGAAGTGAAAATTTGATTTTATAGTTTATAGCTGGCTGTGCAGTGTGGCAGCTTCCTCCAAGGGGAATGTGCTGTATTACCAGTGATGGTGTAAAAGCTCCCTTCCCTTATTGATGTTTAATTAATGGCAAAAAAAGAATGAAAGGAGGAATTCTCACAGACTATTTATATGATGTGTAAAATATGAAATAAAGTAAAGAACTATTTTAAGGGGGCTGCATCATGGGAGACATCATTTATGAAAAACTATTTCATCATTTATTGTATTATAACACTTGTAGTTTTTTTTTTTGTACATTACAGTATTGGTTAGATCCTTTGAAGTCGGTGTATAAACAGCTGAAAGGTAAGACTGCATGATTAACATCTCTGAGTCATACGGAAATTTGCAGCTGTCGCCCACACTTTAGCTGTGTAGACTAGCTACTAGGAGGGACCTCGCTTGACCTTATGAGGACACAAATTAAACAGAATTGAAGATACATAGAATTCACGATGATGCCAAGACTTGGTTTTTTCTGTGGGTTTTTTGTGGGTTTTTTTTACGGAACAATACTGAGCAGATGCATCAAATAAATAGGATGTAGTGAATACTAAGTGGTTTCCATGGTGATTGGGCCATTCAATTCTCTTTGACGGCTAGGACAGGACAATGAGACAGACATACACAGACAAATCTGAAATACGAAGTTGGCTCAATCCACATTAAATCATTTGTTAGGAACAGAAAAAAAATACACAGTCAGTATTCTCTGAATTTAGCATATGGGATGCTAATTCACTTCTTAATAAGACAGGAGCAATCTATATAAAGACCAATTATGATGTCCTGTTCTGTAGTTCAATCGCCCTCTCTAATCAAGCCATCTTGATCTCTCGGGGGACTTTAATGATTACCCATCATCCTCATCTTTGTCCAACTGGAAATGAGCTATGTGTTATTGTTCCACAAAAGCTAATTACAACTACATACAACTTGTTTTGGAAGCAATAACGTACATATGGCTTCAGCTCACATAACTATCATTTGCAGCAAGTTGAATATTTTTTGGATTGTGTCAGTTAGCTGATATCTCACATAACAGACAATTTTTTTTCTGACGTACATTTCGGGAAAATGAAACTAAAGGTGACCATCGGTAAAATTAGAGGCGCATTTAAAATACATGTATGCTTCCTGTTTCATCTTTTGTTGACCAATACATTTTCATTCTTATAAGGTCAAACAAATATTGTGCAGGTTTCTATATTGGATATGTAGAGTTATGTTTTTATGTATTAAATGTAAATTTTTGGAGATTACTCTGAAGAAAAGTCAATCAAATCAAAAAATCAGAACAATTTACAAGAGAATTGCTTTTAGAAGTAGCTTAGAAATAGGAAATATTAAGTTATTGATTAAATACAAATCTATTTTGTTTTATATCTTCATTTATTCTAAACAACATCTTACTTCACTTTTGGAAATATGTCATGTATATTGTATTGTATAATTAATTGATTTGTTGTTTTAAAGTTAGAATTAAGAAGTTAATATATCATTAACTGAAGAACTCTTTGAAAATATTAAATATCATGAATTTGAAATATTAAACTATATTAAATTGTTCCTGAATTGTTTGTTATGTTACATTTGTCTCCAGGTATTGCATTATTGATTAAGTGTAGTATTTTTTGACAAAAACACCTAAGTATAGCTGTATTCTTTGTTTTTATTGCAGGAGTTAACCCATGCGTTTTGTGTTTTCGAGTGAAGTTTTATCCTTCTGACCCAATGAAGTTGCATGAAGAGATAACAAGGTAAGCGGCTGCAAAAGTTAATAACAGCAAAATAGTTATTATTGATTTTTTAATACTTTAATATGATACCTTGTTTTATTCAGTTTAATCCACCAAAATTTTTTAGATTTCATTATCATGCATACAAGTGATTATTTACTAGTTAATATACCCTTGTTAATATTGATGCACTTGTCACTAAATGAAAGATGTTTGTAACATGTACTTGTAATTAATATTTGCAGTTATATTTCAGGGTTGTCTCTAAAAATTGAAGTAGAAGGGAGAAATAAAAAAGTAGAAGGGGGTCTGGAGGTCTAGCTTATAGCTAGATTGTGTTTGAAATGCAATAATAGCCGGGTAATTACGTCACTTTAGGCGGGGGAATTCCCCACCTCCCGGGTCTTAGAGACAACCCTGTATTTGATAACTTCATTCACAACACAGACAGTTACATAGGTACATTTAGAGCTGCAGTTGTATATAAAGTATTCTGATCCAGTTGTTTTGTCAGTAGATTATTCTTAATAGGGACTGTATGGTCACAAAAAAAAAATAAATAAATTCTTCCACAGTTATTGATGAGATCAAAGAAATGTTGAGGATTTTATTCTCCAAAATTAGAATATCAACTAATTGCATAACACTGAGATTGCAATGAGATGAACTTTAATTTGGAATCAACAGTCATACTTGGGGTTTATACAGGGAACACTTGTCATAATTACCCAATAAGTATTAATTAAGGGCAAACAATCAGATGTAATATACATTATAGCCTAAAGTAGAATAGTAAAGAACTTCATTTTGTAGATGATGCAAAATAATTTCTTAAAATAACTGCCTGCATGTCTCATCTTCTAAGGCACATATCATTCTTCTTTCTGTGGATGAACAGGGTAATATTTTAGCCTCCATAGTATTGTATGACTTGCCTGTCCCATCATTCACTCAGCTCTGTGATGATTGTCCTGTGTTTTGCCAGGTACTATTTGTTCTTACAATTGAGGCGGGACCTCCATCATGGCCGACTGCTGTGCTCACAAGCTGATGCTCTTGTTTTGGCAGCCTATATCATTCAGTGTAAGTACACAAAACATGTTAATACTTCTTCCATTATCCATGTTTTAAGTTAATTATAGTTCATGGCATGCATATTTCTTGCAATTGTAATTTGAAGTCAGAAGTAGGAATTTATCAGTTGGAGTTAATGAACTCAAATTTTAAGGCAATTTTCCAAGCTCAATTTATAGCTCACCTGTTCAAAATAGTTGGAGTTCTTGTGATTAACTGTTCATTTATTATGTATACAAGTAAAGGTATATTTCTTATCGTTTTCATGTAATAATTATTGTTTGTTTGGAGTTGCCTCCCTCCTAATTGAAATACCCCTCCCACTCCCACCACCACCACCCCCGCTGATATAATTTTAATAGCAAATACAGTACAAAATATAGTAATAGAGAATTTATTTTTAATATGGAGATTTTTATTTTATTATAAATTTTTAATTAGTTAAACTTTAATAAGTTTGAAAAATAAAAAAAAATTCCATTCCTAAATTCCTCTTGGGTCTAGAGACCTCCATGCAGCAATTCTAAACAAACTTTAATTTAAGGATGGTCAAATCATGATTAGTTGGATTACACATATTTACCCTGAAAGTCTTTAATAATGTAAACTTGGCTCATCTCTTGTATGAGTATATGGATAAAACAAGTCTGTCTGCCTTTATCTGTTCAATAGCTGAAGTTGGAGATTATCACCCTGAGGACCATCCCCAAGGATATGTGTCCGAGTTCAAGATGCTCCCCAAACAGAATGCCAAAATGGAGGCAGAAATCATGGAGATTCACAAAAGCTTAACGTAAGTTTGATTTAGAAAATAGAGGAGAATGGTTGTTACTTTTAGAGGTCTCTGAACAAGATGTGAAGTACCTTAAGCCACCTTTTAAAAAATTGTATACCCTCTCCCTATTGTAAACAATCCAAGAAGTTTTTTTTATCACAATCTGAACATATTCAGGTTTTTTTGGCAATCAATTAAAATTGTTTGTAGATATGTCTTTTGAATTTTCACTCAACTTTAAATAAAAAACATCAGTTTTCCTACCTACCCAACTAAAGTTTCAACTGTGAGAGGGGAAACAAAGAGTTATTTAAGGATGACCTTAATTATGCCATTGCACAAAAAGATTGCAGAGGGGCTGGTATAGTAGCTTCATTCACATCACATTTGGAAAACATTTCCTGTTACCTAGGGATGTTTTGATTGGCGGAGCTCTTGTTATGATTCTTTGAATTTTATCTTTAGTGTTATTTAAGGATGATGTTGATTATCCCCTACCTTGTATAGTAGCTTCATTCACATCACATTTGGAAAACATTTCCTGTTACCAAGGGATGTTTTGATTGGCGTAGCTCTTGTTATGATTTCTTAAATTTTAACAACAGTGTTTATTCAATTCTTGATGCAGTATGTATTATGATTTTACAGTTGATTATGTTTTTTTTAAGGTGAAGCGTTACAGCTATAGGTTGATGTATGTTATTTTTCTTTATTTATAAAGAGGGCAGGTACCAGCGGAAGCAGAGGCTAATTTCTTGAAGAAAGCTGCCACTTTGGATACATACGGAGTAGACCCTCACCAAGTCAAGGTCGGCTAACACAATGCATAAAATCAAACATAGAAATTTTAATGTTAATCAATCATCACAATGATCACCCCCCCCCCCCCCAAAAAAATAAAAAAAAGAAAAGAAAAAGAGAATTATAGGATCTCACATGATTTGCGATGGTATATGATTTTTAACCAAAGAGTTGTGTGTATTCTACCCCCAAGCCTTGGCAAGGTGATAGAAAACGCACACAAGTTGGATAAAAATCCTATACCATTGCAAATCATGAGAGATTCTTTTTATCACATGTTTACCACAAGTTAAGCCTCAATCTTTTGTTTATTAAACCATAATCTTTCTGTAAACATTATAATTGTGAGCTGCACAACACATTCACTACAAGATGTCAACAACTTTATGCATGGAAAAAAGTTCCTTGAAGATTACCGTAATGTTTCGTGTATAATACGCACTCGTATTATTAGCACCCCCCAAAGTTGACCAAAAAATGGTGAAAAAAGGGCAGGTCCTTAGTATGTATAACACGCACCAAAAAAATGGCGAAATCAACGACCGCCATTTCCCCCAAAACTATCAATGTTTCTAGATAATTTGATTATCCATGCATAATTTCTATAATTTCTACAATTTTGTGATCGGAAAATAGTACAGACGATGAAAATCAACGGCCGCCATATTTCCAAATAACTGTCGATGTTTAATGATAATTTTATAACCCAAGCGCAATTACTGTAATTTCCTGATCGGAACGTGGCCCAAGCGATATTAAAGTCAAAGTTCTTACAATTTTACTTAAAAAGGACGGTATGATTTATATGGGCGGTATCAAATATCATTTGACACTTTGTTAAGAGTTTCTTATACAACAGTGGAGAAGTTGAAGATCATCATACGTAGAGAAGAAGAGCAACCCAACTTAGTGCTGAAAAGTAATAATGTTTGCAGATATAAACCAAAACAACATCAAAAGAAATGATTTAATTGATTAGTTATAGTCAAACACTTTCATTGTTCTTAAATAAACATTGTGAAGAAATGTATGTATGTCGTATAGCGTCATTATCAAGTCGTACAAATGATCAATGTATTTTTAGCAGTGTCTATGTAAAGCAATGACGTTTAACTGCATTACTGGACATGAAGTTATCAAGTTTAATAAAATCAGAATAATTGCTAGTCCTAATGCACTTGAAAACACCCTGTGAAGTCCGACACAAGACAGGTGCATGCTTCTGACACCGGAAATTGTTAAACAAACATTGACCACGCGCCGAGTCAACAGGTGGCTGCTTACGTAATGGCGAATACACTGGCGATATTTAAACATGTTAGATGCAAGAAATAGTGTTGAGCGAGGATAAATATTGCCATACATGGAAATAAAACTATAAATAAGGTATTTCTGATGCAGTAAATTTACTATACACTCACACAACTTGCATAATACGCTATACTGTGGAATCATTAGATTTCGTGGTGGCTCAATTTTCGTGGAATTCGTGGGTACCTTTCATCCACGAATTAACATCCTCCACGAATTAATAGATTAGGGTAATAAAGTCATATTTCCTCTGTAGGTTTAAGAGAATGCACTAAATTACATCCCCACAAACCTGTAAAACTTTAGCAATCCACGAAAATTGGCCCCCGCGAAAATTAATGATTCCACAGTATATCGACAGTCACTACTCCTGTGGTATCAAGAATCACGGTTTGAAAAAATGGGGTAAAATTTTAGTCCTATGTACAACATGCACCCCCACTTTTGACCAAATTTTGGCTGAAAAAAAGTGCGTGTTATACACGCGACATTACGGTAACAAACAAAAATTTCATTTTCTGGTATATTTTTATCAATTTATAAAAAAAAAACCCTGAAACAGCATGAAATGCTGCACATTTATAACTCTACACTTTTTCACTGAATTATTTTGTTACTTTTTTATTCTACGTCAATAATCTGCCTAAAGCTACATAATGTTTAATTATGAGGTCACGTGGCGTAAGAACACACAGTGGAATATAAAAAATTTATCCCATGAGTGATATCCACTGTATATTGAGATAAACATGTAATAAAAATTAATAAAACATTATAAACATGATAAACACATACAAAATTCAATTTTTCAAATATCCTACTGTAATTATTCAAGTCTTTGATTTAGCAGAGTCTTTCCTAGAATTCTTAAAATTAAGGAAAAGCAAATGAAGAAATTACAAATTGATTGTTTTTGTACAGTACGAAATTCAAAATAGCACAATGCTGGTTATTTTCATTTTCAAGTTAGTACATGTTGTATCATTGACTTGGTAAGAGAGGAAATCATTATAAAAGAGAAGGGCCAAAAAAGTGGTGTATTTATTGGCTGCTAACTATTACTTGTTAATTGAATAAATGCCCTTATTAAAAAAATAAATGCACTTATGTCTATGAGCAATGATCGAGATATTCAGTTGTTGTTCAAAAAAGACTGATATAAAGTTGCGTTTTAGAAGATTCCAGTAAATATGGTAAACAAACCTTTATTGACAGCCACATTAACACCAACCTACATATTATATCACCTTTCTGTCAGAAATCTCATTTTCTGAAGGGCACTGGTTTTTTTTTTTTTTAAGTTCTTTTACAGAATATTTCATGTCATTTATCTCGGCTCTGATTGCAAGTATTTTTGCCACGAAAGTAATGGTGAAAAGCATGCAGTGAGCATAACAATATAGAGTTACGGATATAAAGGTCTTATTATGAGAAAATTTCCACTTTAGATCTAGAGAGACCTGGCTGTTATTAAGTCTCCATTAAACTAAGCACAAAACTGTGAATATGTTTCGAACAACAAATTTAGTGTTCTCACAATGGCATCAAATCTACATGTAGCTTCATCTTGCATTGCTAAGAGAAAAAGTAATAAAAATGCTGATAAAATCTGATGAAGTTTTAACAGGAATGAAAGTATGGATAAGAGAGAAAAAATTCATTCAACTATTTTGTTGTTTGTTGATGTTGTTTAAACGGAATATATACACTGACTTACCCAGGACATTGTCAACATTCTTTCCAGTGCTTAATTGGAAAACAAACTAATTTTTTTTTAAAATTGGGATTTTGTTTGCTTCAGGACCAGAAGGGTGTTTCATTATACCTCGGAGTTACTCATCAAGGAATTATGACTTTCCATGGAAGTCGCCGTACTCAGCTGTACATGTGGTAAAAATTCGCCGTAAAAGTTGGTCAACAGAAAAAACATTTGGTGATTATCAAAAATGATATTTACTTGATCTTTTAGTGTGGAGTTTCAGTGAGGACTTTTTAATTTTACAGGAGCCAGGTCAAGAAGATGCCTACATATGAAGGGAAGACTTTTATTCTTCATGTCAATATGGCAGAGGTTAGTTTAACCCTTATTTGAAATGTTCCATAATCTACATTTTTTTTCTTTCATTTAGTCTTATAATCCATTGCAAAGAAAAGAATTAACCAGAATAACATTGAATTTGTATACAGTTGAACTTCGATATCTGGAACACTGATATCTCGAATACAATGGATATGTCGAAATGATTTGTAAGTCCCAACCCCTTACTTTTTAAGTATTTTACCCTCGATATCTCAAATACTCGGATATCTCGAAGTTTTTAAACAGTCCCATCTAGTTCGAGATAACGAAGTTTGACTGTATTTATATATAGATATAAATCAAATTAAGGAATTCAGATATAATGAAATCTAGCTTAGTCATAAGAGCATTGTTGCATTGTTATATAAGGATATAAAAAATCATATCATTATATTCTTCATGTATTAAAATTTGTTCTTGTTTTTAATTTTATGAAATTTGAACTACCTTAATTATCCTTTAGAATAATTAACTTTAAACCCTGAAGAATGGATAGAAAAATAATAGATAGAAAAATAATGAAACCATCTGACAATTACTGTAAATTTTACTATTTGTATATTTTGTAGCAAATACTATCTGTAATTCATATTTCATGTTTATTGTAGGATAACGATCAAGCAAATAATAGAAAGGTAATCTCACAAAATTAAACCAATTTAATCATGACATGTTGTCATGATTAAATTGGTTTAATTTGGTTCTATCCAAAAACCCATTTTGTTTTAGGAAATATGTCGCTTTTACCATTGTTATGTTGTTGACATATTCTTCCTCTTGTATTTTAGCGTAACTTCTCATATATTTGTACCGGACCCATAGAAGTAATAACTTTGATTGCTATTTTAATTAAATTATTATAAACAGAAAATTAAGAATTACATGTAAATCCATATAATTTAATTCCTTCCATTGTGCATGACTGTGGTGATATTGAATGATGTAAAGATTTCTTACATGTAGGCTCTGGTTTTTAGCTGCCTGTAATCATTTGGATTCATGTATTCTTTATTTTTATGGGATTTTTGGTTTGGGCATTTTATGAATATTAAATCAAAAATGTCATGGCATGATGAACATAGACCTATCCGTCAGCTAAGAGAAAAATTATAAAAATGAAAATGGGAAGTGTTAAACCATTCATATTTTAATTAGAATATAAGTACTGCAGAATGTTTATACATATAATTTTTAGTTGGGATAAAGTTTATATATTTGGTCATTCCTTTGTAATTTGAAAAAAAAAAAAAGAAATGTTTACCACTGGCAACTGTTTTGATTAAATTTAACCCAAACTGATATATTCTGGGGGGGTTTTAAATTTATATAAAAATAACAATTTTTAAAGCTCTTACTGATTAGGTTCAATATTTGTCCTGTTCTTCTTTATATGGATTGATTGATACTATTGATTATGTTTTATTGGAGCCATGTGTATTTATGATAAACAGTAATAATAACATTCACGTATATTAATATTTATTCATACAGTATTTACCATCAGTATTTACAAGATGCTTAATATATATCATGCAGTTTTAAGCAAATTCTTTAACTTTTGTTTCATGAGTGATTTATTATAAGATGTTATGAAGAGACAAAAGTATCTGCCTTTATTAGTATACAGATTATTATGTATTAAGGAAAAGTTTCAGTGATCATTTTCTGATGGTTAAAAGTTTTGATGTAAGAAAATACTTGCAAATGGCTGTTTTTTTAAATGAATGTACATGTAACAGCTAGATAATAAACAGAGTACATTCTAATATTTCTAGTACCAGAAAGATTTACTGATTCCCAAAACCCCCAATATTTATATGAAAATATACAGGTATACAAGTTTTCTACATGTGTCATTTTTTGATATACAGAAGCAGAAGCCGATCGGCTACAAATGTGACACACTGGCTGCCTGTAAATATCTGTGGAAATGTGCTGTCGAGCAACAGCTGTTCTTCACGTAAGTTCTATCAGCTGACAATGTCAAAACCTTGTTAAATTGCAAAACATGTATAATATGTGTAGATATACATGCTTTTTTTGAAAACAAGTAAATTCTACTGACATTTTTGTATTTTTCTATTAACTTTACTATCTTATGACATTTTCTTGGATATTGATGACAGTGTTAAACATGTACATTTATTTGGTACCTTTTTGTTCATTTTCATGTGTTTATAATTGCATAAGAGCTGACAGAAATAATTGTATTGAATTTCACCCATTTAAGACTTTAATTGTGAAAATACCACAAAAAGTATTTTTACCAAAAAATTAATTTGATAAACTAAACTTCATTTCATGTTATTGAGTAGCAAATTTTTATTAAGTTTAAAAAGATTGAGATCCGCTACAGGATTTTTTAAAACTTCTCAACTACATAACTTTAGATATTCTTAATTGTAGTCCTATACATTGATGACAATTATACAAGGAGTTTTTTTGTTTACAGATTACAAGACTCTGCTCATCCCCCTAAGCTTAGATCAGGCCACAGTCTCTTCTCCAGGGGCTCCAAATTTCGATTCAGGTTTGTTTCTTTATAGTCTTTGTCCATTATATGATTGGAGATTAAATAAAAGCCAGTTATTTTTATTAAGAGCAATTTTTTCTCATGTCATGAATTTATAAATGTTTGATGCGAGTATGAGAAGATTTTGTTTGTAATTTTCAGTGGAAGATGTCAGCATGAGGCTGTTGCTGCGAGTGAGGATATCAAGCGGAACGAACCAAACTTTAACAGGTTAGTCTAGTTCTCCAAGAGCTTGGTTCGTTAACAATGAAGATTTGCCTTAAAATATCATGTTGAGAAAAACAATGCTTTTGCAATTAAATAGACATTAATATTAATGTTGATAGTGAAAGTTAATTACATTTTATGGATTGCCTTTATAGTTGACAGAAAATCATTAAACAATCATGTATTCTAAATGAAACTAGAATGCTCTCTGTGTTTGTATCAATGCAAATTAATAAGAATAAGAATTTTTTTTATGGGTTAAAAATGTTTTTGCCTTCCTTAATAGGTTTTATAGTTCTTATTTACCCACCCACACCACACCCCCCCCCCCAAAAAAAAAGAGCAAAAAAAACCAAAACAAGTCTGTATAAATCATGATCACAAGTGTATGTTCGGGCCACAATGGAGGGTCAAATTTTTACATAAAACTGTGACTTGTGTGAAAGCACACCTAGTGCAGATTAAAGGTTGTTACAAATCATGATTCTGAGGTGAAGGATGGGGCCACAAAGGGTATTTTTAAATAGAAAATAGAGATAAATCTTCGCACAAATACTGAAACAACTAAAGGGGCTTATAATTTAAGGTAGACATATGTAGATAAAAGTTGATGGACTTTTTTCTTTACTTTTTGAGCAAGATTTACCAGACTAAATTATCAAAATCTTGTGAATTTGATTCTGTAATGCTGATTTGATCAGAGTTATAGCTATTGTTGCTCAGGTGAGCAATGAGGCCCCTGGGTCTCTTGCAGTTCCACTTCTACTTAATACCCATAATTTTTAGGCCCTGGTGAATTATTAGGGCTTTTTGACTTTCGGTCTAAAAGACCTATTGTTTTCGTTCTGTTTTATTATTATTATTCTTCTCAACAAAGTTTCGTCAGCGATTTTTTGAAAACGGGACCGAAAAACAAAAATTTAATGTAAGATTCTTTTAGCAATTGTTTAGTTCTCCCGTATGTCCCTTTTTGGACTTCCGGTCTGTATACTTCTGGTTTACACATGCAAGAAACAAAATATTAAAAGGACCTTTGTATCTATTTTATTTTTTAATTATAAACTATGAAATTTTGGATTTAGATACTTCATAGTTTGATATACAAAATTGTAAGCGACAACTTTTTTCTATCTCTTGCTGTTTTCGAGATATTAGACTTCAAACTATGAAAAAAGGGGGGATGAAAAAAGTAAAAATTGAAATAACCACCAAATTTGTTAAATGAGGAATGGAAAATGTTAAAACTGTCATAATTATCATATATTTAAAGTTTCGTTTGAAACCATTGAGAACTTCCTGTTTTATAAGTTGATTAAAAATCGTCTATGGGTGTTTTAATGTTAAACTGAATTCACGCGTGCCACGTTTTCTCAAACAGTTTTCAAGTAAATATTTTCATATTTAATTTTTATAATGAAGGACCAAATACGGAGACCGGAAAAGGTTTTGGGATTAAAATTTTGAAAAATAAGGGATCTAGAGGGGTCAAAGTTGAAAACAGCCCTTTAGCTGTATCTTTTGTATTTTTCATCCGATTTTCAAAATCTTTTCGGTTAATAGTTCAGAATAAAGAGTAGAATTTAAAAATTATGGTCCGAGGGGCCACTTTTTGACTCCTTATAGGGGTTTGAAGGGCCTAAAGATCATAACTTGTTTAAATTTCAAAATTAATTTTTTTTGGAAGAGTTATCTCGCTTTGCTCTAAGAATGTAGAGCACAAATACTGTAGACTTACCAAGTTTTGCGTCCAAGGAATGAATACTTACTTTGAAATGATTTCTTGAAATGAATTCTTATTTAAGCAACTGGTTATACCACGGTGTTCAGAAAATTTGGAAATAGATTAGACAAAATTTTTTAGACATTTAAAAAAAAAAAAAGGAAACTAGGGCTGTCGAAAAGCCCTTACTTTTTGTTGAAGACAAAAAAAGTTCTAGTTATATTTGTCTTCTATCAACATGATATTTTACTTCTAGTATAATGTATTTTATGTCCTTGTCATTTTAACTTACATAACATAATTATTATATTATTTCATAATTTTATATACCTTACTACACTGTGATGCATTGTAGAGTGAAATGTTGATTTACATCTGTTTTGCATGCTCATTTGAACTGCTAGTATCTAAAATCTATTTATTGTTCTTGATCTGCAAGTTGTTTGTAATAGTGTGATGTTGTTAATTGAAGGATAGGTATTTTAAATGACATTTAAAGGTAAGAAGGATTCGACAATTTGATTTTTTTCAAATTGTATCTTAATTAGTACCTGCCATTACTTAAGGCAAAGAATCAACCCAGATTCTTAGCACTCCCCATACCCAAATCATAGCTACCAATTAAAAAAATATTTACAAAGGATTATATACTTCAAAATTTCCAGGTCCTCTTCTTTGCCAAATTATGGTCGAAAACCTGACAGCAAAACCTCTCCCAACAAACACAAGTCTCTGGTATTGGATATTCCAATCAAGGAAGGTAGGTGGCTAAAGCTAGATTAGTAGTTAGACATAATAATTCCCATCTGTGTATGTTTAAAAACCTTTTCAGCGTCTTTGTTATCTTCCCTATTACCTTGGCCCCAAGGATATTTGTGAAATTTATTTGAATTTTTTATTTTTATTGCATGTGTCATGCATGAAGCCTCTGCTCAAAATTTCCTCACCTCCTCTATTGGTATGTTAATATAAATGATTTGTAATCTCTGACTGTTCAAGTCACCGCTTGTCGCTTGGTTATCATCCAGAACATGTTCTTTATTTTAGCTAGAATGGATTTCTGTATCCTGTTTATTTATTTAAAGTACACTCAGGTTGCCTTAGAATGATTGTATTGAATGAAACTTTTGTTTTTTAATTCTTGTATGATCTTATTTTGTGATGATAAAGAAAAGGACAACAAAAAGTCTAAATGCTAAACATATTAAACTTGAAAGTATGAATAAAGTTGAAACATTTCCAAGAATATCATTTTAAAATTGTGGAGGGACTTTGTACACTACAACAAATATTTTAACATACGCAGTGCAATGGCAGAATACAATCATTCAAGGGGTCATGCTATTATTCTTTTCCAAAAGCTTATTTTTGCATTTCTTATGTTATTGTTTCTTTTTGCATATATAGCAAGCAAACCCATATTGAGTAAGTAAACCACCTTTTGTGTGTTCGTTGACAATGTTATGCATGTTATTTGTAGATAAAAGAAAATACAGGGTAAACAAGGGGGTATACAAGGGTAAGTGTTCAGTCCAACATTGTTCAACAACAAAGTGAATAATATGTGGCCAGGGTTTAAATTGGTCTGATAGCATTTTTTCTTTCAAATTGGTTTGTTTTTCTCCTGAAAATATTAAATTGGATTGATTGTTTTCTCAACTAATAAGACAAAAGCATGACTCTAGTAATTTTACTTTTAGTTAACAGTTAACACTGAATAATATTGAAAACTATATGCATAATTCTTCTTGAGTCAGGAGATATTACACAGGTAGTTTTTAAACTGGTTGACTGTGCAATTTAAACAAAGGACTACCCTACATTGATTTTGAATAAAAATCTGCTTGTTATTTTTACAAATATGTGCCACATTTATTTTGGAAACTTGCAAAATCAGGCAAATTGGATGGGCAGTATTTATACTGAATAAAAGAAATATTAAAGACATATTGAAAACTTGACTGTCTACAAATAGCATGTTTATGTGTGGTCTGCTGCATTCACACTTTTTTCATGGTGAATTTGCACATGCACAGTTGCAGCTTTATTTTTAGTCATCAGTTTGGAAAGTCCCCAAATAAACGATATATACCACGGAGTAGATTTTTGTTGTTTATCTTAATAGTTTTGAAAAGAATCAAAGTATCTAGATAACAGAGCATTTATTTAACAATAATATAAATAGAGGCATTTACTATGATAAGCCAAAACTTTAAATTTTTAAATGAATTTTTCTAATTTCTTTTAATATATATTTGTCAATGTTCTGTTGTCTTTTAACTTCAACCTGTTCGTTTCTAGAATCTGCTGTGGATGTACCCAAGAGAGAACCAGCTAAGAAGATAGAGGTTGTTCAACCAGCTACAACCATTGCACAGGTCACTGCACCAGTTGCCACACCAGAAGATTCTGTTGTATCAGAAATAGTGGAGCCAGAAAAAACCACTTCTACTGAAACAGAACCACCAAAACAAAATGGCAGTATACCTACTGTGGTTCTCAATTCAGGAAATGATGAGATTCCTCCATATGAGCCAAACTTTACAGTGATTGAGGACCCCTCGCCTGTCAAAGAGGACAGTGTTCAAAGGGCCCAGCCGGACAGTGATGATGATGAAGAAGATGAGGTTGAGGAAAATGAGGCCAAGAAAACTAGTTTGGAGGACCAGATTAAGGATTTGGAGGAGGAGATTGAGAGGAAAAGTAGCTTTTCTGGTTCCTATCAGCCTGAGGAAAATGTTCAAGAAGAAACAGTCATCAAAGAAACCGTGGTGCCCAAAGCTAGCAACAACGTCCAGTCAACACCAAACTCAGAAAACCACGTGGGTAATTCCACAAAGAGCGTGACAGAGGAGCCCCAGAGTGGGGGAGGGGGCTGCTGTAGGGTATTCCTCTTGACCTTCTTCTTTATATTTCTCACCTTAACGGTTACAGCCATTGCTCTCTTGAATTCGAGCTTAGACCACCCATTGTTGACTCAGCTAAGACAGCATGTTCAGTTTTTAAATCCAGCAAGAGATTACGTCATGCACAGAATGAACTCATTCATGTCTTAGAATTTGAGGTAAAGGGAGGGTTTAACAGATTTTGTTTTTATATAGACCACTTTGTTGCTCATACATGTAGCTTGTGGGAACTGTCCTGGCTAAGAATTCTCTTTTTGGTAGTGGTGTTTTGTCTTGAAGACAAGAGAGGCTACATATCTTTATATACATAAATGATACAAATATAGGTTTATAAACTTGCATGCAATTGAATAAGGATTCTCTAGCTGTGTAATTTGTTATTTAACATGCTTTGTTGCTCCATTTATTCATCTTGGAAAAACAGGAGTTTTTAATTTTTGTTGCATTTTATGTTCATGTTTACAATCATATGTGTTAACTCTGATATGTAACAGTGGATTAGGAGTTAATGTTGTGGAGATGACCTTGAACTTAATCAGGGAGTTGTGAAAATGACCTTGACCTGATATTTTAAGAGATTATGTGGTTTGATTGTCTAGTAGAAAGGCCTTTTTATGCAGTTAAGTTTCAAAGTGTTTCCATGATTGATAAAGGTTTTCTGTGTGGCAGCTATTTTCTATGACATAGTTTTTATTGCATATTCTTAACCAAATGAAGATGTATTTTGTTGACTTTTGTTTCATAAATTTCTCTGCTTTTCAATATCTCAGTGTGCATTTATCTACGGACTCAGATTCTGAAAAGTCTCTATCTTTAGGTCTCATTGATTTTGCCAGTCGTTGAATTAATTTTTTCTTAATTCCAACAATCTAATTACTTAAAGCAATGTTGAAGTGTTGAAGAATTGTTATTATGAATGAAGTGATCTCACAATGTTAACTAGAGTATCCCTCACTCACCAAAACATGATAATTTAACTTGTTAGTTTTGAGGTTGTATGATAATCAAATATTTTGGACAGAGTCTGAAAACTAAGAAAACAATAGTGATTTTAAATGCATGTCTATCACATGAACCATTTTATCTTAGTTGCCAATAGATTCAACATATCACAAAGTTTTGGGGCAGTATTTTTCTTTTTTTGCAGTTTAAAAAAAAATGTTCTTTTTTTGTGTTTGCATGTCTTTCTAATTGGAATGTATGCATTTTTGCAGTCCATGTAGCCATGCAGAAAATATGACTTTAACAAGGGTTGTCGTTTTGTCTCTGTTGTTATTTTCGTAATCCACTGTTACTTTGGTGATTCATAGACTAAGATATTTGTGTAACTTTTGCTCTTTTTCATTCATGTACTTCAAAGTAATATATTAATGTTTTAGAAATTTATATTTTATTGTAATTTTATTTTTGTTACAAACTTCTCTTTTATTTTGCGAGCTGGACCAATGTTTTTTTTTATAAACTCGTAACATAATATATATTTCGTTTGTATATCTACTGTATTATATAATTTTGTACTAGTCTCATGATGCTGCAGTAGTTTGCATGCACATGCTTGCTATTTGCTTCATTTTTATCATAACATACTTTGGTATTCTTTATAAATTGTAGCATGAAAGGTTTTTTCCTATTTGTAGTATTTTTCCAACGTTTTAGTTTTAAAACGACAGATATATATTTACACATTATTTGTGATCTAAGTTTTAGAGCAGAGAGCTGTTCTTTTATCAATGAAAAATGAAAAATGTTTTGTGTAAAGCAGCAGGTTTTTAAATTAGCACTATATGTGCACATTAATTGACTGTAAGAAACAAGTTGTTAGCCAAATTCCAAAAGATTGGAAGGCATTTTTAAAAATATTGGTCTGCTTTATTCATTTCATTCTGTAATTGTGATAAGATGCCTTTGTATTTCAGTTTTGTGCAATATTTTTAAGTCCAATTGACTAATTTTTCACAACAATTAGTAGTTTCTTCGAATGCATGTGTCTCATTTTAATATAATTTGTTAGCGCTTAAGGCATAACGCTTAACAGAAAGTCTCCAAGTGTTTCATTTCAGTCATTTTCACATCGCAAACTAATTAAACTGTGGGTTGTGGAATTGATATTATTCCCTTGGAAGCTTATTGAAAAAAAGAGAAATTCAACGTGGGTTTATTTACAAAATGTATTGTCGGCTAGATCTGCATACTGCTTTTAGGACAATTCGTAGTTTTTCTGCAATATACATACGAGCCGGATGAATTTTCATTTCGTTTTCGTAATGACCTTTCGTTTGCTGTTGCTATTCCTCACAGCAAAAAATATTTGCTTTATATGTTGTCACTTTCTGTTGAGATATCATGTCTGATATATTTATGATTCTTTCTGTGAAGATATAATTTTCAGTTCACATAATTACTATTTTCTGTTGTTTTTTCAAAGGGTTGGGGTTGCAGAAATTATATTGAAATTATAAACAAAACTGACTAAGTGAGGAATACAAAGATACAGCTTAAATTGAGGAGTTAGATGGATGTTTTGATTTCATTAGTAAATGAAACTAATTGTCGGTTTTACATAGAAAGTATTAAGAAAAGGTTTTTCAAGGCCTAGCTTATACTTGACATTGAGATGGGAGAAGTCTATGGGTTCGATGTATTTTGCAGAAACTAAGCATAAAATTGGAGATGACTTGGCTTAACCATTTTGAGTTAACAGCAAGGGCATTATGAATATAATACTTTTATTTTTACATGCTTTATGAAATTATTTTTAAAAAAAAAACTGGATCAAAAAGTGGCATAATTTGGACACAAGGGTCTTCATATTGCTAACTTTAAGTAAAATGCTAGTAATATTCAATTATTTTTCATCATGAACAATTGTATTGTGTACTCATGTTTATATAGACAATGATTTTTCAGTATTGGTTGTGGACAAGATGTATTGGTTTTGTTTTAAGCAGAGCAGCCTCATATGTAAATTTGTTGCCGGAACTGAACATTGCATTGTGTTTATACGTATTATTTGTTAATGTTTGTACAGTTGAAAGTAGGTTTAGTTCAAAACTCCTTACTCACTTTGTTTAGCAAAAACTCAGAATGTTATTTTTTAGCTTGTTTTCCAATCATCTAAATGTTATTTTCACAAGTCAACTTGTCATACAGCCTCGGGTGGACTCTGACCACTAACATCCGAGAAGGCTTGATTTTTCCGGAATCAAGATATATGATTTAAAAAGCCACTTATTTTATTAATAGATAAGGAAAAATCAACCTGAATATATGTATACTTTTACTTTAGGTACAGCTATGTCTAATAGAATTTTCAAAAACAATATGTTTTACAATTTTATCTGTTTCTTCAAACCATATGGGTATTTTTTTTCCAACGTAAACTATTAAACATGTAAAAATTTATTCATTATTTTAAAAAATTATATAAATCAAATATGCATATAACTTAATATAGATTTTGTTATAAGGAATCTATTTGTATTCATTAATATATGATTTTGCTTAAAACAAGGAAAAATCCAACCTTAAATGCTGTCTTTTGTATGTAATTTGCCTGCACTGTGTAGGTGTTTATTTTTATCACTCAATGAGTTTGAAGACTTTTTGTGTCATTAAGTTGTTAAGGATGCAACTAGTAGAGTCCAAAACTAAGCAATATTTGAACAGTTTTGGATCCAAGGCTCCTTAGTATTTTTGTGTTTTGAGGTAAATGACTGGTACAGAATTAATTTGAAATAAACACACTTCAAATGATGACGTTCGTTGAAATTTCTTTTAAGAATGCACACACTCGGATTTTCCATCTTTACATGTTACACTTGAGGTGGTGTCCTATTTACACTTTACACAAAAAGAAATTTGAGATCACCTGCAGAGTCACATGAGTTACCATTTTCGGCTGAAAATTTCGAGTCTATAACGTGGAATTCATTATCTTACTATCCCCCGAGTCTGATGGGCGGGGCCAAATATGCAATAAAACGTCAAATATCATAAACCTCTCCCTCTACATGTCCAAAAATTCATGATTATTAACTGCATCAGCCTTCTACTAAAACTGTGAAATTCATGGACCACGAGAGCATACGGCCTAATATCCAACACCCCCCCCCCTCCCCCACTTTAACTTTTGGCAAAAATTGGTTTGTAAACAAGTTAGCATAAATTTGGTTTATCGCATTTCTGAGTAACGTGTGTGTGCATAGAATATAGCAATGGTGCATAGACTATAGCAATGTATTTAATTTAATGAAACCAAAAAAAACCTGAACTTTGATCTACTTTGATCTGAGATCACAGATCTAGAGAAGTAATATGTTTTGTTTAAATGTTTTTTCATAAGTTTTGGGCTTCATGCTCCTGTTTATTCATATTGACGCTCGACTCGTGTTAATTGTGCTACGTTTACGTAGGCGACAATGACGTAAATAGCTGAAGAAAGACAAACTACTCATTAACAAATCCAATGATAAATGTAATTTAAACACCCGTCTTATTGAACCTGTGTATATTATTTAATTATTTTGAAAATTTTAGAGATTAGTAATGGATATTGCAGCAAAAGCATACCCTTTCACAATATCATTCAATTAGTTTCGATCTGTCATTTCTTAAAAATATATGTTTTGTTAAGAGAGACATGGTTCTACAGAGACAATGCGAATAATATATCCAATTTTTTTTCATTTAACCGGACTATGTACAAAAACGTAAAAGAATGATAATATCAAATGCAATTTTGAAACATAATATGCAACTAGATCACAATGTATGACTAAGTGTTGCAACTACAGAAAGTTTTTCCGAGAAGAGTGAATCTGGGTAAAAGTTAATGCTTCTTTGTTGCTGCTAAAGTTTTCTGTACCGGACGATGGCTTTCTTTCCTTTTCCAGTAATAGTCTGAAAGGTATAACAAAGTTATGAAGACATCGTGATATTTGGGTCTTAAGTAAATTGGTCACAGTACCTCTCAATTAATTAAGTAAGTAAATGGAGATGGAGAGTCCACTGTATTAGACTGTGTGGTACTACGTACAGACACCAGTTCGTTGCCTTTGACTTCTCGCGAGATCAGCGCCTCGTAGTCACTGTATTGCTGGACTTCCTCTAGTGTATCTCTGTTCATTCTGTATGTTACCTACATTGTAGGGTAAGGTAAAGATACTAACATGTATATGGCATTCGTATATCAGTTGTATGATTCGTTGTCAGTTAAATTAAGTTTAATTTATGGTAACGAACAAAAGGATTAATCATGTGTTTCACTTTTTCATATGGCCAACTCGCTTCGAAAACGCATTTATCCAGAGGTTGATGCATTAATGCACACCGACCCTCTCAAAATTGAGATAGCATAACTATATATTACCAAAGTATATTATCTGAATTCTTCTGAAAGATTGAAAAACCAAATGAATTCTCGATTACGGTTTTTCTCTTATTGTTTTATTTTTAAAACAATAACGATTAATTTATGTGAAATGAAACTAACACATGGGGTGCTCACTGGAAATAATTTCGTTGACCAAAGCAATTGAAACTTTTCATATACCAAACGATGTTGATTTAAAAAAATATCGTGTTACAGTATGCATGCAGCAATTAAGATGGCTTACTATATTTAAAGTGTGTTTGTTTTAAACTTCCACTTCAATTAAGATGCTATGAATAATCATATTTTCTCCTTCTTACAATTGCATAAATTGGCATAGAGATTTTCTTAATTCAAAATTGATTAGGGACTATACAAGTATATATAATTTTGGCACATTTGCGTAGACAAGGAAAGTATGGTGATTTCACCATGCATCGGACACCCTACGATCCTTTTGATTATGCGTAAATTGTGGTTCGAATATAAATAAAATTCGTGTTAAAAGTAACGGATTTTAACCTAGCTGAATCTTTAAAATATAGTGAATTACTTTAAACGATCAAAAATAAGGCAAATTAATGCAGTTACGAGCTAATTTACCATGGAATGAACAATACTGATTAAGCATTGCACGACCATACATAAGATTAATAATATCAAATTAAAACTTTCGTACTTAATGCAATAATTCAGAGGTCCGGAAAAACAAGATGTCTGTGAGCCAATGTTTACTAGTAATAGCCCCACTCTGATGTGAATATACAAAATAAGCAAAGTCTACATCAAATTTGTTAAAAAATGAATTCCACCATATGACAAGTCTTAAGGAAGGAGTCTTCCTTATTTTCTTAAATATTAAAATTATTTTGAATCATAAATAAATATTATTGTTTTAAAATGAAAAATAACCTCACAAAAAAGTGTTCCTTAATTACAAAAAAAAAACAACTTGATAATTCCCGACGTCAGTGCTCGGACGAAAATGTAGTCCTTGTTAAATTATAAACCTTAATTACCATCTCTATGCTAAGTTGTATTATAGAAAGAAGGAAAGAAAAATATGATCTTTTAATTTCCTTTATATTGATTTTATGAACATTTAATCAAATACTAGTATACTTTTGATACTCTGGCAAGTCGAAAACTGGACAAGACTCATTCCTTAACAAAATGTATGTTAAAATTTCAAGCATCTGCGATTGATAGTTGCTGAGAAATCTTTGGCGAAATTTTGTAAAAAGAAAAAATTAGGCTTAAAATAAACAAATTCGTCATTTAACAGACAGCTGATAAAGTTGATGTATGATAGGTCCCAAAAAATCCCACTATATGACTATCTCAACAAAGAATGTGTTAATTTCAAACAAATGCGAGTAGTAAATCTTTGACGAAAAATTTGGCTAATAATAAATATAGACTTCATTTAATCAACAGGAAGTTGATGTCAGATTGGTCCAAAATTGAATCCCACCAAATGGTATGCTTTAACAAAGAGTGTTCTAAAATTTAAAGCATCTGCAATTTTAGTTGCTGTGAAATCTTTGACTATTTGTTCGAAAATTTAAGCTTGAGACAAACGAAGTCGTCATTTAACGGTTAATTTGACGTCTGGTTGGTACAAAAATGAATCCCATCATATGACATACCTAAACGAAGAGTGTTCTAAACTTTCAAGCATTTGCCATTTATAGTTGCTGAGAAATCTTTGACGAAAATCTGTTACGGACAGACACACGGAAACACAAGGTAAGAGCAGTATGCCACCCTATCCTTCGGAGCGGGGAAAAAATAAATAAATTAAACAGATATTTAGATTTGTGTCAATGTAAATCCTTACATTTACAGTCGGCAATGTATTCTACATGTACATGTAATACTTTTGCTATAGAGGTATTTGTTAGTGATGGGTTCTTTATCGTGCAAGCACCTACAAGAACTGCCTTATTCGAAAGACTTGAGTAGTTGTATGGGAAATATTTGCTTCATTATTTTAAAAATTAATTTTACTGCATATTTAAGTTCTATGCAGAGAATGGACACCTCACACACACTGTAGATTCCTAATTAAACACAAGTAATTAAAATATTGTGGATTTCAAAATCTCGCTTTTATTTTTTGGAAAGATGTAAAGTGATTAAATGAAACTATAATTTAAAAAAAAACGACTTTCGTGATTTTATATTCTCGCGATTTGATGCAAACGGTTGAGTCGCGGAATTAAGTACTCGCAAAAGATAGGAATCTACAGTACACATTAAAATGCACAACATTCCAATTATGCTTTAATTGTATACAATCTAAGTAAATAAATTTTTAATGATGGTTTATGACTCATTTTACAATGCCTATATTGCTGTTTCTTTGATAATGGGCAAGTCAAATTCTTGATTATGATAAAGTTTATAAGTTCTAATTTAGGAATGTACAAAACAACATATGAACTTTGTGTATTTTTTACCAAAGTGGTCCTATCTAAAGTTTGTGTCCAATACATTGTGAACTCTGAACTAATCTCTAACTGGTCCTATCTAAAGTTTGTGTCCAATACATTGTGAACTCTGAACGATAGAGGGACAGAATGACGCCGGACCAAAAGTGACCAGAAAAGATAGCTTGACCTTGAAGCGCAGGTGAGCTAAAAACTGACATGAAAGAAAATACACAATGTATATTGATCGTCAAATAAGAGAAAAATTGGGATTAATTTACTCGTGAAGGGAAGCGGCTGTCACCCCAATTTGTTTATAAATTTAAAAAAGACAAAACACATGTAGGTCAAATGCAAATTTTCTTTTGTTTTCAGAATCCCCTTCTTTATACACTAGGAGGCCTATACCTACCTAGTCAAAACCAGTCTGTATGTAAATATCTTTGAACGTTGAGTAGGTGGTCAAACACTCTAATTTGTTACTCCCGTAATGTTGCAAGTGCGGTTGTGATTTAAGCTCAATTGTTTATAAGCGAAAATAACTTGTTTATGTTTATTCAAACTTGTTCAAATCAAGATCCTCTGAGTCAGTTGGTGTCACAATGGTGGGTGTGGTTCGAATTTTTACATAGGAATATATAGAGAATTTTTTTAAATCTTCCATTAAAAAATTAACTGGCCAGAAAAGTTGTGTGGAGGAATCCTCATAAAGGGTAAATTCGAGTTTGTTCAAGTTATGATCCTTGTACGGGGGGGGGGTACGACGGGGCCATAATTTGGGGAGGGGGTCGAATTTTACACAAGAAATTTTATAAATCCTCCTCAAAGAACCATTTGTCAAGATAAGCGCGAAAACAACCTCAGATTAAGTAAATTTAAGTTTGTTTAAATCATTAACCCAGGGTGGGACCAAATTCGGGGGGAGGGAGGAATTTTACAAAGGAAAAAATAATTGAAGTTAACAACCTCAATAATTGTGGCCCCTAGACAATTTATTTTTGCTTACTTAACCTTGATTGAAATTAGTTACCTGTGAAGAAACGTCAAAACATTAAATTGGTATATTTCTGCTTGTGCTAAATATGATTGACAATTTTCTGTGATTGATTTTAGTCTTTAGATATTGTTTAATTAGTAAAAAACAACAACCTTATCCTGGTTATAATGATCATTGAGAAACAGCTAAAGCAGTTGGAATGTTGGTGTCTGTGCATTATTTCTACGACACTTTTTATCACTTTAAATTTGCTATTTATTTTGTCATTGTCTTTGTTTTAAATAATAAGCAATCCAACAATAATAAATGTTATTTTGATATTATTATTATTAATTAAATATAATTTCCAAACTGTACTCTTTCAAACAACATTATTTGAGAACCACTATTTGTTATGTAGCAGATGATATGTATTACTACGCGGCGCATCCAATGGCGTTTTTCGGTTATGCTATAAGACACGCCCATTTTGTGTCACTCATCCTTTATGAAGTGATTGGGTTTTATGGTTTAAAATTGATTCGTAATGTTATCACAGACAAAGACAGTTGAAAATGTAAATATTTAAGGAATATGGAATCATTCTTTGAGTATTGTGATAATCTCGGTCGGGGCGTGGTCAAATCCAATAAAGCCCGAAGGGCTTTATGATAGATTTGACCACGCCCCGACCGAAATTATCACCTCATAATATTTAAAGAATGATTCCTTTTTACTTATATTTATATTTTTTCGAATTTGTACACTTTAAAACAACATCATTTTAATACCACTGTTTTTTTTTATATTGCACTGTGCCACATGCTTTGTATTTCTACGCGGCGCAGCCAATACCGTTTCTCGATTAAGCTGTAATACACGCCCATTTTGTGTCACTCACGTTTTATGAGGTTACTGGGTTTGAGGGTTCAAAATTGATTCGTAATGACAAAGACAAAGACAGTTGAAAATGTATATATATATAAGCACTTAAAATTGAAAAGGCTAACAACACGAACAATTGATATTGAAAAATTTGACGAAGAAAAAACCTTGAACATGTCTCTTAATTAAAAATGGAATAAGAAACTACAGGTTGTCTAGTCTAATTGGCATTCTTATAAAGTTTTTCCTATACGTCATTCTAATATAAATGGCATTCTTATAAAGTTTTTCCTATACGTCATTCTAATATAAATATCACGAAATACGTAAATCCGTATCGATAATTAAAAAAAAAATTCATGTGAAATTATAAAAATTGATCCATTTTTTTAGAGTATGATCTATATATGGAATTAGCAATCATTGAATTAAAGCTAGATATGTCCTTTTAAACACATTCAGCGGAGAAAATGTTGGAAAGGGACCATACTGGCGACACTTTTATAACAATTAATAGATGAAATAGTAATCATAATTGTTGTTGAGCAAGCCTAAACCGAGCTAATATACAGGGTTTTCAAGTAATGACACACGGTCTCACCCTTTACTGTAAACTGACTTATATTCGCCACAACTTTATTTTTGCGATTTAGATGAGCGGTATTTATTATTATTATTATTATTGAATTTTACATGCTTAATAAAGTTTGTTAATACTTTTAAACCTTTATGATAACAAATAACTATATTTTAAGGAGGCAGGATTGTCAACAACTTAACATCCAGATCAACTTAAAAATGTAAGATATAATTTGTTTAGCAATTATCATTTAGTAAAGAAAAAATCCAAATATTTTACCTTTTGAATTTGAGTATTTTCCTTCTTTTTATATAGAGCTTTACTTCTAAAGACGAATAATAAAGCCTAAAAATGGCTGCCACGACTATTAAGTCCTCTTTATAATATTCTTATTATAAAGCCTAAAAATGGCTGCCACGACTATTAAGTCCTCTTTATAATATTCTTATTATACCTCAATATGATTATTCTATAACTAGACTTTGACCCGTACGTGCACGGGTTGACATTGCATATCGGACATTTACGAAATAGATACATCGACACACCGTATTGTTGACATCTACATAACAAAGCTATAAACCTACAATAATGCTATTAATTTCACTACACTTTCCTTAGTTGGAATAATCTAACTGTGTCTCGGAAAAAGGCCCTCACCACAGTTAGAATGCCTCCCATATACCCGTAATGTAACAGAAAATTAAAGTTGCATTGAAGATAACAGTCAAATTTATCATGATAAACATTTTTGAGACTGTAAATACCTTTCATCTAAAATTTTAATCCATATAATCGAAGAATTCAACATCTTTTCACCAACGTACGCGTATTTTCTTTGCTACAGACACAATACACGGAACGCATTCTATCGCAAAACCAGGTCCGTAGGACATTAATCATTTTAACGATAAAACATTCTATCTTCACTCTTCTAATTTTTTGCATGAAATCAAATATTTTTTTGCCATCATGAAGACAAAAGTAAAACCCCTGTCACACCGGATCTGCGCCCTCACGGCGATCCCGCTGCGTCCTTAAATAATGTAAAAAGCCAAGGTAAACGCAGTAGAGTCTCCTACAGCGCCGTAACAACGCAACGGCATCTTCGTCCGTTGCGGTGGGATCGCCTTGAACATTTAAGAACACCATGCGACGCCGTGCACTTTGAACATGAACGAAGTACACGCCGTGGTTCTGCGTTTTGATAAACACGCCGTAGAAGCGTAGTGAGGTCGTCGTGACAGCGCCGTAAGATCTCCAACAGCGCCACGAGAGCTCCGTCGGCGCGCTCAAGGAACGCAGCTAATCGCAATGATAAGTCAATTGCGCTTGCACGGAGACCTCACGGAGTCCTTTGGGATCTCACTGCGTCTCTATCGCGCTCTCACTGCGCTTCCACGGCGTTTGAAAAAAATGTTTTTCATTTGGCTCCGTTCACACAGCGACCCCAAATAGCTGTTGCTGCGTTCATCAAGCTCTCGTGACGCTGCTTCTGTGTTTATACCGCGGTCCCACGTTTTTAGTGCGTTGTCATCAAGACCACGAAAACTCGAAAAATGGCTGTTGTACAATAGCAAGCGATGTAATAATTATCAAACTGGATGTAGATGACTATGTAAAAGTAGCAATTGCTTACATTACAAGACTTATCAATGGACGTAGATGGAATTCATGCCATTTGGTTCTGATGTTTTCACATCTTTTCTATGTTTTCTAACAACTAATATCGGATCTTTTTGTAGATCTGACTACTAAGAGTTTTTCCTAGTCCTTCACAATTTGTTTAGAAGTAGCTATGATTCAATTACAATGTACCTTTTCATAAAATCAAAACAATTTTTAATCATTTATTTACTAGTTGTAAATTCTTGTTTGTTTCCAATACAATTGTACAAATTAATATCAACCTACCAAGAAGTAAAGAACGTCTTGTGCACGCAGTCAGCGCGCAGAGCACGCCGTGGACGCGCGGTAAAAACTCCTAGCACGTCATGAGCGCTCGGCGGAGACTCAGCAAGAGCGCAGTTAATCGCCAAGTAGAACTCCGTGGAAACGCAGTTACACGCCATGAGAGCTCCGTAAGGACGCCTCGGTCGCCGTCAGGACGCCGTGACAATTTTCAAATAAAACTGTACATTTTTTCTGAATTTTCCTTGCGATCCTACAGCGATTCCATGAATTTTACAACGCCGTGTACACGCCGTGGGGACGCAGCTTTGTGTGACAGGGCCCTAAGTACTAAGTTGATATGTATGATTGTTATTTTATAATTCCTCTCATAAGAAATCATAAATATATATATGAACAGAATATAAAGCAAATTTCCAATGAAAATGTACACGTATGTGTATTTTTTCTGAGTTTATTCATGGAAATATGGCATTTTGGAAACATAAACTAAAGATCCCGTTAGCGTAAATGTATTGCGTACGCGCAGGATTATAAACTCCGAAAAATCCAGATGAATCCCGGGATCTTTTGAGGAATTTTCGTTTATTATTTATTAGCGAAGCTTAATTGAGATAAAATAAAAACAAATTGGTGATTTTCAAGTACCAATGATGTTAAAAATATATATAACAAAAAACAGTACTCTTCTGATTTATCGGTATTAAAGCCCAATAATTCGAGCCTATAATAAAGTAGTATAGATAGCGTCATCTGTAGGTGTAGAAATTCATGTGACAGGACGAACAAAACTTCGTATATCCCGGAGAACAAATATCTTATTTTACCTCTTCGGAAATCTCGGAATTTTTATTTTATGAAAATGTCGAAAATATGACTGAATAAACAAGTTTAAAAACAAAATATTTTAAAGTTCTAAGTCTTCCTAAATCAGAAAACAAATTCAACTATCGATTTTATGAAAGGAACGGGAATAACCACATACATGTAGACGTTTTTGCTTTTTTACGGTTGAAAAACTATTACCATATTAATGTTTAGGATATACGTTAGTGTAGGATTATTCCTATCAAGCCCTCCTCATACGTTTTCGTAGAACAGAATGTAGATCCATAAGGACCTGGGTCTTTTTTTGTTGTTGGAATGTAAAAATATACCTCATATCTAGTAATACAAAGTACACATCGCCGTCATCTTGGATTATAAATTCGAACATCACCCAGCTTAAATTGCGATCCTCTCTGTCTTGCTATCTGTCCAAGCATCCTAGTTAACTAACGATTCAACAAAAAACAGCGCTTTGCATTAACAGTTAATACAAATCTTTCCTTATTCCGTATATATACTGCTTCAACAAACGGTTTAAGTAAGGCTTATGTGCACATTTTTGTGTACAGGTATATTAATTTGTGTGTATATACGGGTATACATATAAAAGATAACGCCAGATGCCCATGGAAACAAGTATGTCATATCTGTATTTATGGGGGAAATTCTGTACCAAATCTTTTGGCGTTTTCAAAATTAGATTCATATCAAATTCTATAGAAATACAAACACAGATTTTAATCATTAGAGATAACATGTTTACATAGATAACTTTGGAGGTAATTTACTCGAAATTGTTTTGAAACTCCTTGTTAAACGTGTCTACACGCTACATTTTCAAAATTAGATTTATGTCGAGTTTTATAGAAATGCAATGACAAAGTAGTGAGAAGAGTTAACATGTTTATACAGATACCTCTGTGGAGGTAATTTACTCGAAATTGTTAGAAACTTTTTGTTAAACGTGTCTACACTCTACACTTTCAAATTTAGATTCACATCGAGTTTTATAGAAATACAATGACAGTAGTTAACACGTTTTCATAGATAACTCTGTTGAAACTCATTCGAAACGGTTTTGAAACTTCTTGTTAGCCATGCCTACAATATTAAGAAGGTAATAATCAACAATCAACCGATTATGAAAGAAAGAGTCTGGGCATAATACCGTCGCCTTGGTAAAGAAAGAGATTTTATTTAGAAAAAAATTGATTCATTATCTTATACCGTATACTGTCACCAGGAAATATAGAATAAATTGTGCCATAACTTTATTTATTAAGAAGGTGATAATCAACCGATTATGAAAAAAAATTCTGGGCATGATACCGTCGCCTTGGTAAATAAAGAAATTTATCTTATACCGTATACTGTCAGGAGTAAAAATATTACTGTTATTATAGAATAAATTTTGCCATAGTATATAAGATGAAACTTAGAGTCATAATCAAAAAGCTGTTTACGAAAAAAGGGGTGTTAAATAAATAAATATACACATAGGTATCGGACGGTGTCTGAGGTCATCGGGCACATCAGTGGAAGCCAACGGAAGAAAATAGGTTGTAGTTAAAAATCAGCGATGTCTAAACCGATGTTGCACATCGCTTCTCATCGGCAATATATCATTGACACATCATTTAAGAATCAGCCGATGTAAGGCCGATCATTATTCGGTGCCCTTTCAGTCTGAGGTGAGAGGTGTTTAACAAACATCGACCGATTATCGACCTAACATTTCCCCACAGCCGGCCGATATACGAACATTGTTCACTAAAAAACGAACGATGTGAAATACATCGACCCGGGCCGATTACCTCTCGAATATTCGTATATAGTTAGCAATGCATCGCTGGGCCTTTATTGGGCTTTTACGAGTTGCTGCAACATAGCTAATCTCAGATGTCTCATTTCTAAAGCCATTATAGTTTATTGACCATGCAAAGTAGAGTAATTATACTCAATAATTCTTCGGCTTAACATCATCCGGGTATCCAACAATGCGTGTATGATGGCCAGACAATAATCGTATGATGTTGGATTCACTGTCCGCCACTGTCCGGCCACTAGTCGAGCATTGTAGGATGATCGGTAAAGACTGTTCGATGTTTATCCAATTTCCGGACGGTAATCGATGTTACGCCGGTCAAAAAACTTAAAACTCACTCGTCGTAATACCTTTTTTCAATTCTTACTGTCGATAGATGAAGTTACAAATTATATAATTTGGAGCTTCTTTAAGGTGGCTCGACAGTGCATTATTTGATGAATCGATATACAATGTAGACCCATTTTTAAAAAAAATGATTGGACAAAAATGAGACGAATATCGCATTTAAATATTTTAAATGAATTATTTTTTTTTAAAAGCCAGAAACATCTTTTTAGCTCCCAAAAGATAAATTTGGAATCGATTCATGCACAATACAATTATCTATAGATACATCTAAATACGGTCAAATAAACTTTATAATATTTTTGAAAAAAATGTTTATGAAAATGAAAAACAAAAAATTGTAGATATTTTTTAAACCTTTGGATAAAAACTACAAATCAACTGTCACTCGCATTAAACAATTGCTATACAATTACATTTTAACAAAATATTGAAACAATATAGTGAAATTCAAGAAAAATTGGAAAATTTTAAATTCGAACCGATATCGATTGTAATTCAACTGATCACAAACAAAACCATATAAAGTTGGAAAAGATCATATTTGCAAAGTTTTTAAGGTTGTTTAGCTCTAGAATAGTTTGTTTATTTACCAATCTTATGATGCATAACAATATCAGGTAATAGGCTGCAGTATTTTCGTAAAATTTATAATAATTCATAATAATTCTAATCAAGATCATTTTTTTTCAATCGGGATCAAATTTGTTAAATTTCAATTTTTCTAAAATTTTGCATCTTTCGTTTCAATTTCTTTGTGAAATATTCTTGATTAATAAGTGGTTTAAGTGACTATTCGTTATGGACTTTATCATTAGATTTAAAATATATAAAGGAATAACAATTTTGATTTTCAGAAATATTTTTTAATTAAAAACTTGACCATCTTCGGCATGTGACGTGCTTATTCATAATTTTATTACACATCAATTAAAACCAAGTTTAAGCTAAAAAATACTCTGTTTGCAGTAAAAGCAATTTATCATACCATTGAAAAAATGCAGAACAATTCGTATAAAATAATTAAAAGCCGATATTGGTCCAGGTTTTGTAAAATCATATTTAAAAAAGGAACCTTACATTCCGTTATTTTACATAAAATGAAAAGAAACAATAAAAACATGTAAAGTTTTTTGTGATGCTCTCTTTCTCTTTGTATAACATTTTTGACATCCTTATCAATATATTAAATATGACATTTACAATTCGACTTGAATTCAAAATTATGTATAATGTAACATAATTTCTACATTTCAGCGCCAATTACCAATTTGAATGCAATGTTCCGTGACATTGCTATTGATCGACCTTTGTACGATCACATTAAAGATAGGAGGTAAAAAAATTGCCATCAATTAAGGTCTTAATATGATAAATACGCTTATTTTCGACTTGTCACTCTAACTAGGTTAACTTAACTTCGAAACGAAAGTTAACTGATATGGGCAAGGTATTTTTGTGACCATAACTATACATATACTCCCTGTATCCACAACATTGATAATGCTTAGAGTAAAGGATAAGAAGTACAAGTAGATTTGCCTTCAAATAAAATAAGAATTGTTGGTTACCATTATCTTCTTGCCGTCCATTGAGGAACTTGGAAATGATATTCCAAGTTTGAAGCGAACTTCAGTAGACAGGTGACCAACTGTTGTCTTTATAACGTAGCCATCTTCCCCAGTGCTGATTTCTTGTATCGGTTGAATTAGACCTTCTCTTGCTTTTGCCCGCATTTCTTCATCAACCCCTTGAATATGAAATTGGAACATAATGGTATGAAATGCGTGCGACATTCCTCCTTTGTTAGGATGTTATGATATATTTTTATAATGACCACATCAAATCATTCAAATGCTTTGTATTATTTGAACCCCATTCTAAATTTCAAGTAAAAAACATTTCAGAAATCTTCGTTGACAATCTATAGACTTAATAATATCTAATATTATTTAATATAAATAAATAAATAAATAATATAATAAATAATTTCTCACACATGAATAAAAGGAAATAAATAAAATAAACACTTGTCTAACTTTCATGTACTTTAAAAAAACCCATTTAAATGTGCTCTTACCACAAGCTTTGAAAAGTTCATCCAAGTTTTCTTCACTCTCAACCTTCCATTTTCCAACAAACTGTGACATTTTTTCTTTACAAAGAAATCAATGACAAGATTCACCACGTGTTGTATAGTCTATATCTCACATTTAATGTACGTACTGTCTTTTTGGAGTCGTTTACTGTTGTAATTCTTTTTGTTTTGTCCGACGCCCCAACATTAAGAACTTTGTCTTTCAGGAACCACCTGCTTCACGAGTTTGATAAAAATTAGCAATGTATATTTGATAAAATTTAGAAAAGAAAAATGATTAACTTCATTATCCTGTTTCCTTGATTAGATAATAGTCCAAGCCCTCAGATTTGAGTTCACCTGTTTTCAGAGACAGTATTTCTGAAAACCTAAAGGCATTTTTCATCTCAACCTTTTTTTTTGATACGTGTAGTTTATTTTATTTCAATTTTCTATCATACCGTATTACTGCAAAGTGTTACTAATGCATGTTGAAGTCAGTGCAACCTAAATGCCTTTATAGGAAAGCAACCGACCGTAACTCTCTCAACCGGTTCATATACATGTATGACGACCAAATACTTTGATGAACTTATGTTTTCTTTAGTTGTCTTGTGAATGTCCAGTTGCGTGGAAGATATAATAAAAATATATATTTTTTTGGATCCTTGTTTATTTAAACATTTGCTTGGTTTGCTAGATGTGTAGAAGTAGAGAAGAAGATTTTTTTTATAACTTACTTTATATTTTAATCGGGTTTTCCAACGGAAAAATCAGGTTATTGAATGGTGAAAATGGCGGGCGGGTGCCAAAAGGGAACCCTTAATGTACGAATAACTCCTCCTACAGTTTTAAAGATAGGAAGTTGTTCTTTTGCTGATCAATTGTACATATATTTGCATATATGTATGCATATTGCTAGGACTTTGATTTCTAATATTTATGAAAAAAATACCAGTGTTTTGAACTTAGTCATTTTTTGGGCAAAATATAGCATATGGGTACTTCATTTCTCCGGATACAATAGGCAGTGTTTATCAATTCAGAGTTGACATGGTTTATATGGATACAGTTCACATAAAAGAAAACCCGGTTCGCTGTCACCTTGACATCTTTTCACTTGTAAATATTTTATGCAAAATGTAAGCCCCTGAAGGTTTGGTTAATGAATTATAAAACTAATGCTCCTCTTCTGCAATGGATGCTACATACCAAGTCTAGTCAAGATATAATACTAAATATCAATAAGTCTGACACCTGAGTGACTCAGGTGACCTAAATTGATATAAAAAACGTGTATTTCATTAGACAGGAAGAGTAAAGTTTTTTTATTCTTATTCGCACTCACTAACGCAACTACAAACAAGTAAAGCCGCTCCCGTGGCCAAATATAATGGTGTTGTTGATTACAACCTGAATAAAAAAGAAGAAATTAAGGAGACGAATTGGAGCATCACATGCTGGTGTAAAACTGACCAAAAAATATCGAAATTTATGTTTCATTTTGCATTTATGTAATTAATTTTTGCTATATGTTACCCCATGGAATATCAAGATTAAACGAATACTCACCAAAACATAGAAAATATTCACCTTTTTTCGGTAGGGATACAATATTAACATACAATTTCTGTAAACTTTTAGCTCCGCCACATATTTGCAAGTCTTTGAACAGGTTGAAACCAATCTCCCAAAAGGGATAGAATATTCCAAACAAGTCGGGCTTTATATAGATATCCCACACGGGCCACAGAGTTTTTTTTTTGTTTTGTTTTGTTTATTTTGCAAGAGAGACTTCGTTTTGCAATGTGTCTGGTGCATTGGAAAAAAAACCTGAATCTTTATGTTTACAATCTATGTATATATCATCCCTAATTATCTTAGTGATTCATTTTCTCAAACACGAGTTATCTCTTTCGCATGGTGACCCTAAACAGTTTTTAGCTCTCCTGAGCTTTTCAGATCACATTTTGTTTGTCGTCCGTCTGTCCGTCCGTAAACTTTTCCCATTATCAACATCTTCTGAAGAGCTACAGCGCCAAGTTCAACCAAACTTGGCACAAATCATCCTTAGGCAAAGGGAATTCAAAGTTGTGAAAATTAAGGGTCATACCCTTTTTCAAGGGATATAATTAGAAATTAATGAAAAATTTTGAGAAATTTTCAAAAATCTTCTTCTCAAGAACCATTAAACCAGGAAAGTTGAAACTTGTGTAGAAGCATCCTCAGGAAGTTTAGATTCAAAGTTGTGAAAATCATGACCCCTAGGGGTAGGGTGGGACACAATGGGGGGTCGAAGTTTAACATAGGAATATATAGAGTAAATCTTTAAAAAAATTTCTTCTCAAAAACTGATCAGCCAGGAAAGCTGAAACTTGTGTGGAAGCATCCGCAGGTAGTGTAGATTCAAGATTGTGAAAATTATGATCCCCGGGGGTAGGGTGGGGCCGCAATTGGGGGGGGGGGGTCAAATTTTAACAAATGAATATATAGAGTAAATCTTTAAAAATCTTCTTCTCAGAAACTATTTGACCAGGAAAGCTGAAACTTGTGTGGAAGTATTCTCAGGTAGTGTAAATTCAAAGTTGTGATATTCATGATTCCCAGGGGTAGGGTCGGGCCCCAATGGGGGGTCGAAGTATTACATAGGAATATATAGAGTAAATCTTTAAAAATCTTCTCAGAAAATAATCAGCCAGGAAAGCTGAAACTTGTGTGGAAGCATCCTCAGGTAGTGTAGATTCAAAATTGTGAAAATCATGATCCCCGGGGGTAGGGTGGGGCCACAATGGGGAGGGGGGTCGAAGTTTTACATAGGAATATGTAGAGTAAATCTTTAAAAATCTTCATTTCAGAAACTAATCAGCCAGATGATTCTTTATAATTGTTAAGACTTTGGCCCCAGGACAATTCTTCGGCCTCACAAGAAGGTTCTGAGTTTGATGTAGGTTTACATTCCATGTATAAACAACTGTTAAGGATCTTTTTGAGAACTGCAATACTCAACATGTGATATGACTATAAAATCATCCTGTTAAAAAGGGATTAATGATTATAAACATAAGAATATCCAGGGGGAAAATGGATTTTATTTATACAGGATCTACATGTATTATTGTACATTGTCCAGATAGTTTGTATTATGACTCCATTAAGCTGATTTTATCATACCTATTGTTCCTCAGGTGAGCGATGTGGTCCATGGGCCTCTTGTTAATTAAACTAGCCTTTATGTCCATAAATCAAGAAATGTTTGTGTGATTTTCTTTGAAATGATATTGAAACATAACTTCTAGCGAAATCTAATTTTCTAGTAAGAAATCTTTGGTGTACTTTAATTAAAGCTCGAAGATGACTAAAATAATACAATCAATTTTTTTAAAGAAAAATACTCAATTTGATATGTTACAATATTTTTTGCACGTTTACACGTCTATTTACAATTTCTGATGAAGAAAATTAATTCAAAATACCATATATCAAATAAGTATTAAAATTTGCGTCCTCCAATTTATTAAATTGACAGAATTTCAGAATACAAGCTTTTGACTCATATATATATATAAATATATATATATATATATATATATATATATATATATATATATATATATATATATATATATATATTCGAAGCCTGAACTTCTCATTTTATTTACTTTAAATTGCTTCACATAGAGAACCCATTGTACCTAGTGCCTAAACAGTTCAAGGTGTATCTTATCCTGTTCTGTTTATAATTTTATTTGCTGTTACTCCATCTTTCAGATTCTTCTCTAAAAGCAAAGGTTGCAACGCATGAAATTGAAAAATAAATATATTCTTGCATATTTTAGTTAAACAATATTTAATTGCAGTTTTAAAAGAGTAATTAAATAATATTTTACATTAGAATAACAAAATATTTACCAGAAGGCTAATTTAACGTTTAAAAAAATGTACAAATACACATGTTCATTATCCGATAAGTCCTTGATTTTATTTTATTACCAATTTCTTATTTTCAAAAAATATTACATCGGCGTTTTTGAGCACTCTATCGTATTTTTGGTTTGGTCTGTGACCCAATATCGGATAGTTGTGTAAGATCCATCTTCGCCAAGGGTGACGACCCCGATTAGTAAAGCTATTCGTATTTTATCATTTTCCAACCAACAAATTGTTTTATTATTTATAATGATTACAAGACAACATCATGTTCAGTATTGAACCCACCGACTCTCATATCTACCTTAAACAGTCCAGCTGCTAATTTCCCCATATCTTTGGAGGTTCTCCTTTAAGATAAACAACCCAAAGACGAACCTGTTCTCTGCAGAACAGAGCAAGATATTGAAATCCCATCGCTGCATTTAAGGTAACAAAGCCCACACAGTAAAAAGGCAATTTATGAGATAATCACTAAAGCTTTTTGTAATGCAAAGAAAAAAAACCCAGTGCTTCGACCAAGAACTAAGAAAAATCTTTCCATTCTTTATGCTAACGAAAGTTTGTTCAAGTACAGCACTGCCATATTTACTAGCTCCATAAGAAGTCGCACCTACAAAATATTAAGTAACACGTCTTGTCGCGCGGACAATTACATTTACCCCCATCAGCTGTAAGGCTTGCTCAAAACAATAAGTTCGAGAAAAAAGTGACCTCCGCAAAAGCAACCCTTGTTTCACCATTAATTAAGACTCCCCCTAAAAATCAAACGGGATCATGTCTACTTCAGTGGTCAAAAATGGAAGGACATGTAGTGGTTATTGTCATTTAATTCTGGGCGGACACAGATACGAAAGTTTTAAATGGATAAACCTGCACGCGGGTTGATCTCGGACTTTCAAGTTACCGTACGTGGTAACCTTCACATATTATAAGGAGAATCAGCTGCAGTGCGTTCAAGATCGTAGTTGCTACGTAGGGCTCTGCTGTTGAAAGGCCGCTACGTAGATATGCGTAAACAAAATTGTTTATGCTAAGTATCAAATTCAAGATGGCTACAATAATAACCTCTTTCTAACAAACATGAAATCTATTTAGGTAAAACTATGTTCATTCTATGTTTTATTATGAATTTTAACATGTATATTTCCACCTGTAATTAAAATATTGTGTCGATGTAATCAGTCTTTAACTGAATATTTCCAACTTCAAATCAAAGATCTAGCAGCTAACCTAGCGGATCGTTCAACAGACCTAGGTATCTATGACCTAGCGTCTACGCTTGCTGCTTCGATCTTGAACGCAGTCCTGTTCCTTCTGTGTCACTTTTAGATCGACATTAATAATGATTAAGTATTTTTCATAACTGTTTATGGATAATTCATTACATGGTTCAGTAAATATAAACAGTAAAATGTCCCTCCCTCCTTGTGGCTCAAACCTACCACTAGGGATCATTATTTGAATAAATACTAATGATGTTTCCAAATGAGCAACAGCTTTTCTTGCCAATAAGTTTCTGCGAAAAAGGTTGTTTTATTAATTAGTTATTTTCTATATCTTCCTATGTTAAAATTCGCCCCCCCCCCCTAAAAAATATTTATTTTTAAATTGTGACCCACCCTACCCCTCAGGGATTATAATTTAAACAAACTTGAATCTACACTACCTAAGTTATACTTCAATGCGAACACAAGTTATAGCTTTTTCGGCTGAATGGTTTATGAGAAGATTATTATACTAAAGATTCTTAAATACATATACCTATGTAAAATTCGACCCCCCAATTGTATCCCCAACGTATCACTTGGGATCATGATTTGAAAAAAAAAACCACTTAAATTTACATTACCTAAGGATGCTTTCACAAGAGTAACAGCTTTTCTTGCCATTAGGTTTATGAGAAAAAGGTTTTTATAGGTATTTTCTATACTTTCCTATGTAAAAATTCGCCCCCACTACCCCCAGGGATTATTATTTAAAGAAAATTGAATCTACACTACCTGTGCTTCAATGCAAATACATGTTACAGCTTTTCCGACTGAATGGTTTTTGAGAAGATTTTTGAAAAATACCAACTTATTTTTAATAATTCCAAATTGTATCCCCTTTGAAGAGGGCATGACCTTTCATTTGAAAAAACTTGATCCCCCTAAAGTTTGGTTGAAATTAACTAATAGTGAAACTGTTCTGGAGAACAAGATAAAAATATGAAAAGTGGGCTCAAAATGTAAATTTTATTCACTCTTCTTTTAATGTTATCAGAAGTAGAGATTTTACAATTTTTGGTTAACAGTGGGCCACTGATCATGACATGTTTTGGGATATTATCCATTAAGTATTTATCGTCCCTGCACCAAAATATGACTGACTTTTAAGTCTGGTCACATGTCGAACACAGCAAACTTTATTCCATGATAAAATGCACAACGCCTTTACCCCTCAAACTACCTTAAATTTTTAGATATGATCGGTTAAGCTAAAAACTATTAATAAGCAAAGAAAAGTTCCATAAATTTTATCTTTGAAATTTGAGTATTTTCCTATATCTTTATCCAGACCTTTTCTTCTAAAGGAGATCAATACAGTCTAATAAAGTCTTTTAAAGAGGACTTGAAGTGGACATTAGCACGTTATATATGTATAAAGGTCATGTAATGGAAAAAATCTATACGACATATATATATATATATATATATATATATATATATATATATATATATATATATATATATATATATATATATATTATTACAAAACAAATACAACAACAAAAGCAGATTACGAGCAGTTTGGCATGAAACATCTGTTTAGAAAAAAGGTGTCAAAATTGAGTTACGTTCCATATCTCAAAATTATATTACATGTACCTTCTTACGTATTTTAGGGTAAGGAATGAACTTTCAATTAGTGAACTAGTGATACATAAATTAGTCTTCACGAATACATAAAAGTATGGAACAACGCTCTAATAGTGTTTTTAATTGTGTAACTTAATTAATTATCATTTCATTTGAGACAAAGATATGAATCACTTAGACACGCGATCTATAGCATTATCATCATTTTAAAGTATAAGGAATAGCAAAACCAAATGGGGAAAATATAAACCCTTGCTGTAAAACATGCACAAAAAATATCCGTCATTAATAAACCTTTGTATTAGCTATTTTAGATATAAGAAATTCCCTCCTAGATTTCAGGTTGAATATAAAAAGTTTAAGACTCTGTATTGCAAACGAAAAAAAAGTACCGGAGTAATAAAAATGATGAACAATTTTGCAATGTGTTTCAAGCAAGAATTTCTGGGAAAAAAATGTTTTATTTTCAACTGATCATTTTCATCGGAGTAAAGCATTCAATGTTCTTATTTTCTAACTTAAACGACCAAATTCAGGTTATTTATCGCGAAAAGATATGAGATTAACAATGCGTGATAAAATATTAAACAAAATGTCAAAAGGGAAAAGTTTGTGTTAGACATGTTAACCAATGTCACAAGAAAAGTGACTACTTAGAAAAGTCATATCTGTGCAGTCGGCTAATATCATGAAAGCTGTCAGCTATATGAGGAAGTTATTAAGTTATTTCATACTTATCTAGATCGTGGACCGGTAGAAAAAATGAGATACTCGCAGCTACTGAATAAATATATTGCGAATGTATGTAACGTATGTAATGGCTGAAGTATATAGCCCAGAAAATGGTAAGCTTATTGAACCACTTAATGCGATATAAATAAACCTTTACCTTCCTAATGAATATGAGTCTTCTTTGAGTCAAAGGAGGTTTAATGGTTTAAATTTAAAGTTTCATTGAGAAAAACTGAAGGCCTTTTAAGATATCGTTCGGAAACAAAATTGTTAACACACAGTCAAAATGTATTAATTCAGACCTTGATCGGTCGTTGACTTTTTGAGGTAAAACCTATTGGGGACTTCGTTAGGCCAAAGGGCGTTTTGATATAAGAGCTGATTGCAAACGCTCAAACACTTTTACGGGATATTGTTCGGAAAATAATGAATAACATATGGACAGACAGACAGAAGGACAGATAGACCTAAATTAAAATCAAAGTACTGAAGAACTGACGGGAGTTGATTTTGTCGATGTTTATTTATTTTAAAATCAATGATATGTTATTTTGCATGACAAGTACATGTAGTTTTTAATTCATGAAGTTGAATTACGCACATTTTTACATGTATAATATGAATTTTTGGACTTTTTTGACATGAATGTCGAGAAATCTCCATATGAATCATGTTAAATAATATTTAAAGATAAAATTGATTAAATCAAACTATATAATAGTAAAAGAAATATTTCTCGAAAATTGTATGAATCCAAGCAATATTGAACTCTAGTCTCGTTTAACCAAACGCTCGGCTGACACTGTAAATCTCCGACAAGGATTTACAGAGACAGCCGAGCGTCGAGTTGAACGAGACTATAATTATTGAACTCTGGCGTAGGAATACATACGACTACAAAAAATATTTAAATTGTTCGTACTGTTTAAAATCTGACTACTTTCAAGGTATTAATAAATAAGTTCCCTTGAAAAACAATGCTTTAGCATACATTACATCGAATTTTTCAATTATTTTCAAGAACTAAATCTTGTCAGTAGCAATGATTTGTGCTGAGGTCCAAACACTGTTTCACTTTCGGTTTGCCTGAGTAACTGCAAAAAATGTAAGCAAGCTCACATACCCAACACTCTCCAATTTCTTGACAATGCTACACATAATAAATGACAGTGTACGCATTATGTACACAAATAATTCAATAACGGTGCATAACTCGCAAAAAATCATTAGATCAAAACTTCATTATGCACATTCATACGTTTGTCATTATCAACAAACAAAATTCAATATTAAAAAAACCCAAAATAATGCAATAACAATTTCTTTTATTACAAATGTTTACGACTTTGTTAAAAAAAAGTTATAAAAGAAATATATGTAAAATTAGAAAGAAGAGACCACCTGAAATAAAGATAAGATTTTTGCCGAAGTTATATGATTTCTATTATAACATATGTAGATGTGATTTTTTTCATAAGTTTCATTTTGATACAAAGTCTTGAACAAACAAAGTATTTTAATCAAAGATTGATCTGTCCAAAACCAATAACTGACAGAGAGATTCTGCGTGCTGAAAGATGCGTTCTATATTTGTCTTAAAAAAAAAACCAGATTACATATTTGACTAAATTTAAATTTAAATTTAGCTCGTTTAGCGTCACTTCTGACCTCATTTACTGCCAGTGAGGTAAATGATTATCGCAAATCCATCATGGGTGTACACGCTGCGACAGATGGACTGATGCGTTGAATGATGACACTATCGGGATCGCGAGTTACAGCTTATAAAAAAAGCATTTTAACTGGCCGTTTAGTACCTGCCCACTTTTACCTGTACCGTGGTATTGAAAATGTATGCACGAAATGCCAGCTGTGTCGTTTTCTTTGTATCAGGACTGCAAAAACTAAATCACTGCAATAATTGACTAAGAGTTCTCACAATATTCGCTTCTTGTTTTTTATGTTGTAAACAATTGTCAAAAACAAACTGTTTAAACAGGTTTCCTATTACATTTTCCGGCACCATGCTTCATCGATAAATTCAATCATTTTTAAGGCATCAATTTAAGTTGAGGCAGTATTTATTTCATTTAAGATATTTCAAATTTTTAAAGACAGGTTTTATACTGAATGCTTCTGATAATTTTTCTGTTACTCGTTATAAATAATGTATACGTATATTGTAATTCGCTTTATTCATGTTTGACGATTAAAAAAACCATAAGACAGTCGAATCTTTTTTTCCAACAATTTTGCAGATAGACGGTTTAAAGCCTAATAACTAAAGATATTTTTATTTATAGTATACATAACTCTAAAAATACCCGTTTTCCTTTCAACGAAATTTGAAAACTGCACGATTCATGCAACTTTTGCTTTAAAATATATATTAAATAATGAATACTCTTATTTATGCACCTTTTGTTTGTTTTTAATCTTTCTTCATTTAATATCTAAACAAATTGCTTATTAGGAAATATTAATCATGTGCTTCTTGTGTTGTCACCATAGTAACTAATAGGCGGGTAGGTCAGATTCGACCAATGCGCATTCACTTAGAGGGCGCTCTCATTTGATTGATTCTCATAGATAATAACATCCTGCAGATATCGGTCAAATCGTCATTCAGAATTCATTCCTATATACAAAGTTTACGATATGATCAATTGATTCAATATACCAAAAGGTGGGTAGCCAACGATTTTAAGGTTTAGAAAAATATGATCAAACTCTTTGAATTTCGCAATTTATTGGACAATTTAATTAAAACATATAAATAATATTGGAACGTGTGTTTCTTAAGGTTTTTGACACCATTAAAAGAAGAATTATCATGATATTGATTTATAGAAACAAAAAGTAATGAAACAAAAATTATTAAACATTGATTTCTACTTAAAAACATTTTTTTTGTAGATTAAATATTAAAATCAACAATAAAAAATAAAAAAAGCTTACTGGATTCAGATTTTAAATCTGAAATACTTTTCATCTCAAAGCACATAAACACATGTAGTTATGAATCAATGACGGAATTTAAATGGTCGATTACAACAATGGTAATTAACAAATAATGGAATATCGTACAATGATGGCTCTGCTCTTGATTCCCTTGTTGCTTCGTCATCCGTAGGATTCATAAGGTATGCGTACTGTTAAAGCCTTCATTAAAATAGCATACTTGCTTATTATTTTCATTGAATAAATACGTTCTGTTTTTAAAATTCAAACAATTTTACTACTTAGTGTGAAAAATCTGATCTTCAACTCAGTTTTAGAAGAGGAAAATATAGCATAAGAGTAAGACTGGGGTGAAAAGCGATTTCATAGACATTGTATGGCCAAAATAGGCAGCATTAAAAATATTAAAATAGATGTACATGTTAATGTTATATTAAACCATTACACATGTGTCAAAAGGATCAAATGCTTTGATCTCCCGTATAATCTTTGCCAAAGTCCGGATTTGAGCAAGCCAAAAAAAAATAGTAAAAAAAAAAAATCTGCGTGTTTTTACACGCGAGTTAAATTTTACACGTGCTTCTCTAAAATCGTATTTTTTCTAATTTAAAAACTTTTCGAAGGGAAATAACAACCCCAGTTAAATGTTTTGAAAAGAAATCTACTAGTAGTGTACTTTTCAGGGAACTGAAAATCTAAGTATCTATTTGATATGCAGGAGATTTGCAGCTGAGACAATGACAATGACAATTTCTTTATTCTCTGAACTGCATAAATTACAGTGTTGAGAAAAATCACAAAAAAAATTTGAATAATACATATAATACATACATTGCATGCATTGGAGTGACAATACAAAAGTGAAAAATGGAAAAAAGTATGATTAGCAATTAACCTAGAGAGCTAACTCTCTCAATTATTACTATAATGAAAGTACAAAAAGATTTCTGATATTTGGAAGGCAGATCTAATAAGTATTTTTCCAAGGATAATGTGGTTTTAAAAATTCTATAATTTTACAAAGCTTGCTATCAACAGAGAGGGTAATTAATTGAATCATTATCGCCCCACGATTAAAGAATAATTGTTTTAGTAAATTCAAATGCCCAGAATAACGTTTGTAATCATATTTGACCATCAAAGATATAGGGTCGGCCCTTAAAATAAATCTTTCCTATATATCTTTTGATACCAAAAAATGGGATAGTCCCTCAAATTAGGGGACAAGAGGGATCTCAATGTTTCCAATCAAAACTCTTAAACATGTATCAGAAACAAAACAAGGGCGAGAAGTCCAATACATTAATGATTTATTTGTTAAAAAAACCCCCAGAGGATATAGAAATTGAAGAAAAGAGTCTATTTGAAATCAAAGGATTTTTTTTACTATTTCCTAATCATGTTTACCTGGTAAATAGGAAACAAAAGGTCATACATGTATTTCAACTTCTAAAATTGGACGGAAGATTCAAAGTATTCTTTATGCAACAGATTCTATACGCAACAGAAATTTCTTATCATGAACGAAGCCTACAAGTTTTAAACGATGAAAATGTAAATTACATGTTTATGAATAAATAAAATGTATATGGTAAAATACAAGAAAAAATACAATTATTGTACCCAAAAATGACCATGACTAAGATTGTTTATTCAAGAAAAGTTAGCTGAAATTTTATTTTCAGAATTATATGTTTTTCAGCCAACAATTTCTTAATAAGGAAAGACACCTTTAACAAACGCTGGGTATGATGGGCGGATGAAATATTAACATATAAGAAAGTATTGCTTTATCCAACTGCTTTCATTGGTTATTCACGACTCTGAATTAACAAATAACATCACTAGAGTTGGCTGTATATAAGTACTTATTTATAACAGAAAAAGCTATTGTGTACTCCTCCTTGCAACATGGCACAGATAGAAGAATATGCATGGGTCCTTGATTTTAACATTACTTACGACTATTTTAATATCTCTTACATGATAATAAGCGACTCGTCTGAAGCCACCTCGAATGGACGACTAGTGGTGCAATGGATTCTCTTTGGATTATACCTCTTAACAACCGCAATAGCTGTTCCAGGAAATTTTGTCATGGTATGGCAATACAGACCTAAAAAGACATGGAGGAACAAGAACATTTTCATCAGCAGCATTGCCGTCAGTGATTTGGGACTTGCCGTGGTTTCTGTTCCATTCAAAGTAATAGGGCAGCATCTATATCAGTCTTGGCCTTTCCTTGACCTGTTGTGTCCATTTTCATCGTATCTCCATCTGGTTCTCGTCGTTCACCGCTCACAGTCACTGTTTCTTCTCACTGTTTACAGACATTACGTAATATTCCGATCACCTCAAAAAGTGTCCCTAGCCATGCATGGAAAAATCGCCTACATCTTAACTTTGCTGATATCCATTATTGTTTGTTTACCCGTAGCAATTTATTCCAGAGTTGAACATTTCGATATGGCCTTTCAAAGGCGAATCAAAGTTTGTGTCGAGGAGTGGAACTCCAGTAAAACAAGACTTTATTATACCATTTCAATCATGATTCTCCAATACATAATCCCACTTCTTATCTTGAGCATATCCAACTTCTACATCGGATTTCTTGTTTGGGTCCGGAAACCTTTGGGAGAAAACCATCCTCAAAAAATCAAAGAAATGTATTTAGCTAAACGACGGGTAGGTTTCCTTTTATGCTCAATAGATTAATCCTTTTTTTACTGGCACCCTTGCTTTAATATTAAAGTGGTTCAATTTCCCAAACACTTGCTTCAGGAAACAGACTAGAAATTCATATAATTCATTTAATAAATATTTAAATGTATATTTAGTAACAAATCTCTTATTTCTTACAGACGGTGAAGGTGCTGATTTGCGTGGCGGTTTCCTACGCTATTTCATGGCTTCCTCTACACGTTATCACAATCGTCGGAAGCAAAGAGCAACAGCTGATGAGCACGGAACACCTTCAGGTGTTGTGGATGTTCTCCCATTGGCTGGCCTTCACAAACTGTGCAATACATCCTATGAATTATTTCGTTATGGATGGTGAATTTAGAAAAAAATCCAAGAAAATACTCTTCAAATGCATTTGTTTCAAAGCTCGAAAATCTCCTTCCGTAACGACTTTTCTTAAACGTGGAAGTGAAAACACTTCCTCGATGAACATAGGAAGATCAAGTGTCAGAAGTTGGAAGGAGACAAAATGTTAAAGACTAATAGAGTAAATAAAATGAAAGAAAAGAAAATACGTGTGTTTACCTTGTTCTGTGTCTTACTCAATGCATGGTTTCATTTAATAAAACAGACAAAAGTTTCAACATTTAACATCAACATTAAAAAAATTGCTACGTAACTAATAAATTTTCTGGAAAGTGTAATAGTTGATTATTATTTTTATTTATTTATCTTTAAAAGGCACTCGGTTAAAAACAATCGGATATTTAGATAAAATCATTTTGAAAAGCCAGGATATTTGCTATCTTATATTTAGATAAAATCATTTTAAAAAATAACCAAATACATTACGTAAATATAAATATAAAATGTTAAATATTTCTGAGATAAAAATACTGTGTATTTTATAGTAGCATTATTTTATATGTGAAGGACACACAGTTTTAAAGAAATCAACGAGGACTCAACTATCGCTCGACAAAAGCCCCCGATTAAACGACTAGTGTCTCCGAGAAAAATTGACATCCCTATTAAAGCTGACATGAATTCATAAAAGCATTTGGTCGCCATATTAATTTCGATCGCTCCTCTACTGCCACTGTGGTATATATACTGGTTGAGAAAGCTACGGTCGGTTGCTTTCCGATCGAGGCATCCAGGTTGCACGGACTTCTAAATGCATGAACTACACATTGTAGCAAAATGTTTGTACTAAAAAATTAGGAAACAACAATCAATAAAACATGTCCGAAGAATTTCCGAAGTACCCGTACTTTTGCACATATAGTGTTTTCTTACCGGTACATTGTACTTCGCATGCAGATCGAACACGTGTGTCGTTCATACAGAGTGCATAGCGGCTGCATCTTTTTGACAACCACGGCGGCACTTCATCCAACAAGCTAAATGATAATAAATCCAGGAAAATAACAACGTAGCATCGTTTCCGACGGTTTATGCAAAAACGTTTCGTTTCTAAAATCCATGCGACATTGCTCGATCTGCCACAGTGTGTGGTTTGCGCATGTGCGATGTGGATTTTAGTCGGTCTTGTTTTGTCGTTCATTGCCGGTGCAGTTGTTGTCATAATTTTTTTTGTTCAAAACGCGTTTCAGCATGTCTTTTCGTCAAAGGTAACGTGTTTGGGTGTATGAAATACCTGAATGTGGTGAAGCATGAATAACGCTCTCGGCCTTATATAGGGGGTGTTTAGCGATGAGCAGAACAATGGAAATCGACAACTTATATGGCGGCAGTCGGAGATAAAAAAAAATAATGCGTATTTATGAATTAATGTTAGCTTTAAGAACTATTTTAATTCTTCGTACATTGTCAGTACAGACAACATTAATTTGCTTGCATTTTTAGCTCACCTGAGTTGAAAGCTCAAGTGAGCTATTCTGATCACATTCTGTGTCTCCGAGAAAAATTGACATCCCTATTTAGAACCTTTTTTTAATCTTCGTACATTGTCAAAGCAGACAACATTAATTATTTTTGGAATTTGCTTGCCTTTTTAGGTCATCTGAGCTAGTCCGTAAACTTTTCACATTTTTAACATCTTCTCCAGAACCGCTGGACTAAATTCAACCAAACTTGGTACAATGCACCCTTAGGCAAAGGGGATTCAAATTTGTGAAAATTAAGGATCACACCCTTTTACAAGGGGAGCTAATTAAGAATTATTGAAATTTTTTTAGAAATCTTAAAAAATCTTCTTCTTTAGAACCATTTGGCAATGTGGAAGCATTCTCAGGAAGTGTTGATTCAAAGTTGTGAAAATCATGACTCCCAGGGGTAGGGTGGGGGCCACAATGGGGGAGGGGGGTCAGCTGATTTGTGTGGAAGCATCTTGTGTGGAAGCAACCTTAGGTAGTGTAGTTTCAAAGTTTTGAAAATTATGACCCCCGGGGGTAGGGTTGGGTCACAATGGGGGGGGGGGGGGAGGGTCAAAATTTTACATAGGTATATGTAGAGTAAATCCATAAAAATTTTCTTCTCAGAAACCAATCCGCCAGAAAAGCTGAAACTAGTGTGGAGACATCCTCAGGTAGTGTAGATTCAAAGTTGTGAAAATAATGACTCCCAAGGTTAGGGCGGGCCCAGAATAGGTGGTCGAATTTTACAAAGGAATATATAGAGGAAATCCTTGAAAATTTTATTCTCACAAACTAATCTGTCAGGAAAGCTGAAACTTATGTGGAGACATCCTTAAGAAGTGTAAATTCAAAGTTGTGAAAATCATATTTCCCAAAGGTAGGGATGGCCCACAATGAGGGGGGTGGTGTCGAATTTTACAAAGGAATATATTGAGTATATCGTTAAAAATCTTCTTCTCATGTACCATTTGGCCAGGAAAAATGAATCGTGGAAGCATCCTTAAGTAGTGTAGATTCACAGTTGTGAAAATCATGTCTCACAGTGGAAGGGTGAGGCCACAATTGGGGGTCGAATTTTACACGAAATATATAGATTAAATCTTTAAAAATCTTCTTCTCAGAAACCGATCAGTTAGGAAAGCTGAAACATCCTCAGGTAGTGTAGATTCAAAGTTGTGAAAATCATGACTCCCGGGGGTAGGATTGGGTCACAATGGGGGGCCAAATTATTACAAAGGAGTATATACTGAACAGTCTGTTAAAATCTTCTCAGAAATATTCAACTAGGAAAGCTGATACTTGTGTGGAAGCATCACCAGGTTGTGTAGATTCAAGTTCATGATCCCGGGGGTAGGATGGGGTCACAACAGGGGGGGGGAGGCAAATTTTTTACGTAGGAATATATAAAGAAAAATCTTAAAATCCTCTAAAAAAAAATTTGCCTAGAAAAGCTGTAACTTAAGTGAAAGTGAAAGCAACTTCAGATAGTGTGTGGATTCAAATTCGTTAAAATCAAATTTTGAGGAGAAGAGTGGGGCCACACTGGGGATCTAGTTGTACAGAGGAAAATTAAACATCTTAATTATTCTCAAAAACTGAAAAGTTATCATGTATGGCTTTACTTCTTCAATACATTTTTTCAAACATTTTTTCATATTGCTGATGTTTTAAAATTGTTAAGACTTTAGCCCCTGGACGATTCTTGGGCCTCAGAAGGGGTTCAGAGTGTGGTGTAGGTTTATATCCCGTTTATAAACAATTGTTAAGGATCTTTTTGAGAATGCAATGCTCAACATGTGATATGAGGATCTACATGTAATATACCACATTGTCCACATATTTTTATTATGACTCCATTAAGCTGATTTTATCATGCCTATTGTTGCTCAGGTGAGCGATGTGGCCCATGTGTCTCTTGTTTTTATGAATTATATTTTAATCTGTTAAATTTTGTGCAATTTAACTTATTACGGGTAAAACAAAATTAAACTTCTGGACAAACATAACTTGTAAAGGAGTATCTATAACAAATCTGCTCTCTTCACTTCAGACATAATTATTCATCGTTGGTCACCTTTAAAGTTTATTGCACCTTGTCCAGGTGTCCACAATTAACACCTTACGTTACTAATACACCTTTAAGGTAACACGTCTGTTTATCGTGATTCTGAATAAGTAATGGCCTTAATTGTGAATCATTATAAAAAAACTCATATATTTAAGACTGGAGACTTATTGTTTTTGTTCGATTCTTCACTTTCTTCTACCTCGCCTCTGAACTTGTCCATCGCGTTTCTCAGAGATTGCTGAAAAGAATTGTACAAAACTCTAGGATATAATAATTCTGCATGTCTTATTGTGGTCCCTGTTTAATTTTTTTTTTATTAATTTAGCTTTTGTCAACCATCTCTATTTTGAGGGTGGGGGTGGGGAGGAGGAGGTCAAATAAAGGTGGGGTCTAACACTGAATCATTGGGGATAAATTATACTCTATATTGTAAATGGTAATAACTTAAACACCGTTAAAGATATTGACATGGGGTCTTTAGATGCAAATATGGAGTGGTATGTGCAATATTTATGGTACATTATATATGGTCCTTAGGGTAATCCAAAACCCCCAGGTTTGAAAGTTAGTAAAAATCTCAAAAACCGTTGACATTCCCACCCCTTAACCTTATATAATCTTCTTTCTTGTGTCAAGGAGGCATCAAATGGTATGAAGGTCATTGGCCCCCGTGGTGGTCGTGACATCCCTTTATAAGTTAGTGCCCAAATATCTTGAAAATGGTTGGGATCCCCACCCCTAAACTATATATATTCTTGTTCCCTGTGTCAAGGGGCATCAATGGTATGCAAGTCATGGGCCTTGGGGTGGTCCCACCCCCTTCCACCCGAACAGAAGTGCCCAAATATCATAAAAACAGTTGAGACTTCCATCCCTGGGATTTGTACTTTTGCAAAATTTCTTGAAAATAATTTTGATCGGGATCAGGTTTTTATTTTCAATCTGGGCCGGTTTAGACATAAGTAATTGCAATTTTTCTAAATATTTGCTTTTCGACTCACTTTGTACACAGAGTTCTGTAAAAACATTTTTCGACGCAGATTTCATGAATTTAAGACAAGTGGTTACATACATTATTATAAATTTCAAAAATCATATTGCAACGGACAACTGAATTTCATTCTAGTAAAAGGTCATTTCCGTGTGCACACGGCTATAGGTGAACCAGTAGGGAATGATTCAGTCTGAATACTAATAAAAATTAGTTTTAACTGTCTTACAAGATGTCCGTCCACAAATACTGACCTGTTTCCTCTTCTGATCGTATTTGATTTTTTTAATTTTAGAAAAAACATGTTTTTCATTCATCTTCTAACAATCCTTGAAGAAATATTTTCCACACTGTTTTTCTAAAAGTTTAGTTGCAAGGTCTTCCAAAGTTTGATTGTCGGACCATCCAAAACGTCGCCTATTGGCTCTACTATCAGTTTTTTATCTGCCTGTCTTTCTTTTTTAACTTTTTCTTTTTCTTGTTTTAAAACTTACCTACAGTCCTACAATCATTCATGAATTAAAATTAAAACAAAAATCAATGTCGGTGTTTATATCCGGATGCAAACATTTAATTTTCAAATGTACAATGTAGTGGCTAATTCATAGACAGTTTAATCATAGCTGAAACAAGTTACGTAAACATCGATGGATATTATTGGAACTAAATTTTTCTCCAAATACTGTACGCAATTAAACGTCCATGGTTTTGGGCACAACCTTAACGGTCTTTGTATATTGTATCGCATTGCAGTAGTTTTCCTATTAATCTCTCAAGCGATATTTTGAAAAAAAATATTTATATTCAAACGTTGTTTACAAATCAAACTTCATTTAAAATAGTTACGCGCTTTTGCCACTTCTATATTCGACCTCAGAAGTTACAGATGATTGTATTACTGTCACATAAAAGCCACACATTACTTGTTTTGATTTTATGATTTTATGACAGTTGCAATTATCCTGTGGTGAGCCCCCTTTCGAAATGTTACCTGTACAATTCACCTGTAACGAGCCTCAACTCACTGGACCTTTAAAATTAAAGCTGACATGAATTCATAAAAGCATTTGGTCGCCATATTAGTTTTGATCGCTCCTCTTCTGCCACTGGGGTATATATACCGGTTGAGAAAGTTACGGTCGGTTGCTTTCCGATCGAGGTATTCGCGTTGCACGGACTTCTAAATGCATGAACTACACATTGTAGTAAAACATAATAATAAAGAAAACAACAGTCAATGAAATACAAAATATATTTATTCTTTGAAAGGATGTCCAAGGTATACGTATTATTTTGCACAAACAGTGCTGCCTTACTTCGCATGCACATCGAACACGTGTGTCGTTCATACAGAGTGCATAACGTCTGCACCTTCTTGAAAACCCCGGCGACACTACATCCAACACAGTAGCTAAATGATAGTAAATCCAAGAAAGTAACAACGTTTCCATCCGTTCCTACAAAAAAGCCCCATTTCTAAAATCCATGCGATAATTGACATTGCTCGATCTGCCACAGTGTGTGGTTTGCGCATGTGCGATGTTATAACATACACAGGAAAATGGTCTACAATTATCGAGGAATTTTCGAAGTATCTGCGCTTGGATTTCAGTCTGTCTTGTTTCGTCGTTTATTGGATATATCTTGTCAGTGCAGTGGTTGTCATATTATTTTTGTTCAAAACGCGTTTTTACAAGTCTTTTCGTCCAAGGTAACGTGTTCGAGTGTATGAAATTCCTGAATGCGGTGAAGCATGAATAGTGCTCTCGGCCTTATATAGGGGGTGTGTAGCGATGAGCAGAACAATAGAAATCGACAACTAATATGGCGGTAGTCGGAGATGAAAGGGAAATAATGCGTATTTATGAATTCATGTCAGCTTTGAAATCAGTCCGGGCACAGTTTGGACACAGCAGTCCGAGGGGAAGGACGCAACCTAGACCCTAGACTTCTTCCGTTTTTATTGTACACGTCCTGGCACATTTTTACTTTGCTTTCATATTTATAATGCCTATGGTCCATCTTCTCTGAGGTAAGCCTTATTTTTGTCATAATTATTGTGTTTTTAATGTTATTGTTTCATAAATGCAGTACATGTCTTAAAACATCCCGTTACGAAGTTTCTCGGTAATTTCAACATAAAGCTATTCACGTTTTTCATTAAATATCTTTACCATCTGTTTACTTATATTTAGCATTCTTATTATGGTGGTCCGTTTATGTCTTTATGTATATAAATGAGATATGTTCCGTTGGTCTTATTTTAGTAAGTGTAAAGTGTGAGTAAATGTAAGTGTATCCATGTGTAAAGTAATGCATGTATTTCATGTATGTTATGCGTAACAGAAGTTACGAGTAAGTAAAATGTCTATCATTGAGACATGCAGTATTTGTGTATATGCCACGGGTTGGTATGGTGTCCACCTTGTGACATAAGTATGTATTTGTATTTGAACAATTAACAGGTCTAAGTATTCCTGGTAGTTTCCTTGTGTGGTTCCACGGATATACATCGTAGACATCTTTGACATTGAGTGGAGCATCTCAGCCTCCTACAGGACCAGACCCAGCAGAAGGACAGTCTCACCACAACCGCTATACTTCACGGATCATCTATTCAATAAACAGTGCTTTCCTCCAATTCCAGATTTATGGACGATCATTGTGTCAATGTACTTTATAATTCAATGTAGAAAGGAAATATAAATCATTTATGTAAAGTCGTTATTTTTTTATCATTTGAGGGTCGGGATCTTCTATTTTCCCTAGGTCACTTGGTCATTTTGTGACAATGGTTTTCCAGGCGTGGGTTCGAATCCCACTTCTGACACATACCTCCCTTTTTCGAAAAGTACACAGTACTTTAAAAAAACATAAAAGCTGGAAAATAATAACTGAGTATTTAAAATAAATAACATACATATATACACACATTTACAACCGACTAAGATAGTCAGCCCCTACATTATCTTTTTCCTTGATAGCTTCGATTCTAAATCGATATGGCTGAAGACTAAGAGCCCAGCACATTAACCTTGCATTGGTGACCTTTGACTTGTTCAAATAGACTAGTGGACTGTGATCAGTTTCCAAAACGAATTCCTGCTCATATAGGTACTTTTGAAACTTTTGAATAGCCCAAACAATAGCCAAACATTCTTTCTCTACAGTAGCATAAACACTTTCAGAATCCTTCAACTTTCTGCTTGCGTATGCGACAGGTAGTTTTTGATCTCCCTCACACTGTAATAACACAGCCCCTAAACCTCTATCAGAAGCATTTGTTTGGAGTATGAAAGACTCTTTCAAGTTTGGTAGCTTGAGAATTGGAGAATTGATCAACGACGACTTCAAAGTCCGAAAAGCAATTTCATGACAGTTTTCCCACACTAGCTTTGTTGGACACCCCTTTTTTAGTCAGATCTGTCAATGGTAATGCTATGCATGCGAAATTGGGAACAAACTTGCGATAAAACCCAATCAGACCAAGGAATGATCGCAGTTGCTTTTTAGTCTCTGGTCTTTGTGCATCTTGTATGGCCTTATTCTTGTCTGACATTGGTCTCAATAGGCCTACCACATGACCTAGACAATTCAAACTAGAGTAAGCCAAAGAGCATTTACCTGGCTTAGCTGTTAAACCTGCACTACGTAACCTTTGAAATAATTCTTCGAGTCTTTCAAGGTGCTGTTCAAATGTCTGTGTGAAAATAGTTATGTCGTCAATAAAATTGTCAACATTTTCCATTTCAAACAATACTTTCCGCATTAAACAAGAAAAAGTAGCTGGCGCTGTACCTAAACCGAAGGGCATAAACCTGAACTAAAATAACCCTTTACTTGTTCTGAAAGCTGTTTTTGGTTTTGATGATTCTGTCAGTTTTATTTGCCAATAACCCTTTGACAAGTCAATTTTGGAAAAGTACTTATGTCCAGCAAGTTTGGCATACTGTACATTTCGTCTGCGTCTGGTATTGGTTCAGAGTCAAAGATTGTCTGTCTGTTCAGGAGTCGAAAGTCAATACAAAACCGATTAGTACCATCTTTCTTAGGAACAATGACTATTGGAGAACAAAACGGAGACTTGGAAGGTTCAATGATTTCCAATTTCAACATATCATTCACTTCTTTATTGACTGTATCTTCCAATGAAAATGGAATGGAACGGTTTTTGACATATATTGGCTTTTCGCTTACCATTCTGATGTCATGTTCCAAAACATTTGTTACACCTGGTTTATCCACTAGAACATCCCCATATTTGGATACCATTCCCATCAGCCGTTTTCGTTCTTCAGTTGATAGCGCACTGTTGACATCCATCTCTGCGCATTCACAGGAGTCTAGTTCCGGGTAGTGTTCTAATTGGCCATCCTGAGTGGTATCTGCTACACAGTCAACAACTATAGCATTTACAATACCAAATACTCTCTCGTCTGTCACTACATTAACTGTTTCACACTGTGATCGTTCTACATATTTCTTAAGAAGGTTAATGTGAAATGTTTTCACTTTCCCTTGAATGTTCAACTGATAATCCACACGATTAACTTTCTTCACAATTAAACGGACCTTTCCATTGAAGAAGCAGTTTATTGTTGTCTGTTGGCATCAAGATAAGAGCTTTGTCATTTACCTGTAGAGATCGGTTTCTAGCCTTTCTGTCGTAGTACTTCTTGTACCGAGATGCGGATTTTTCGAGGTTTTCTTTTGCCAGTTCAGCCATTGTCTGCAATCTATCTTTAAGATCTAATACATACTGATAAGTGGTTCGTACATTAGGGTATTCTATCACTTCCGTACACATTTCCTTTAAGATAGACATGGGACCTCGTACTGACCTTCCATAGACTAATTCAAAGGGAGAAAATCCTAAGCTTTCTTGTGGTAACTCTCTATAAGCAAAAAGAACTGCATTAAGATACTTATCCCAGTCTTTAGGTTTTTCTGCACACGGTCGTTTCAGGATCTGTTTCAAGGTACCATTAAAACGTTCAACTAAGCCATTACATGATGGGTGATAATGAGTGGTTGTCCACTGCTTCATAGATATAAGACGACTTACTTCTTTCATAAGAGACGATGTGAATTGGGTACCCATGTCAGTTAACATTTCTCGTGGAACACCTACTCTAGAAAAGATATCCATCAATGCCTCTGCCACTCTTTCAGTCTCGATGCTCGGCAATGCTATAGCTTCTGGATAACGGCTTGAATAGTCTACTAGCGTAAGAACGACCTATTACCTTTGTCTGTAACTGGAGATAAAGGACCAACTAAATCGACAGCAACTCGCTTGATTAATGGTAATCGTTCTAAAGGTACTCTGCTTACCTTACCTTTCTGCAAGGTACGGTGGCAAATGTCACATGATTGACAATATCTGCGGATGTCACTCTGAAGTCCTGGCCAAAAAAACTCAGAGGTTACCCGGGTTATTGTCCGCTGAATACCTAAATGCCCTGCTAATATAGAGTATGAGCTAATTTCATCACTAATGGACGAATTTTCTCTGGAACGATAAGCTGAGAAAATACCTTTTTCAACGGGTCATCCTTTGGTAAAAATTCCCGACATAGCAAACCATTCTTGTTGTACCATTTAACCTTTTTCGTGAACGATATGGTTCTCCACATATATCCGAACTTTGGACAAAGTTGGATCCTCTTCTTGTGCAGCTTTGATAGTCTGTGGATCTATCACATCAATGATGTTACTGGGTACCTTTAATGGTGGATAAATAAGGCTTACCTCAGAGAAGCTGGACCATAGGCATTATAAATATGAAAACCGGTAGGGGACTAATAACTGAAATTTAAATCATTGCAAATGAATATCCTTTATGCATAAAAACTTCTAGTCGCTTTTACCAGATTTCTTTAATGAATAGACTCTGAAATATAATATGATAAAATAAATATAACATAATTATATAATATCAAGTCATAAAATACATTTATGCATAATTACGATACAATTATCTTTAAATACTCTTTACCATACATAAATTATCGTTCTTTTACAAAAAAAAAAAAAAAAAAAAAATACCAAAATTATTTATCATACTAATTTATGGAATTGAGTCAGGTTCAAGTGATTCAATTATCTTCTACTTAATATGATGTTAATTCATTTGGATATTAAGTATATATCTAAATACATGTTCGTTACACATATTTCCTTTTCACAATATCAAACACTTAAACATTTCCGTAGAAACATATACAACTAAAGAATATATTAAGTTGTATTTACTTTTCTTGTCCATCAGATTTATCTACATCTGAGATAATGAAGAAAACACTATTTATCTACATCTGATATAAACAATATTTACAAAGTAATTCCTTCTAAATTCTTAATCCTGATAGTTCATTTTATAAACTCATCTTTCTATAGTATAAGTAAATGAAACTTACATTGTCTGAATGTCTTTAAGTCGTTAAAATATTGTTTGGCAAAATCATGAAAATATCAATTTCTCTCTTCGACATAAAAAGTGGCCTATTTGAACACTGTTAAGAAGACAATGAGAACTCTTGACCAATAAATCCATAGAATTTTTAATACCAGGCAATGAATGTAAAATGTTTGAATATATGTGTCTGTGGAGGGGTGGAACGCTCTTACTAAATACATTGTTAGTAGAAGGTGGAATTCTAATTATTTGATTTTAATTTAATAAACATTTATTTATTTACTTAATATATATTTATCATACATATTTTTTATTTATTAATTTTAAATTAAAAAAGATCTACTACATGAATATGAAAAAGAACATTTATTTCGTGCATTCAGGAATAAACAAGTTCGAATACACGCTGACTTGTTGAAAAATCCTTTTGCGCCTATAATCGTGCACGCTAAATACGATATTAACTATAATCGTATTAAACAAAAATGAAATTAACTGATCAAGGTTTTATCTAAATTTCAATTCACGAACTAATTATAACTGCTTGCATTGACTTCAGATTTTGCAGTCTGTTTAATTTTTAAGGAGTCCTGCTGTGTTTTACCGATCATCTGTGATGATTTCTGCATGATTCTTCGAATCTAACAAAACGGCCCTCCTTTTTCATGAAATATTGAATTACGCAGAATATTTCATAAAAGGTGTCCGGTTTGTTTATAGTCCAGTAGAGATTTATTTCTCACTCCGGCGATATTTAAGTAGCTTAAACATTTATCATCTTAAATATAAGATTTTATCATCTTGCGCGTTTATGATGATTTTGTACATATACAAGTCTGAATTAGGTATGCTTCTTGTTTCTTTCCTTGCTGCCATGGAGCAAACAGATTTAAGGCCCATTTTGACTTTGCTTTCGTTTCCTTAGACGACCCACTCCGTAGTAAGTCGTCCAAATTCTGCTGATTCAGAGATTTTAAACCTCTATCTATGATCTCTACTTTTTGAAAATATCTTCATCGGAGATATTTTCATCATGTTTCTACTTAAGCTTTCTCTAAGTGGCCAACATATACATAGCTCTACTCAAAGCTGTTTTTTGTTAGGGTGGTAAAAAATAGCTCTCTTTATTTTCATCGTCTACTTGTTTATCTGTTGCTGTCCATTCTTAAAGCACAGCAGGGTGTCTTCAGTCGTAAATACGCTTCAAACTGTCAATTCTGTGAGAGAACGAAATGATCTCGGCACTCGGCCCTTGATCAGTTTTTTTCTCATAGAGAAAGGACAGTTTCTTTACATAATACAGTAATATAAAGAACTGCAAACGCTAACCCCGTTTCCCGCCAAAATTTTACATCCAAGTCTTCGGGGTTTCTGTCAGATATTTAAAAACAAAGTTATCTACTAAAAAGTACATGTATAATCAATTCCGAATGTATTTATATTAAAATAAATTTTGTAGTAAAATTATTTTCAAACCAAAGTTTTGCTCACACAGGGTTTAAATAGTTCTTCATTGAAATGAGCGAGGGAGATACTATTTAATTTAAAAGGGAGATACCAACTCCTGTTGGTTATGATAAAGAAGAAGATCACTTTAGGTGGGTTAGATAATTCTTGATTCCTTATGTTCCCTTACAGTCACAGACTCTTGATAAATACCAACAACAAATGGGGTATCTGTCAATGTGGATAAGATAGTCCGACCCTATTCATTTCCAGGTAAGTCCTATAAATTCACAAAGTGTACTTGTTCGCTGGATAAACCAAGAGCTTCTGGCGGAACACTTGGGACCTGCTCGATGGTTGGAAGATATAGACATGCATTTATGTCCAATTTGGGAAAGTAAATACATTTATCCGTTTGATAAGACTATTCTAAAAAATATTTAATAAAGGACCACATTGTCATTGTATTTTTAATTGAAGCTTGTATTACCACTTTCAACATACTTTCCTTGATCCATCTAAAACTGTAAATATATGTAAATGCTTTGTAAGGAACATGTCTTGTGTAAGAGCAAAAAACATTTTTTGTTATCAACATTTCAGATTTCACAATTATATTCCTATTTCATAGTCAACACATGCGTTTAATCAATATTTTGATATATCTGATTGAAGTCGTCTCTTTATAGTGCTGCTGTGTCCAATGCACATAATAATTTTTTTTATCTAGTATGAAAACGTTTTGGTAAAGTACTTTAAATTACTTATTTGTTTGTTCAATCGTTACCATTTTTGTTTTGTTTTGATGTCTTTCAATCCATTTTATAAGTTTAAAGTTAATACTACAACTTTAAACATACTTTCCTTGAATGATCCATCTTAAACTTTAAAAGAAAAAACCCAAAACTTATTATAATGTAAATGCTTAAAGTTCCTGTTAAGAAGAGCAATTTTTTTAAAGTCAACATTTGAGATTTCACAATTCAGCAGCACTTTATGCAGTTCAGAGAGGTGGCCTCGATTAGTTATTTTTTGATATTGTAAAACTCCTTAAATATGGCCTTAATTACTCCATGTTCTACCGCCTATGTTTAGAGAGGGTTTAGTCTGATGTATTCATTATGAATACATTATCCAAAAAAGCTTCGAAACAAGCTATCACACCTGATTCACCAATGAAAATTAGTAAAGAAAGAAAGAAAGAAATATCCAACCAAGATCTTACAGAACTTGAAGAATTATTTATAAATATGAAAATAGAACATTGATTTGTAATTAAGATTAAATATAGACTTACTCATTTTATCTAACCGCTTGTTATATATTATACATTTTTTTCAAAAAGGTGCATTTATAAAAATTCGATTTCCTATATAATGAATTGTTTATAAATATTATGATGTAAGCATCTTCTTATCGTCATTTCATGTTCATAATGATATTCTTTCATTTTTTATCATTATGTATTCTTAAAATTTTGAGGCCTAAGATAATAAGATAAGTAAATTGTTCAGTCAATGGCAAAAATTTAACTCAAACAAGTTGGTATCATGGTCACAGTGAGTTATCTCTCTTTGCTCTTAATTGTACCTTTCCCCGGTCAATTTTTCTCTCCCATTACTTATAACTATTGGCTTTACTTTTGTTTTAATAATTTAGAAAGTTATATATTTTCAGTAAGTTGTATATCTACATGCATAAGATATTCACTTATTCCAAAATTATGATTTACATGTATTTCCTTTTCATGCAACATCTATTTTCGTGTAACATGTTTAATTTGAACTTCTACCATGTCTATACTTTTAATTATATTTAAGTGTTTCATAATGCATAGATTTGTACTCATAAACATGATATATATGCAATTTAAAAACAGAATGCATTATAATCATGGACATTGGATTATACTATAAACAATTAAATGGTGGTATGAAATGTGAAATGAATTTGACGACGACGACGTTCCGCTATCAGTATTATAATTGTCAACTGAAGTGTTCGGATGCGATTTCACTGAACAATCGCAAATTGACCAATCACTGGCAACTTGTGATAATTCGGCGAAAGACTGGGACAAGTCAGCAACTTTTAAAGACTGGTACATGTTCATGTCACTCTAGCAGTGACGAGCTAATGAAAACGAACAAGAGATTGTAAATGATGCTCACTTTTGTTTTTTTCTCTTTAGCCGATGCCGATGTTTTTGTTGACAATTTAAAAGTATTTGCTCAAGTTCATGGTAACACCAGACTGCTTCAAATTTGCATGAATGCAGAGGACTGACAGATTTGTCTGTAAATATGGAAAGGCAAAAAACTATCATGGACTATTATACAAATGTGTAACAAAATGAAGCAATGTAAATAAATGTATGTGACATTACATAATTAGATAAATCTGTTATTATTATAATACATACTATTTGATTCATTTGTGTTTATGCATTGCTTGACATAATTTTTCATGCTACCTGGAATTAAAGGCCACCTGTCTTAAGTGGCCACTTTTCAAATTTCCCCGAAGTGGCCTCTGAAAATAGGTTTGACTGTATATCTTTTTCAACAATTATTGGCCAAAGAAATATGATATAAATTGCACTTTACTTTAAAGAATATTCGACAAACTAAAAATACCACAAGAGCAAATATATTGTAATAAGTCAAGCGAAATAGTTAGCCGATAAAACTGTTATTTTTTGGCTTTCAAAACTTTTAAGCACATGGTTTTGGATTTTTCAACGATGTCCTCTTGAATAAAAAAAGAATTCCTTCACTTCAAGTTTAGTTGGCATTTCTTCACCATAGTGCATATTTAAAACAAGCATTCTGAGAGTATTGCATAAGCAATACATATGCAATACACGTCACTTCCGGTTTGTGGAATTTGTGAAAACAATGCACTGTTCTGCAGAATATTGAACCCGAACATTAAAAAATTGGAATATAAAAAATTAATTTTCTCGAAAATATGTCAATCAGACGCTACAAAAGTGTAAACTTGATCTGTAGTTTGACATTTTGAAGCTGTTCAGCAAATTTCATATTATTCCACAAACGCATTAATAAACAAGAGGCCCATGGGGCCACATCGCTCACCTGAGCAACAATGGGCCTTCAAAAGATATTGTGCTGTATGGTCCCTCGGTAGAATAACAAAAAATAAATATTGTAAAGTATTCGAATTTTACACTTATTTTTGCATACACGTAATCTTTGACATTGTACCTTCATGAAATACTATTTTTTACCAGAATAAGAAAATCCTACGCAAGATATAAAACTAAACATTTGGTAGGAGTAGACTGTTAAGTTGTTAACTTCCAATTCCCTATATTTTCGTTCTGCCCCCCCCCCCTTTGTAAAGCGATCAAAATATATGAAAGCATATAGGTACATTTTTTTCATCAACTACTTACTAGTTATTGTATTTTTAAAAAAAATATAATAGTTATTGTTTTTTATTTTAAAAATCCTACATGTATAGATGTGAAGAAGAAAATTGTACCTCAATGTGCTCAATTCCTCAAATTAAAAACATTCATAATTTTATTTGTCTTCTCCATTATAATTAAATGACTGTTATTTACTTCGCGTACAAACCAGGATAATTTTCCGCTGTGATATTTTCTTAGGAATAGCGATAATTACTTTATCCCCGCAACAGAAATGTGTCAGAACTATGGGAATTGTTTTAAAAATGTCGTTTTTATTTACCCGTGTCTGAAAAACTATCAAAATTGATGTAGATTTCACTTTATTTATTGTATAAAGAGGGGGCCCCAGAGAGTAGGTATATACAGAATATCATTCTTTTTTTTGTTTGTACGAGTATTTAACATACTCTAATTCATATAGAATTTCTAATGTTCAACCAAAATTTCAGCGTCAATCGTAGAATTATAAGCAAGATACAGAGCTCACAGTTCGCCTAGGTTTGAGTCATATTTTGTTCACATGACTTTATTACATTCAGCTTAAGATTTTTAACTTGGTATTTCCTATTCAGCATTTAAAATGGAAAAAAAGAATGGCCTAGGATTTTCAATTCTTTTATTCACTCAAGACCAGTTCACTGGTATTTGAGGTTCAAAATCAGTTTATACAAATGTACACAAACACAGTCAAGGGTCACATGTACAGTAGGAGTAATAATGACGAAAAAAGGTTAAGTTTACAATACAATAAGTTGGTAAAGTTGGTTTCTGCAAGAACAGACTTTGAAAATTTTCTCAATAAATATTGACAATTTTTTTTACTTTTTTAATCTTTAGTTTTTCAGATCTGTGTACAAACATAGAATTGTGAGCAAATCTCTGTATCTTGCTTATAATTCGAAGCTTAACACTCAAATATGGTTAGTAAATAGAAATTGTAAACAATTAAACACAAGAAACATGCACTATAACAAATAAAGAACACAATTTATTTTTTCGAAATGAATCATATATATACTTGTATATATCTACATTTTTCCGACAGCGATATCAATCTCTATTCAAACTGAATAAACTCGAGAAAATGCCGAGCATCTCAACAAAACCTATTGCATTAATCTACCATTACGCAAAAGATAATGCCGAAGTACCAATAGAATGAATTGTATTTCAGTACTTTTTTGATACATCAGATTTTGCTTAATTTGTGCAGGTAAACAGTTAACTGTTTGATTTACCGAAGTCTCTGTTTGATTTGATACGTAAAAATCACGAAATACAGAAGATAGCTCCCAGGTTACAAAGCATAAATAATGAAAACGAAACGAAAATCAGAACAAGCTAACACCAACGTCATGTGTGAAAACTGTCAACGCATTGAAATATGTAGCCTCAATTTACTTCACAAAATCGGCACAAATTTATTTTGCATGTTTCAAACATTTCCCTTCATTCGCGAACTGTTGCGAACAAGCAAATTCATCATAGTCAGATCGACCCTTTTTCGTATTATGTAGCTATTCCACCTAAAATTAGAAAATGAGAACTCAGATTTAAAAATAATACCAATAGGTCTTGACCTTCAAAACATGGCTATATATAAAACACATTTCATTGGTTCCTTGGTTATGAATAATTAACTTGCTATAATCACTAATAGCAGAGTAAAGACTATTGTACCAAAGGGCAATAACTCTAACTTTCTCCCAACTAAGAAAATGAATAAAATGAAAGATAACTCTTACCGTCTGTACTTATAGTCTTTTTCAAAATGTTGAATAACAGTGATCCAGGTTGGTTGTATCTGAAATAAAATAAATAAGAGATAAATAAACATATTACCTTTATATAAAAGAGAAAACAAATACTGTAAATAAATTTATGTACCAAAAAGCAGTGAATGCCAAAAAAATATACCTTTTATAAAAAGATTTCCTTCTTGTATGTCAATATTAATCTCTCTCTCTGTTAGTTCAAACTCATTGCCTTCCTTCTTCTCTTTATCATCCCAGTACACAACCTGAAATATAATTTATAGAATTATAATCCTGTCCTTATCAGGAAAATATTTTATAGTTCAAGTACACAGCCTAAAATATCATTTCTTGTTCCAAAATTTTTTCTATTCTTATTACTTGCACATAATATTTGCAATTAATTAAGGCATGTGGCTAATTCGTTCATAATTACATATGTGAAGTACTGTACATTTATATCAAAATGAATTTAACTGAACATTTAGGCAATACACCTTACACCAAAAACATTAATATGAACAAATAACATTTAAAAACATGCACAATTAAGACATAAACATACAACCAATGATGATGAGTAGTGAATGCATCATGATGAAGAATTAAACGTTTACTGATGTATTTTCAAATAGATGTATAAAATTATACATGTGTAATAATATATAAAAATATTAATTATTACAGAGAGTGGGAGGTGATTTTCAGGTTTGAAAATCATGAACATTTTCCTCAAATTTGGGAGATATGATTAAAAAATAAGCTAAAAAGTTAAAAAAACTAAGCCTGTTAGAGTATGTAATTGTGGACAAAGTTTAAATTAAATTTGTCAGGAGAAACAGACTGAGAAGAGATTCATTACATATATGGCAAACAATTCACAATATTTGTAAAAAAAAAAAAAAAAAAAAAATCTTGATGCTTTCTTCTAATAGGGAATATCTGATAATTTTTAGAATGGGAAACTGCTAAATATGGATTTTATTTACACCTTAAAAATCATTCTTTTAGTCGTAGGTAGTAACCATATAGAAATGCATATTATATACAGTATTTTTATTCTAATTATTTACTTCGGTGGACCCTTTACAGTGTTGTTTTATTATAAAGTTACCATTTAAAAGGCCCTTTGGGCCCCTTGTATATTTATTTAAAGTATGTTTTACAAAATTCATAATGTTATTAAGTGCCATGCATATAAGTTTAATGCATTGATTATATATGTGAAACAGTGTAAACTCCTCATTGTTAGGATGAAATACTTGACGTATTTGAATATCTGATATTCAATTACTTTGAAAACACCATCTTCGAATCCTCTTATCTCTCCTTCATACTCTTTATTTTCTCCATTCTCCAGTGTCCATGTGTGTATGATGGCTTTGCCCACTAAATCACTTGCTTTGTATTTCGGTGTATTTCTCCTTAACATTATTAGTTTTGTAAGATTTTGTTGTAATTTGCTTATGTCATATATTTTGCCTTTTGATGAGAATTGTAAAAGTTCTTTATAATTTTTGTCGATCTCAAACACTTTTTTGTATATGTTTATTTGTTTTTTTAGGCTTTCCATTTTCCCCTTTTTGGTTCTCAATTTTTCCACCTCCTCCTTGATCTTTTCTTCACTCTCCCACAATCCTACTGTTCTCATGTCCTCTATTGCCTTGTCTATTTGATTAACTTTTCTCTCCTTCTTTCTCTTTGCTTCATTCTCTTTTTGTTCTAAAATCTTCGTTTGTTTAATAAAAAGTTCCTCTTGTCTCTCTCTGTCCTGTTTCATAAAAACTCTATTTTGTGATCTTGCACTATCTATAATTTCCTGCTGCTCTTTCGGATCTTTATCTTTAAGCCAATTTTCTGTTCTGTTGTTGGAATATAAAATGCAGCTTTCTATGCTGTTGACAGTTGAGGTAGAAGCTGCTTTAAGTTTAAAATCCAATTGACCCATAAGTCTTTCTAAACATATATTATTAGTTGAACATGAGTTACATTCAGGTAAATCACCTTGATGAACATTAAAATACTTCCCTCCTTTTAAAAATTCATGAAACAATTTTGAAACTTTGCTTTTTAAAACAGAACATAAACGTTTTATAAAAACACAAGTAAGATCATTGTTAAGCGAAGTTTTAAGTAAAAAATCAAAGACACCATCATAAAAACAAGGACCATAAAAAAGTGAAACTTCGTTATTCAATGCTAAAATAGGGTTTTCTACCAATAAATCTAAAACATATAAAAGTCTCTGGAATACACTGCCCATAAGTAAAATGTTTCCAACTTCTGTAGCTTTAACAAAATATGGTTCAGTAATAATTTTACAAATAATACCCAGAGCTCTCAGTAGAGTTAAAAATGTTTTGTTTTGCAAGCATAAAACAATAAAATTCTGAATAAAATTGTAAGAACTTTTCAAAGAATAAAAATACTGCAATATATGTTTATGCATAAAAAAAGTACCAGCAGCATTATAAAATAAAACATTAAAACGGTTACCTCTAATATTTACAATGGGAATATTTTCCACACCATGGTTTTTCATGTAAACCTGTAAAATATTTGGGTCACCTGTCCCATCTTTGTAAAATAATTTTGACACAGATTTTAAAAGAAACAAAATAAAAGGCTCTCTTAAAGAATGGGTATAGCCAGGAAATTTAAAACACAACTCTTGCTCAATATTAAAAATCTCTTCAATGCATACATCAGAAAACTGTAAAAGGGGGTGAACAGAACATTTAAAAGAATGTACAGCATGATCAATGTCTCTAGCTAAAATATCATTAACTTTCTGCTCAGTCGCACACCTGTCAGTCATAAAACATGAAACGTTATTTAAAATATTCTCACTCTCACCCTCTTTCTGCGATATATCACATAAAATTTCTCTCGTTACATCGACATAAGTCTCACCCTTTCCATCACACACCTCTCTCACACCTGCAGACAAAACTTTCTCACCAGTATTAAATTGAACTCCATAAAAATGTTTTCCCTTTTTTGTAGTAGCGTCTCTATGCATTGTTATGTTACAATTATTTTTCATTTCTTCATTAATTTGATTTCTGGACACAACACCCATTTCACTTGTAAAAATTGCTTCTGTACTTTTGGAGGGAAGATTTTCAACATTGATATCAAATAAATCTAAAACACATTGAATTATTGGTCCAATATGAACCAAACCTATGTTTCTGCTTCTAAAATTGTAGTATAAGTTTCTTAATTTAAAATTATATGGCTTCCCTTTCCCACTCTCCCTAAAATCAACATTTTTTTTTACATGTACAAAATCATCATCAACATTTTCATTTTCTTTCTGAGACAGCAAATAATCAATTTCAGTTTTTAACTGAGCAATCACATTTTTTATGCTATTACACTGTACACTTTTGTCATTTTTTTGAACATTTTCTTTTTTCTTCATTTTTTTTATGACATTTTCTAATTTTTTTATTTTTTCTGTTTGTTTTTTTATTTTTCTGTTTGTATTTTTTACATTAAAAGACCTTATTCTGTCTTTGAGACCTGCATTTTCCCTCCTCAAATGAGTAATCACAATGCTCTGCTCAGATATTATCTCCTGCAGCCTTGTATTACATGTATCTTCCTTGAAATTCTCTTCTCTCTCCATGGATGAATTCGACTGTTTTTGTTCACATCCACTTCCATCACTTGAGGTTTTTTTCATATTGGGTAACTCAAATATATTGTTCACATACTTGTTCAACTTCTCTTTGTTTGTGTATTTCTTAAGTTTTTCTATTTCTTTCTGAATTCGCTTCACTTTATATAATAAACTTACTCGGTTCACCTTCGAATATTCAATTTTTAATCTGTCGCACACTTCATGATGTAGACATTTCATGAAGTTAGCACGGTCTTTGTGCTTCAAATATATTTCACTAACATTTAAGTACGTAAGTACCATGATTATGTGCAAAACGGTGAGTGTTATCTGAATTTTTACCATAAATGCTGTGCAAAATGAAATACCAAACAAAAAATGAAGACAGACACACAAACATAAAGTAAACAAAATGTACAAGACAAAGAAATATACTAAAAAGAAAAAAATAAAGAAAACAAACCAAATAAAATAATATGAAAATGAAGAAAATGATGAAATGAAAATATCAGGCATAAATTGGTTATGCATATGTAATATATATATATATATATATATATATATATATATATATATATATATATATATATATATATATATATATGTAATTACCTTCTATGAAAAAATTCAAGCACTGTGTCACTCTTTACTCTCTGAAGTCCTAAAATGATACAAATAAATTAATAATTTTTTTTAATGAAAATATTGTTGTCAATCTGCCTTCTTAATGACATTATGTTTGAAAGAATATCTGAAGTATAAAAAGAAATGGACTATATCAAGGGCAGGTAATTAGATTGAGACCAAATTACTGTGTTGACCAATCTACTTAGTTTTAAAAAAATCGTGCAAAAACGTGCAACGTTACAGAAAAGAATTTCAATTTCAATAACCATCAATAGCATTTGAAAAATCATTTAGCATGTTTAAATGGATGCTACTTCTTATCTAAGTCAAAAAATCACAAAATATACAAATGTATTGACCTTTCCTGCGGATATACTTATATTGGTTTTATTTTATTTAAAGAAAATTAACAGGTTTTAAAGGGTTCTTGGCAAAGCACATAGTAAACCCAAACACCAACACAGCTTACACACCACTGTCATCAACATAAGAGTCCATCAAGTGAGACTTACCTCGATCTATCTATATGATCCAATCTCCGTACACTATAGCATGCAAATATGGCTACCAGGTGCCTTCCGGTTGTTACTATTTTAAGATTAAGATGGCGTTAACTGGAATAGCTATATAATGTCATGGCTGCTTTAAACAAAGAACCTCGTTTTAGAAGTATGGAATACGAGTCTTGGTAAAATGGGTATGCAAACCCGGGCCGTGGCAAAATAAAAGCCGGGGCAGATCGGCAATCGTCAATTCCAAATACGCATTATTTTGCAGCAATATTTACAGCAAATACAAATATACTGGTCCATCAAATATCCTGAAATTTTAATGAGATTGGCAGATTAATAACTGCCAATCTTTTGTTTTGCCAAGGCCAAGTCTTGTCTACCCATTTTACCGGATGCCGAACCCGATTGAAACACGCCTTTCCTTTATTATTATTTTCGTAATAACTCAGATTTGAAACAGAATTAGACCTTAATTTTTGCAATTTATATTGTCCGTCCCATAAGGATAATTTATGCTAAACTACGTTGAATTGGAATCAGTAGTTCTTGAGAAGATTTTTAAAAATGCACCCCCCTTATTCTACAGTTTCAAGGTTTTCTCCGCTTTGAATATAGATCGGACTTTTATTTCTGCAATTTATATTCGCCCTCCCATAAGGATGCTTTGTGCCAAATTTGGTTGAAATTGGATAAGCGGTTTTAGAGAAGAAGTTCAAAATGTAAAAAGTTTACAGAGACGGACAGATGGACGACGGACAAAAGGTGATCAGAAAAGCTCACTTGAGCTTTCGGCTCAGGTGAGCTAAAAAAGTATGGAAAACTGAAGTGGGACAGACAGACGGACGGACAGACGGACGGACGGTGGCAGAGGAAAGCTATAGTCCCCTCCGGTGAAAACCGGTAGGGGACTAATAACAGTATCCTACGGATTTAAAGATGTTTGGTTTTAATTGCTGTAAATATCTTTTATGACCAACACTACTTAGTTGGAAGCATTGTCTACCGAATAGATACATATGTGAACATATCCACTTTTGTCTGTTCGTCACCCCTTCACGTTATATATTGCTTTTATGTATTGTTAAATCTGGTTAATATGGAAATTTTTGTGAGTAATGCAATATTATAGAAGAGTTTCATAATTCACGAAATTTTTAAAGAGATACAATAATTACTGTTGTTCAGGTGAGTGATGTGGCCCATGAGTCTCTTGTTTTCCCCCTTCCAAGAAACACGTTAGATAATGAATAATTAATATTATTTGAAGCTTTCACTCTTTACTCTTTTGCATTCACAATAATTCGAATTCGCTGCTTACATTGGTTTTTCTAACCTGAAGAAAAAAAACCAAATCTGCATATAGTTATAAATAAGTAGAAGGTCTGGTTAATAAACTAAGAGGGTACATATAACAAACGGTTCATACAAAATATGAAAATAGGTCGCAGAAAAAATAATATAACTCTGAATTACCTGTAGTATAAAAAGTGATAAACTTTCGGCACAGAGGTGACTTAAATTAGCTGGAATAAACTCCCCTCGCATTGTATTTAAACACAATCTGTAAAACTTGCAAGCTTATAGATTGCCTTAAAATCATAAGCCATTTTAATATTTATAGAATTACATAATTATTTTAAAACGATGAAAATATGAAGACTTTGAAAATATGCGATGAAGAAATAAATATAAAAATGTATTTTTTTAAACCAACGATTCTGTATTTTTTTCTTTGTTTTCAGAATATTTTATAAAGTTAAAGTTTGGTATTTTCTAATATGTAGCCTTTAATTAAGTCTGACTGATTGCAGATAAACTATAGAAAAATTCAAGTTCATAGAAAATAAAAAACACATCAGACTTTCAATGACATTATGGAAAAGAATAAGAGAATACAAAATGAATCGCCTGCAAGATTACCTGATTTTGATTTCAATCAAATCTAGGCTTAGTGGAATCTATACTGAGAAATTTATTACCAAATCATTCCGGGGCCTTTTGTGCTTGGTCAAATATGCAAAATTAAAAAAGCCTAGTTTCCCACAAAAATGTTTCTATTTAAACGCATGTCGAAAAAAAAACCAAAATGCGTGAATGTCGTGTCTATAACGCCCTTTAAAAAAATTACGGAATTCATGGCCCCTTGGTCAGGGTTTCAGGCCCTAGGGCGGAATCAAAATGCTAATATAATGAAAAAGTATTATAAAATATTTTACAGAATCTTTTTTCTCTACTCCCATATAAATTTGGAAAAAAACTAGATGCATAGTTATGATGTCTATAAAGTCCTGTACTTTAATTGTAAAATTCACGGATGAACCTTGATCAGGGGTTCTGATCCTTAAGTAGGGCCATATATATAAAGCCACATTGTGAAAATGTTTAAAAGAAATTTATTTTTTGCTGTACTTTCACAGTTGTGTGATATAAAATATATGTATTTAATACTATATCCTCTGTGTCTTTTTTTTTGGGGGGGGGGGGCAAAAATAGCCATATAATTTACATGTAGCTCACTTGAGTCAATAGGGTACATGTAACCTAATGCCATTTGTCGTGCATCGTCCGTTAACAATTATTTTAACATCATCTTAAAAACTTCAGGGTAAATTGTCAATTGGCTTCATTAAATGAAATATTTAATCTATGTTAGGAAATCAACCTTATTTTCCTGTGCGTTGTATGCTTATGGGCATTATAAGTGAAACTGTGAATATTATATAAGATGGACAATTAAAGGCATGCCGGTCTCTCTTTACAAAAAGTTAATAATTTTTGGCCCATGGAGCCAGGGTGTTGATAATTTCTCTTGCAAACCCTCTTAATGATTTGATATTTGCAAACGTCAAATAATAAAACGGGGGTAACAGTATAAGCCTTAAGGAGTCTCTAATTAGGTTTAGTTTCCAGAATGAAGATAAAATTGCGAATTTGAGATTTAATACATGTTCACTATATGACCATTTTGGTCGAGCATGACCCTCTGACCCAGGGGCCATGCGTTTTACAATTTAGGTAGACACCTTCATGAACATTATAATCATGCATTTTGCTAGTTTTCAGAACAAAGGGTTCACCCAATATAGGGTTTTTAATAAACATATTATTAATCTTTTCGTGTAGGGACTGATATCTACTAGTACTTAGCTTTGCAAGTGGTTAAGAACAATGTTGCGATCTTGACCTCTGGTTGCAAATGGAGACCTTGACCTTTGCTGGATATCACGAACACTTCCAGTTTGGTTGAATTTCGCGCAAAGCTTTCGAATTGTTTAAGGTCGCCAATGAAAATGGAAATATTCTTATAGAAGAGAAAAACTATGTTAAAATAACGTTGTATTCGGATTTGGTAATGTTTAAAACAATGAACAGCATACTTTACAGTGTAAATTAAGTACAACATGTCGAAGAGACAATCCAGACACCAACACTCCTTCTTTTCGGGGTGAAAACTTAGAGAAGAGTGTATAAAGCTAAAGGGAGGAGGATTTTAAAGCCTGTATTATGTTTTAAACTATTTTATTACTTTCAACTATTTATGATCCTCAAACAGCTCCGGTTACATATACATGATTGAATAAATTCAATTCTTTTTCCATAGCTATAAAATAGTTTAACAATTAAGACTAAAAGAAGGCAAGTTCTAAGAAGAAGAACCTCAAATCAACCCTCAAAGAGATCAGGAAGGACCAAACTAATTTTGCCGGGGATTTGGAGCTTTTTGTCAATTTTCTTCAACCGCAGCACTTTTTTCAGGCCCAACTTAGAAAGAAATTTTAAAAGTAATCCAGACTTCGTCTTTATCTATTCATATTGAAGCTAAACACACTGAAAAGTTGGAGAGGAAACGGTGTCAGCTGTCCAAGAGACTTAACACATTCAAAATATGCACCAGTTAAAGGGCAAGTAACAGTAGGGTCAATTATATTAAATTTATTTAATATAAAAGGCATCTTTTTCATAATTGATCGAAATGTGAAGCAGTAGACAGAATTCGATGCATGTTTTGAATAAAAAGAACAAATTGTATCTTTAGTTGAAATGAAATATACACATATATACACATACAAGCCTTAAGACTAGTTGCAAACGGAGATATCTTGAACTATTCTAATTATCATCCCCTCGCGCAACTTGTTGCGAAGGGGGATAGCATCGCTGCTGTGTGTGTCACCTTCAGCTTATGGGCAAGATTCAAAGAAAACCCTTGCACCAATGTTTATCAAACTTCGTACACTTCCTTTATAGCATGGTAAAATCACGAACCCTATTAATTTTCAAGTCACTTGGTAAAATATTTATTCAAATCCCGTTTAATAATAACCATTTCATACACCAATATTATGTACGATTTGATAATAGACATTTCCGGTAGTAAAGTAAACGTAAACATTTCAAATTAATAACATGATATTTTGTTGGATTAAGACCTTGCGAAGGTAAGAAATAAACATTTTAAAGCAATAGTGAGTTAAGAAGCTGTTCAAAGGGAAAAACTGAAGCGGAAAGGAGATAAATATCATCCAAATTTTATCAAAGCAAGTAGCCGTCTGAGTCGAAATTCGGGCTATATTTCCAGAACTATTACGAGTGAAGCAGTTCCAGATTCATAAGAGAAATTGAGTAATATAGTCAAAATCAATTAATAGGAATCCGTCTAATATTAATTGCTGCATATCTTAAACGCTTCTAAAAAAAATTTGGTCGAAATACGACATGTTTGCTCGAGTTTTTCAGAGAAAAGACTACAGATCGCTAGATCATGTTTAGCAAATTAGCAGTTTTATATTTTTTATGAAACATTAATTTGATTTCACTAATCGTCTGATATAATGCTTATTGTATGTCACTGAATAAAGCTAAATTACTAAGCTTTAAAACGTGTATTGTGTTTCCGTTACGGAAACTCTGCAACCACGTTTTAAAAATGTAACACTTCTCCCCCAGATATACATACACCCTATAGCCTGAGATAGATAAAGGAGTTTTCACATTTATTTATTCCTTACAAACAAGAATATAATAGCATGTCTTTCTTGATATTAACGTATCAGGGCTACCACACACAATTGCATACGTAGAAAAAAGATTTACAATATATCATGATTACAGGAAAGAACAATATTACATGTACACTGTTCGTGTATAGATAATTTACATAGAGGTATGAAGTATCTAACGAATTTGACTCATAAAATTAGAGTGGACACTCAATATCTATACACAAGAACAAACACATACTACATATCCGTAAATACACAGAAACATAATTCATACACATGTGTTTTATCTGGCCAACACATATCAAAGGGTTTCACTACCATCTATATACACATGTATCCAAGTCTGTGTCCTTGTTAGAGGTATAAAACTGAGGAAACAAAGGAGTTACTAAGAATTCAAAGTGGCTTTAATATACTCGTACCATGTTTACTTTTATCAAGTTATATATGTTTATATGCATAATATTTGCCTTGATTTTCCACAAAAAGTTGGTGTAAGCCAAAATAATGCATTTCCCGCCAAAATGTTTCATGTCGCGAGGAGATGCTCCGCTAAGCGTTGTCCTTGTATACGAGTTACACTAAACCGTATCTGTATATTTCCAAATTTGAAAGTAGGTGATGCTTTCTAGAAGAAAAAAACTCGTTGCTAAGTCATATTATTCCTGGATTGAAAAAAAAAATGTTTTATCGCCAATTCTGTGTCTAGGACGGATGTTAATTCTATTAAACATATTAATCTGAATGAAAAAAAGTCGGATTATTTATTATACCAGTAGTCTACATAATCTATGGTTTTTAAATAGGCTTTAATTTAAATAAGGCCTGTTGATTAGTTTTACTTGATTCGGTCAAAAATCGATACAAAATATATTATATTCCCCGGGATTAACCATTAATAACTATCTTACAGTATAGAAAGTGTTTCTGTTCCCTTGCATTAATTATGAACTATGCAAAAAAAATTCCATGGAAATACCAAGTTATATTTAGACAACACATCATGAGTTTTAACCATGTGTTTTGTGTAAATTACATAATATTTCTTTACATAAAAACTGTTTAACTGAGTTTTAACATTAATTAACATCCTCTATTGTATGCGCATTACTCATACCGAAATATGATTTCCAATCATGTTTTCCCCAAGATTAACTACAAATAATTATCTCGTTAAGTGTTTTTGCCAAATCTCCCAAAGTTCTCTTGCACTGTGACCTATCATGCAGCGAAACATTCCATAATTTTATGGAAAATACAATGACTGTCTAATAATTATTTGTGCTGTAGTTTTTCTTCGATGTCAGTGAAAGAACTTGTCAATGTAACTGAAGTTTGCTCATTATTCTGTATCTGTGTTCGAAACACTTTCGTTTCCGACTTATCTTAAAAACCATTGAGCATTTTCAATCTGTGGGCTCTTCTTGCACCCTTCAGCTGAATTTTTTTCTAGCTTATGGAATAGACCTAGATGTGTTTTAAGAATAATTCTGACCACACTGTATTTGGTTACAGTGTTTTAAGAATAATTTTGACTATTTGGTTACAGTGAGGTGGTCAGCCAAAGTTAGGTAACATATAGAGTTTAAAACGGTGCCAGATTCCCTTTTATTGGTATTTAATTTTTAATTGATCATTAAAGATGAAAAAAAAAGGTCACAAACTTGACAATAATTATGTTTTTCGTCCACTTATTTCCATAAAAATCTCAGATTCAAGTAGATCTCTACTCGAAGAGGTTGGTAAACCAAATTAAAAACGCATTACGAAAGATCTTTTGATTTTACTGAAAGATATCTTGATTTTACTGAAAGATCTCTTGATTATACTGTTAAAAACTGAAACTAGGTAAAGGTCGTTCTTATTTCTTCCTTGATCTTCATAACCTTTTCTGTTCATTCATCCATTTTTTATTAAAAGCGGGGGGGGGGGGGAGGAATTTTTTAAAGTTAAATTATAAAGGTCTGCACCTTATTTAACGTATACATTAGAAAAAAATCGTTTATTTTACGTAAAATAATTGATTTAAAAAAAAGACGCAACATCAGAAAAAATGATATGAACATTCTTGAAAATGCAAATTGATACCGGTAACCGATTTGTGGTTGATTAGTACGTATATACTCAGATGTGGTACGATGTTTGACGTAGAACAAAATTTGAAACTTTTTGTACAAATTCATGAAGAGCTAATCTCAGCTGCATCTCCTAAGTCTGTGACAGATTTTTGTCGGACAATCTGGGAGTTTTCCTAATCACTGTAACGCTATGCGCACCTCCATGTTCTCATTTTTAACACCATTATTACAGTACCGAAGACGTTCTCGCAATCGTAAACTCGGCCTATTCCACGCGTTTGTCATTTTTCAATCCCACGCCTTTTGTTATGACTATATGATGCAGCATGCGTTGAGATGAAAAAATTTGCAACTGAATTTCATGTTTCATCCATTTCAAAGTACATAATCTAGTGCAGACTGCATTAACGATATAACCTATATAAAAAAGCAGAACTGCCAAGAGCTAACAATCCTCGCCGCCCTTGGATGTGAAATAAATACATTTGAACGCAATGAGTGTTGATGAACGAATGCTGATAACTGCAATAAATCATTTCTTTCCTTCGCAATGGTTTCAGAATTTATCTTGATGAATAAGGAGCATTGTCTCATTGAAAATTCATTTGAACCAACTTTTGTTTATATTTTAACGAAGAGACCCATCTTTTCGTAAAGTATATCAACTTTGAATGTTGGGGTGTTTCTAAGTTTGAATAAAGTGCAGTTGTACAATGAAACCCTTTCCATGATCTGATAACCAAACATCACAGTTTGTGAATGTATATCCTGAAGTTCAATTGACTGGCTGTGTCTAAAGATTCACTGTGCAAATGGTCTGATGATCCCAATTTAAAACATCCTATGAGTAATTAAATAAAATTTGTGCCAAATACACTGGTTGCAGAATTAATCGTGACTTAAAGATTTTTGGGTTGTTAGTTACTGTAAATCTTGTATCCTGTGATTCAGAAATACCTGTTAATTGAGATCTGGTGTATGGTTTCTCCATTTATCATGTTGACCAGTACGTGACTCATATCCTTAAACAATATTCACCTGTGACCTGCCCAGAAATGAACGTCCGATGAATGTACGCTTCCATTTTTTGCCAGGATACAGTGATGATTTGTGGAAGTCATATCAGAAAAGGAACTTTTAACTGGCGTTAATCATTGCGTACATATGCACTGAGAAACAATTTGCAGTTACTCGAATTGAAATAAAAGCGAAAAGAAATATGTGTGTTAAGTGTACTTAAAGCGTTAATAAAATTCATAAATCATAAATGAGATGAAAGCATACATCAAAGAATTCGGCTCTTAATATTTAGAAATAGGCATTAGTTTTATAATGCTCCTTATGTCTCCTATTTGGTAAATGATATTAATCATGAATTTGCCGTAAAAAAAAACTTTGCACTCTGAAAAAATTTCATCAGTCCGCCGTTAAAACCCTTAATACCTAAGTCGTGCACCGATGCTGAAGTAAACATGTCACTTTCAATGAAAGAAACTTGATATTAGTGCAAAATATCTTTTTCTGATAAATATTGCTTAGGTACTTCGACAGACAACGACATTAACATAACAAACGGAGAAAATAACCTTTTATTTACGTTAAAATATTGTAAGCTGTTGGCCCAGTCAAACCTTGGTGTAACCCGATACCTATCTGACTATTACACCCGTTTTCATGATCAGGGATTTGCGGGGGAGAGTAAGTGCGCACGCCTAAATAAAACATAAAAATTCGCCGGTGCCAGTTGGTACCACTTTCCTCTTGCAGCATTTTTGTAGATCTAGTTTCTTAAACCGTAAGGATGCAGTCATCAAATGATTAATATAATTTTATATCAATATTAATTCTGACTACGCAAACGATCCAATCAACGGCTTTGTGTATTAATTTGAATGTTGAGATTATGCGCAAAGGATGAGACGAGTCAATTCAAAGTGATGATGGATATGTCGGAGTTGGGATTGTTTTCATGACACAAAGCGTATCAGTCAAGAATGTAGAAAACTCATAGGTTTACTGAATCCTCACGGTTCAGTAACATTTGCAATATCTGCGAAAAATGCATTCATTTAAAATTAAAAAAAAACCCCAAGCAGGTGGTATCGTGGAGGGTTAGACCTTCCCACAAAATATTTTAGCAATGCAAGTTTATCTACTGTACCATATGAATATATGCATTCATTGTTACCCTAATATGCGCCAACAGTTATGATTATAACCGGTCATTATCTTCTATTAAGTATCAGTTCTGAAAATCTAAGTTGAATCAATAAACATAAAAAAATGTTTGTTTAAACGCCGTTAATCAGTTACGTGGTTCACTTAAAACTTTATTAATTTTCTTACTCAGTTTCAAATGATTAATATTTAAATGATATCTTCATTCTGACATGTTTACGGAAAGAATGTGTGACTTTGTTTTCATTTTTTTTTTTTGTTCTTGCTATTCGCCTATTCACGTGTATACGGTGATTCACAAACCAATTTATCTGTGTCTCAAGGACATATTCTTTACATTGGGTTATTCAAACAAGAGCTGCTCAATTGTACACAAATGGTTTACTGGATAACAGGTGATTTATGATACAGTCTCAACAATTTTACTTCCTGCACTAGCTTGCTTTTTTATTGTTCAAAACCTTCAATTTTTTACGACTTTGGGCCATTTACCAAACAAAGAATATGTATATATATCTGCCACTCAGAATACAGTTGTAGTTTCAAGAATAAATTGAAACCATGCATTGCAGGTCTTTAAGTAATTAAAAAACAATTTATTAAGTTTACTTTAAAATCATCGGCATTGATTGAGCTCAGTAAAATTAAAATCACGTGGCGAAAAAAATTACGGTTCTTTCAAGATTATGAAATAGAGAGAATGTATAAAAGATCTTTAACTGGTCCAAATATATGGTTTGCTTTGTATTTAATTTATAAACTATTTAGGTATGCTTTCATTGCATTCCATTTTACACAATCTATATATGGTCTATTCACTTCATCTTTAAAAGTTAAATTTACTTTGGCAATCAATTGACCAAAAAATCAATTCCATTTTTTCAAAATATTGATCTTAAAACACAGAATATACATGTATTTGTTATATTGAAGCAAGAGCAGTTAGTCGATACGAAGCTCGTTCGATTGGCCTTTGCGCAGAAAAAAGAATGATCTAAACCTTCACACTGTTAAACTGTTTTGCTTTTATCCAAGAATTCCAAACAGTCACATCCTAAAACATATTATAATCTATTAATTAACAGGTAAATTTGTAAATTCTTCTCCGTTATAAGATATTGTAAAATGCCGCCACAAACCTAGCCTAATAAAATCCTTACATTAAAGAAGATTACCCTGTCTCAATGTTCGTACAAAATTAATACATTCCCACATTTTGTTTCTAAACAAACTTGTTTATATCCCACAATTGCCAGAGACACCTGCTATTACAAAATTCGTAATGTTTTCAGACAAAGATTTTATATATAGACCGCTAGAAATTAAACAAGGTGGACTGATGCCTTGAAGCGTGTCAAAGTAAACATTTTCGATATTCTTTTTTTAAAAGCCTGTAAATCAATAGTGTGAAAGTAAGACCCAGTTTTTATTATACGATCGATTTTCTAGAACTCTTGAAAAGAAATACATGTAATTACCGGTTTTATAACTTACAATCTTACAATGTATAATCAATTTTTGTGGTTATAATATTGACTTTGAGAAAAAATTCAGACCCCGAATGGCTTGGTATCCCCATACAAAGACAAATACACAGACAAGATCAACACACAAATAAAAAATATCCCAGGTCTGTACATCTTTGTTCTTAACGTAATAGACTCTGCTGTGTACGTAATAAAGTGTTGACAGCAGGTTTTTACGAAAGCCGAGAAGGATCATTCGAGATTCGAGATTCGAAATACGAGATTCGAAATACGAGATTCGAGATTCGAAATTCGAGATTCAATATCTAAATTAACCAATCAAATCAAGGATACGAAAATATGTATCCTAGCGACATCAAACTGTTCTAAATAAAAATCATACGTACATGTTCTTATATACAAATAAATGCTATGTTCACTTCTCCCTACCTAACTAAATAATTATTTGTATTTACTTTTACACAGAATATTTAAGTAGACTAGTAATAATGCAGTGTGCTTCGCGGATCTAAGTGATTTTGTTTGCCCTGGTGCATTTCCACCTGATGCGTTTGAACCCTAAGGTATTTCACCACCAGTAATAGTTTAAAACCCGGGTTTATTCACCCCTTTTGTGTAAAAATGCGGTTATGGTAGAGAACTTCATAAGCGTAGCTAATTTTTTCTGTAGGGGGTCCTAGGCCAATTCTAAAAAAATTTACTATGTAAATTTAATAAGCTCCAATTTTCCCGAGGAGGGGGTCCAGATCCCCTGACCCCCTCCTTTCTAGATCCCCGCATGAAGATTAGTACATGTATCTAAATAATCTAAATATAAATAATCTGTCCTGTTTCACTAATAAATATAAGAATTACTTATCGTTTTTATGTATGCATACAGTGATACACTAGTACTATGATTATAAACAAATCATTGAGATATTATCACATCATACGGAATTATTAATAAATACAATTTTTTTTCCTTTTCCTCAGTAAACAACTTATTATGAGTCTTACTTTTGGAATTGTTTTCAATATAGAAGGATACCTACTCTCTACAATTAAAGGTAGGGATGATAGGGTGCCAATTTGTTCACATTGCCGATTTCTTGTGCAGAGAACAGTAAAACCCTTTATTTGATTGTGCATGAATATTTCAAAATTAATTGTTGTACATATATTTTGTTATAATTCATTCATTGATATATCAACAAGAAAGAATAAATGCATATGTTTCACAGCCAAGTTAAGTTTCTCTGTAGTGTCCTACCCCCCTATCCCCCACCGCACCAAAATTGACAATAATTACATATAAGTCATACAAATGTTTACTTTTTTTGTAAGTAAATCTCTAAAGATGTAAATAAGCACTGCAAACAAAGATGTGTGTATTTAATATACTACTACATTACACTTAGCCAGATAAAATGTAATCAGGATGAAGCTACAAGGGGTGAGTGGTGCAAATTTACCAATTTGTCGCCATACACACAGAACACCAAATAAAGAAACTGTGAGTGGTGTGTGGAATGCATAAAAGATGGCGGCAAATTATCTCAAATAATCAGTGCAAAAACCCACAAATAGGCTGTTATTTGTCACATTCTAAAGGACATACCCGATTAGAATTGAAAAAAAGAGTCGTACGTTTAAAACTAATTTTGTCAAAACTTTTAGATTCATTTGGTTATATTTTGGTCCATTTGGGTAAATATATGCACCAGCGCAGCTCTAATTTATATATAATCAGGCCATAAATTCAAAATATTTTCAAAAATTAATAGCTTTAAATCCAGTGGATGAAAGAAAAGGAAAGCAAGTCGAACTCGATGAGTGCTAATACCTGTGTTGAATGAATGGTACAGTAGGATATGCGCAAAAAAGTCCCGTCTACTCTTTCCTACCCTATAATTATTGGAATATTACATGTAAATCCGATTATAAGAGTCAAATTAAAAATCAAGTACGGATATGTACCTGTTTATCAAAAGTAAAACTACTCATAATTTATCTACAGTGCATCGTTATGGAGCTACACAGAAAGTTTTATATTAATTTGCCGAGCCAAATAAAAAAAACCTTGAAAACGAAGAGAAAACAAAGTGGGGACAGAATAACTGACAAATTAATTAGGACTTTATAGCCCCCCCCCCCTCTTGAAATGTATATACTGAAAACAGATTATTGGCGTATAACATCCGCACACAATTTAAAGAAAATTTCATGTTTTTTTTTATCATTTTCGCTAGCTAATGTAAGACATCACAAATACCCCAAGCCCCCTCACGGAAAAGGAAATGCTAGGTGATGAGAGAGAGAGAGAGAGAGAGAGAGAGAGAGAGAGAGAGAGAGAGAGAGAGAGAGAGAGAGAGAGAGTCGATGTAAATCACAAGTGCGCTAACACCGTTAAAATTAAAGCTTGCTAGTTGGTCTGTCCTACCCTAGGTACCTCCTCTCTTTTCTCCTTTTAGAGGCTTAATTATTGTCTATATATGCTTGTAACAAATCAAATCAATTTCAAATTCTAAATCAAACTGAATTTGACACTACAAAACTCTCTGTCTGTCTGTCTGTCTGTCTGTCTGTCTGTCTGTCTCTCTCTCTCTCTCATATCGACAATGGCATTGCCATACCCTACAATACACTATTCTTATCTGGATTTTTGTCTTTGAGGTTGTAAATCATTATATCTTCTATGGTTTAAAACTTTATCATAACCTATATTTTGACATGTCGATTATTTTTTTGAGTTTCGTTTCATAGCTAAAACATTTAGATTAAACAGATCTTTCTTCGCGAGCCGATTTTTACACAGTTGGGGCGAATACACTTCGGGTTAAAATTGTTCGGGGGGAAACACATACAGGGCAAACAAAACCACTTAGATTCGCAAAGCCAACAGTGTTATTTCTAATTTAATTGTTTATACTGTGTGGGGTTAATTCATCAATGTTAATTTAACCATTTTATAACCACTATATAAGAGCTATTAAGACATTTATTTGTAGGAAAGAACATGTACGAATGATCTTTATTTAGAACAGTTTGATGTCGCTAGGATACAGGTTTCAGATCCATGATTTGATTGGTTAATTTAGATATTGAATCTCGAATTTCGAATCTCGAATCTCGTATTTCGAATCTCGTATTTCGAATCTCGAATCTCGAATGATCCTTCTCGGCTTTCGTAGGTTTTGGATACGCAAATTTAAACATATATGACAGTTCGTGGTATGGTATTTAATAATATTACGCCTCCGCATAAAACGCCAAATAATGTAGGTCAAGTTGAATATTGTTATACACAGTTTCATGGGACTTGGAAATCGAGGGCGGGCATAGAACTCCTGAAATTTCCTTGCCCATTTGAAATTATATACCGTAAGCAGCTTGTCACAAATCTCGTGACGTCAGACGTTGTGCAAACATTCATTATTGAAGTTACAAGGAAACATGTAGGAAGTAGTAAATAATTTCAAATTTGAGGGTTTATCGCAATTCTCTGAATTGAATGATTTCTCGTTCATTAGGGCTGTTCAAGCTACAGCTACCAGATCCTACGCTCATTCCCCTTTTAGATTTTTTCCTGTGCGGGGGAGACATCTTGGAATCATGTGTTGGTTTTATTTTTTCGTTGATCTCATCGCATTTTCCGATTGAAATATCAGACTGAAACAACGAACATCATTATTAAAAACCCAAGCTGAAAACACAAGAGTTTAATAAAATCAAAACTCAGAACAGGTCGGAATCTACTGCTATCTATACATAAAACTTTGTAGCATCATTTCTCCCCCCCCCCCCTCTCTCTCTCTCTCTATATATATATATATTATTGAACAGTTACAATAATTGCTTGGGCAGGTTTGCTTTAAATATTTTGGCATATTTGAGTAAATGGAAGTCAAGATTTGCCAAAAAAAACACCCTTTTACCTGCCTGGTAAAAGAGTATGTTGCATTTGAGGAGTATGTCTACTACAGTAATTTAAACTGTGTATGTATAAAGGGATAAGGGAAGTCACATCAACTATACATCTACACTGATGTACTTTTATCATATATCTCGAGAAATAATCCAAGGCGATCCTGTTTACACCTTTATTAACCAAAATATGCTCTGGTCTACCTTACAACAAACCACATCTAAAATATTAAGGAATTAAACAACACATTCTGGATATACGTAATTAACGAGAGCCGTTAATTACGTATGTCCAGAATATTTCCGTTTAACCAAACTTACGATCTTCCACTTCATTTTATTTGTAATTTTTTAAGTTGAATACAAAGTTAATTAATTGCAGCTAATTTCTAAGCGGATATAATTAGATTACGTAGTTCAAATATTAGGGTTGATATATATGTAAGTTATGCAACAAAATGGCGTGGATTGGCGTGTGGGAAAGTTGAACTAGAGGACCAGCATCTGGACTGAGTTGATGTATTACATACATGCATGTCGTCCTTTCCTTAGGGACAATCTTTCGGGGGTGTTCTACGCGGTCACCATTGTGACTAAGATTTGATAAACAGAATAAAAAAAATTACATGTACCATTTAAACTTCTTTATCAAACTTAACACAAGAGTGGATAAGGTAATACAATAGTCTGTCTTGAGTCGGTCAATCCTAGTTGAAAATATCCACATGTTTGTACTTTGACCCAATTGTGACATTATTAACGATATGCCTTAAAAAGATAAGCACAATTACATAATATATGATACAATGTCTTTCACACGTTAACCTCAACAAATGTACAAAACCACCGTGTTAAGTTACAAGGCGATCACAGTGCTTTAAGGCGAAGCAGGGTTGACTAGGTTTGTTTGCGTAAAATTAGGAAGCAAAGCGTGGACGTTTTTCATCACAGTGTACGTACGTTATTCTAAACAGTGGTCATAAATTATTAATTTTGAAAAACAAGGAAGGGTCCTGGGTCTAATTATTAACCCCACTGATTAAAAGTACGAACGCACTTTTTCGCGTTGGTCGGGATTTAATAAATACACTGTTACTACTGTTACACCGATTCCTCTGTTAACACAAACTTAATTGTTTTGCATTCGAAATTAAAAAAAAAAGAACTATGCACGTACATCAAAATCACGTAAAAAAAACAAAAAAACATACAAGGACGACTTTATGAATGAACGTAAGAATTCCTGAATGAACGCGTAACGGTAGAGCGTCAAATTGAATGAAGCAAAATCGAATGGTTCGAAACATATCTGTCAAATGCCACAAGAATTTCAGATGCACTTGTCAAAGGTAAATATTTGCACATGTATCTCGAAAAAATGAATGAAATGTTAACGGTTCACTGTTTTTGTGCACCAGGGGGTCATCCATGTTATTCTTAAAACCACCAAACATGTAATTGACTGCTTTTATGATCATAACCTTCAACCCATTTCTCTCATGTACACTGTAAAACACAAGTTTACAAAGGAAGAGGGATTTCGACGGAAGGTGGAAAGACTTTTACACATGGGTTTTCATTCAAATGTAAATCTCTATCGAATACCAGAAGTTATTCTGTGGCTGAAAAACTAATCATTATATTTAGATACGGTGTAAATTTTCTTTTCCTTATTTGTCACCTAATTAGTTTTAGGTGTTTATCATATCCAGCAATTATACTTTAAAGTGAAAAAAGTCCCCCTTTTGAGCAATTAAAAAAAATCGATATGAGATATGATCCATTATTACATATTTTGAATATCAAATGAGTCAAATATTTCCCCAATAATGTGTAACTAGTTGATATAATGACAGCATGTGTTTCATCTTACACTGGTGCAACCAAGTAATGGTGTAATTCATGTAGTTTCAGACCTGAATCATTAAGTCATTCATACCGGAATGCCGAGATGGCGCTATTATCTCACAAGGAAAGCTAATGTGAAATCTGAAGCCCTAATCATTAAGCGGTTTGTAATCGCATGTTACTGTTTGGAAGTGAAAATTATTGCGGTAAAAATTAAATTTCCATAGGAACTAATAGGTCCGGCAAGTGAATGTTTTGCTTTCACCCAATAGCAATAAAAAAAGTTCTGATAAAAAAAAAAATTCCTGTGCCCTGAAGAGTTTAATGATATGATAAGGAATTCCTATTTTATGCCCATGCGTATAAGGAATTATGTATACTATTGTGAGATTGACACCGGTATTAGGTGACACATTCAAAACATGGTTCGAAAATATAAACAGAGTTGATCATCCGTGGTCATATCCTTATGATCCCGCCTCTGAAATTCGCTATCATTGAGCTTAAAGGTGATAGGTTAGCTTCCGGAAACATAAATTAAAATTTTAACAGTTCAATCTTCCCGCGCCAAAAAAAAAAATCCACAATGTGTCACGGGCGCCTATGTGCATAGATATATAAACAAGCTAGATTTCGGATATTGTTAGAGATCGAGAGTGAGGGACTATAGCAGTTATCTTTAAAGAACCTCATATATTACGTGATTTTGTGACTTTTTATTACATCTGCAAGTCAAACCAGCATTCGTTACTAGCATAGATAAGAGCTAAAATTAAACATGGAGTCTAGAGTTGTGAATTTCATCGTTTTATTAACGGTAAGTGATAGTTTTGTTCATGTGCAACAACTCAAACGCATTTTATTTAGAAATTATAACGTGAATTAATGAATTGAAATTGTAAAGCAACAGCGATCAAAGAATTATACATAATACACCATTGAAAATGTAATGCACTATTTCAACATCTACAATGAGCAGAGGAATCTTGAGATTTGTCAAGTTCATGCTAAATAAACATTTTCATTTATTCTACAGGTGGTTCCTGCAATTCATGTATCTGGTAAGTTTTTATATTTTTTGTTTGAGATATTTGCATTAGTTAATTTCTCTCTTTTTACTTTAAAACTTTTTAAAACTTTCAACTTTCGTTTTAAACTAAGATTCATTTATCGGTTAAAATCGATAACGTTGTCCCAGTTAAGAGATAAGAGAAGATTTCGTCATTACGTTATAAACAGGTATTTTTACGGGTAGTAAAGGTAGCTTTGTTCACCTTTATGTTATCCTTTTGTACAGCGATTTAAAAAAATTAAAGTAAATTCACTACCAACATTTTTAGTGTTATTTCCTGTGCTAGAAACTGTAACAGACACGACACATATGGGGAATAGGACCCACATCCTTTTTAATTGGCTTTAGTAAACTGAGGGAGTATGCATTTTGAAATATTTTATTCTCAGGCAAATAGAGTTGGGTTTTTTTAAAATTCAGTGGCTTCCCCTGTAAAGCCCATTCATTTGTTTGATAGATTATTTTATAGCATTGTATGTAGGTTCTATCAGCTTTGAGAAACTAAGGGACTTTTCAATCATTTTTAAAAGAAAACAAATATCATAGTAAATCAATTCGCAAGTGACGCTACGCAGAATATCAGATTCATCCTCAAATATAATAATCTATATTAAACGATAATTGATATCCTCTTATAGATTTTGTTTCAACCTGGAATTAAGAATATCTCATATTCGAAGAGGAGTTTAAATAAAGTGGGAAGAAATTTCTGTTTTCGAACGTGAATTTAACATTGATTTATGTTGATTCCAACTTTTTCCATTCAAGACCTGTTTTACAAGATATAATCATTATTTACATTTTAACAAATTTATTTTAGCAACCACATACACCCTTCATGTGTACATGTACATGTAAATTAACAAAATGATTAATTTCATCATGCGTCTTTAACAGATTACTTCAGGTCTTTTTATTTTCATTTTTGTAGGAAGTATTTGTCAAAACAAGATGGCAGATGTTGTTTTCCTTTTGGATTCTTCCTTTAGTGTTTGGGAAAGTGACTTTGCCGAACAACTTAAATTTGTCAAAAGTGTAGTTGACAACTTCCAAGTAGGAAAAGACGGTATCCAAGTTGGAGTTTTATCTTACAGCAGCGAAATCCAAACCAACTTCTTTTTGAACGAATACAATGATAAAGAGGCAATAAAAAGTGCCGTTGACAAAATCCTGTACCTGTCAACGGCCGGAACCGACACTGCTGGTGCTCTGAAATATGCCCGTGAAGTCATGTTTCACAAGAAACATGGCGGACGGGAATTGGCTTCAAAAATTATAATTCTTATTACGGACGGGATGTCTCACGACTCAAACGCAACAGCCAAACAAGCGGAGAAAACTAAACAGGCCGAGATCAACATTCTGGCGGTTGCCGTCGGAGCGCCCATTATGCGAGAACTAGAAATGGTTGCAAGTTATCCTACTACGGATTCTGTTTTCAACGTGACCGATTTCAGTGCGTTGCCTTCAATTGTCCAGTCTCTCGCCACAACTACCTGTTTAGGTGAGACGATGTAATTTTGAATGTCAATTTTGCTGATAATTCATGTTTCATAAAAAGTTCGTTACTGTTCTTGTGCTAACGTTGTTGTGTCTCTTTTCCAGTTCCTGATGTTCAACAAGATAGTGAAAAAACAGACACTACAACCGTTTCAGTAGTTGAAGACAAAATAAAGAAATGTAAGTGTGTAAACTGCTTTCATGTTATAATCTTCAAGATTATATTTCACCAATCCTTTATAGTAAATGATATGAATAACATTTTCATCTTAAATCAATTCATAAAATTCTTTTATCTTAGATTGCGAGAAGACACCATCAGATATTCTTTTCCTAATCGACAGTTCCAGTAGCATTTGGCCTCTGCATTTTCGGGACATTGTTCAATTCACATTGAAAGTAATCGATCTCTTTGACGTCAGCCCAAATAAGACTCGAATTGGCGTTACTTTGTACTCTGATGACGTAAAACCCGTGCTACACCTCGACAACCAATTAAATTCAAAAGAACTTAAAAACACTATTTCAAACATTCACCAACTAAAAGGAGGCACCGAGACGGGAAAAGCACTGAAGCATGCTAGAGAAAATGAATTTAACGAAAATTACAGTCGTAAAACTGCTGCGTCAAAAGTGATCATATTGCTAACCGATGGACAGTCGATTAGACCAGAAGATACGCTGACAGAAGCCAAGAAACTAAAGGAAGAAAACATAACTGTATTTGTCATCGGAATAGGAAATAGAACAGACAGAGAGGAACTGAAAACCATTGCTTCAAGTGCTCGACATCAATACAATCTTCAAGATTACAACGCCCTTTCTACCATCAAAAACATGCTGGTTGTGAAGACTTGCACAGGTAAGTGAAATAGCTGTACTACCTTTTAGATATTCAAACCATACCCTTTCTTGAGATATATAAACACTTGACAATGAATTTGATAAAATCAAATGCAAAGAAAGTTTTTAAAAATATTTGGACTACCTTTCCTTTGATTTGTTTTATTTATGAACAAAGAGGAAGAAATTGTAAAGAGAGTGCTTTTCTACTTCTTTGAAGTTGTTAGACAAGATTTAGAGTTTCAAACTAAAACTAAAAGACGCATGTTTTATTAGAATTCTCTAACAATTTTATTTCTTTTACAGTTCATTTCCAATTTCAAGATTCTGCCAACGATGACTCTGAAGGTAACGTATAGTTATGGTTGCTTGTATAATACACGATATGATTAATTCGTTAGACGTCAACAGTTAAAACACGAACAAATTTAGTAGGTGAAAAACGGATGCAAGAAATTAACAACAATATGACATGAAAACCGATACCAGGATTTTAATATTACTTCATTAGAAGCAAACATCTCTTAATTTAAGCACAGAAAAAACTTTTGATAAGGAATCCGAAAAAAACACTGTTGACATCACAATAGTTATTACAATGCACACAAGTTTTCGAATTCCGTCTTGTTTTCTGAATTATTGCAATGCTCGCTATTTTTCGAAACCCCATTTTCTATGTTGCTTTGCTTTGAAAAGCGAACTTTTATCACTAAATATTAATTTTATTTAAATGAAATATGATGGTAATTTTTTCACAGAAACTTGCTGGGATACGCCTAGGGATGTGATGTTCGTTTACGACTCTCCAGCTATTGGAATTCATCGGTCTAAGATAATCAGAAAAGCCATTACTGAAATGTATAAACTGATGCTTATTGGTTCCAACAAGACACGGGCAGGTGTCCTTTCTCACTACTGCCCAACAGATTTAGACACTGGTATACAGGATTTCCAAAACGAGCAATCGTTTCTTCAAAGCGTTAAACGACAACCTAACGATGGACTGAGAAGGCTGCTCCGAGTACTCAGGACTCGAAGTTTCCCACGGGAAGAACATATCAAAAAGCCCGTCAAAAAAGTGGGAATTATTTTCTTAGACAGAGAGGAACACGATTCTCGTGACGTCATAGAAGAAGCGCGCCGGACTGCACTCACCAGTAGGCTCTTTGTGATTACCATTGGCAATCGTGTAGCATCTCACGCAGTGGAATCTCTGTGTAGCGACTTCAAACATCGCTGCGTGTTCCATGTTTCTCAGTATAACTCTCTGGTACAGTATGTTCCTGACATTATGGATATGGTTTGTTATTCGTGAACATTTCGTTTTATGTTGAGATAATTTTTCTCTTCTTGATACAAGCTTAAATTTTTACAGCTGTAATATCTACCTCTTATACAGTTGTTGAGTTTTCCCTGAACCCTTGTGCGGCATATCAAGTCTTTTGTCACAAGTTCACAACGCATCAAGATTAGAGGCTCTACATATCAAAATTTGTCAATCTACTTACCATGTTGCATTGTATTATATAAGTGTTGCCCAAACGTCCTGAAATGTCCCATAAAGGCATTAAAAAATCTAGTCAAAACCTCAAGGAAAATCCAACACAAAACAATCTGGTATGATGTAGTACCTCTAGTCGATAACAAAAAATATCCGAATTATGTCCGTCCATATGAAATCTTCGGAATCTATACGCAGCATGTTTCATATATAATAGCATATATAATATTTCCGCTTTGTATGCAATGAAAAGAGGTTACGAGCTATCCAGGGCTGACTGTTTGCATGGTGCTAATTTTCTCACTTGTTAAATTTTTTTCAAAAAATGTGATATAATGTATATAAGCCTTGTTTAATATGTGCATTGTTGTTTATACACCCTAAATCCATTATCATTAATATAATTGTGATCCAGATTGTTATACCGCTTCAATTTTATATTTTCATAGAATTTTTATTCATCGTTGTGAAGAAATGATTACATTGATTTTTAATTTATTATATACTTTTACTTTCAATATATCTGCATGTTTATATCAATTTTGCAATAAACAATAAAAACAAACTGCTTAAGTGATCATGATTTGTTTTTAAGGAGGGATTTATAGTGTGTTGTGCTTTCTACAAACAGCTGTACGTGGTATGTTAAACTAGTATGGATTTTTTAACAGGTAAAAATATACAGCGACGCATATTAGATAAACAAGAATCGTATGAAAGTTTAAAGGGAAATTGGACAGCACAACTTTTATGCTTGTAGGAAGGTCCAAAGTTTATGAATCTTAAATTACCTTAAATCGAGATTTTTCTATATATCCGATCTAGCTGCTGGGTATGTTTGAAGTATAAATTTGTTTAAATTTGATTGAAAGTAAATAGAGAAGCGAGAAATCATCATTCTAATTCCTCATAAGCAAGTGTTCTGGGCTAAAGAAAGTCAACTAAAACCAGTTTAATAGGGGTTGTTGTTGTATTGTCGTCAAAATCAAGATAATTACATATACATGTATTATAATCACGATATATTTTCAAAGCGCACACATCTAATATAATTGTGAATGCAATTTAAACGCTTGCAATAAATATGAAGAAGTCATTAAAATTACATACATGTTCTTGAAATCCGAACTTGCCCCAGTTATAAATTCAATAGAAATCTGTCAAAGAAAATGTTTTTTTGACAATATAACATACATTATTTCGTATTTGCCTTCCGTACAGCTTTTAATATTCCTCAGTATATGTATTTAATAAAAACTAAGTACACATTAGATAAGTTGGTCAAAATGACTTTTTTAAAATAAATTCATTTAACTACATTAAAATCAATACTAACAACAAATTTTTGGAAACTTTCGTAAAGACTTCCACGAAATATTAAATTGTTTAGCAATAATGCCTTTCAGTAATTTATACAATTTTGAGTAAGTATAAGACAGAAGTTCAGAATATGCATATCATTTGTTTTTTGTCTGTAAAAAGTATACAAGAGCTCGGAATTATCTAGTGAATAAGCTATTGACATTACGTTACGTACACATTATAGATGCACATTTATTGTTATGGGGGATGATTCTTTGACAAATACACAAAACACTGAAATTTTCAAGACGGTACAAATTTTTTTGAGTGAATGTGGTTGCTTTTCAAAAAATGTCTGAATTTTATAAGGTGATATTATATATGTAGTAGATTGTTTATTCATGTATATTTATGTGTATATCTAACGTTATTACTGGCAATATTTATAAAACTTCATTTTTAGGAGAAGACTAAGTTATTTAGAACTTGTGTCTTATCCATTTGATTTAATCAATAAAATATGTTCAATTCAATTCAAATTCAGAAGTTCTATTAATATATATAGCTGTCAAGTATCGTTGATGCATATTTAATTTTCTGAGGCTGGAAATTCGAAAATATGTTCAAAGAATATAATAAAACTTTAAAGTGTCAAGAAAAATTGTTACTGGCTTGTGGAATTAAGGAGAACAGGTGACGTTTATTTCAATACCTTATCATAATACTAACAAAAACAAATCTACGAGCTTTACGACTTTGCATATAATTTAATTCATTTCAAATCTACGTATTTAAAAGACATATTCTAAAAAGAAAAACAAATGGTTTAGGCATTGTTGGAACCTTTCCTCATAACCCGGAAGAATATTCGCTGACTGTCAACTAGAGGCTTATTGTTACGTGTCTTTTTTAATCCTCTAAAAATTGATGCTTAAACACAAACTACATCACAACAGACAATGAAAATTGATCTTGCATTTAATTCTTAAACTTAAGCTATATTTCCCATGCCTGTACCTGCAATTAAACACTCTTGTAAGTTTATAAATATACAACCACATCTATAAACGATCGAAGCTGTTTAAAGATTCAATATGGAAAAAAAATCATTCCAAATATCCAGACTATGAATGTAGAACAGCTAGGTATATGTACTTACTTCTGATTTGTTTTAGAAAAATGATATCTCGGAACTCATGGAAAAGATTACTTGTGTTCATTTCATAATGAACATGTAGGGAAAATGGGTTGACCTTTTTACACATCTAGAAAAGCAATAAAAAACAGTAGACCAAAAATAAGTACATGTAATCATCTAAAAGAGATTAGGAAAGAGTAGATAGTATTGATAAGGGGGTTGAATAAGTCGCCGTCTAATTTTTGATCTTGGAAAACAATAAGGTTTGAAATCCATTTTTTCTCAAATGGAAATATATAAAAGCTATACATGTGAAACTGGTCAACTATGCAGTATTCATTTTCTTAATTCCCCAGATTCATGGCACCGATAAATTCTGGATAAAATTTCTAAATTTAAACACCTGGTTTACCCCCCCAAAAATAATAATCTCACCTGATTGGCAAAAGTCAATAATAAAATTCCCTATCCAAGAAACAATAATCCAAAATTATGTTTTCCCTTTGCGAAATGAATTCCAAAAACGAAAATTTTTATGAAAAAAGGACCACCCAGGTTTTAGTAAAGAAAAAATTCCAATATATACGTTTGTGCATACTCGCAAATGATTCTGAGAGGACTTTTTATGTGTTAAATATAACAAGGTCCTCCGTGTATGGTTCTTACGTATACACGCACTGTACATACAAGTCATTTGGTTTATTAGTTCCGGAAAAGCGGGAAAAACAACAAGTGTCTGCTTTATAAAATCATTTCCGGTGCCGAGGTAACAAGTCACCGCCGCAATTTCCATAACGTGATTCAAGTATTATATCAAAATAGCAACTAATTAATTAGACAATTTTATTAAAAAGGCATCTAACATTTGTTTTTGCAAACTTCAAATGAGTATTTTAATTTGATGTACTTATAAATTGTTACATTGTATATACATGTATGTCGATACTGAAACAAGAACATTTGATCGAAAATTGGTTTTTAAACGAGTCAGAAAAGGCATAGACTAAAAGTTTTTCTTTCTTATATATGCTATACTAATAAGGATACATTTACCATTACATACGAGAAATAACTCTCATTTTGAAGAGATATGATTTCTTCATAAAATTGTATGTTTATCAAAATTGTTTGCATTTCAATTACAATTTAGTTATTTGCGAAATATTCTCACTAAAGGAAAATAAACGAAAGAAGGAACTTAGTCAAGACTTGGTATTACTCATGGAGCACGTCTCAGTGGTCATATGTGTCATTACTCATGGAGCACGTCTCAGTGGTCATATGTGTCAGACCAGTAACGCAACACTGCTGGTTCTAGTCTCGCTCTGGTCTCTTGATGTTTTGTGTTGCGCCATTAGTCAAGGCTTCATCTACCTTGTCTCAGTCCACCAACTTATATTGCCTGGAGTTAATCTGAGATGGACTGGTGTCCGGTTCAAGGGGAGTCGATGACTCTCTCACGCCGAGCACTACGACAACCGATGAGGATAAGCACCTTATGCTTTGTAATGGCGTATTAAAAAGTATTAAACTTAATTGTTATTTACTGGAACCTCGAACAACTTTCATGTTTATGTCATCAGAATCACGTTGGTCTAAAATGATTCTTGTTAATGCCTGTGAGATTTATTATATTTATTTTTCAAGATCAGCACAGTCTAGCACCCCAATGTAACTACTTTTCAGATCACTCAATACCCAATCTCAAATACCTGTTGAGACTAGTGGTCTTTTAAAATAGTTTCTGTTCATACAGAAACGGGTACTTGAAAAGTTGGTACATATTGATCTCTATATATACGTTAAAATAATTGTACCATGTAAGGCATGTTTTTTTAATTAAACAAGAGGTCAATAGGAATTAACGGCCACATGAGCACCATAGAATATACACAAACTTGTCAAGGAGTCTCATATATGCATTTAATTGAGTTTCATTTTGGAGTAAACAAATTATAATATTGTAATGACGACCACCTTCCTGCCTGAAATCTTTCAAAAAGGACTATGAAAGGCTTAACGTGTATATATTTTCATAGATAAACTAATACAAGGTAATGTAGGTAGTATACATCTACTTGTTTATAACCTTCCATCCCTCATCCCCAGGGTTCGACAGAAACTCTGTGGACATTTCAACAGAAAAATGCGAATGATTTATTTTTTACACGACGTATAAGTTTTCGAATAAATTCTGCTTAATAAAAGTACAAAAACATGTCTACTAAAAATGTGGCACAACTGCTACCCATAGGAATTCCAACAGATCGTTGGAAAACATGATTTCCAAAACATATAGTAAATACTTTTTAAATCTTAGATAATCATGTTCTCTACTTCCATATATATTTTTTAAAATCTAAATGCATATTTTTTAAAAATCTAAATGCATGGTTATGATACAAAAATGTGAAATTCATGATCTCGGGGGTCAGGATTTGCGGCTCAAGGTAAGGCCAATGTGGCCATAAAGTAAAAATATTTTAAATCTTAGAACATATTCTTCGCTACTCCCTTATATATTTGTTAAAAACGAAATACACGGTTATGATACCCATGAAGTCCTGTACCAAATTCTTGAAGCCTGGGTCAGGAGTTCAGGCTCGGGCCAATATGGCCGTATAGTAAAGATGTACTTAATCCTACAATATTTTCTTAAATCCCACACATTTGGGCAAAAAACTGAATGCATGGTTATGATGTCCACAAACTCCTCTACCTAAATTGTGAAATGCATTGCCCCTGGGTCCCGGCTTCAGGACCTGAAGGGGGTAGGAAATATGGCAATATATGTTTACAATTTTAGTAGAGGACTTCCCGTTTAACATAAATATGAAGTCAGTTTTTCTTACAGATGTGTGAGAGTAGAAGAGAAGATTTTAAAAACATTTTATGACCATATCGCCCCCTACCCCCTTAAGACCTTGACCCCTGATTTAGGGGCCACGGATTTCACGATTTACAAAGAGAAGTTAGTGGACATCATAACCATGAATTAAGGTTTTTTTCTTTTTCCAACATTATTGGGAGTAAAGATGAAGATTTTCTAAGCTTTAATACATTTTCACTACATGGCTACATTGGCCCCACCCTAGGACCGGAACCCCTGTCCTAGATGTCATGCTGAATTTTACAATTAAGGTAGGGGACTTCATGGACATCATAACCATGCATTTTGTTTCTAACAAATATATTTGGAAGTACAGAAGAAGATTTTCTAAGATCTAAATTTACATTTATAATATACAATATAAGGCCAATTTGGTCGGATCCTAGACCCTGAACCCCTGATTCAGGGCCCATGAATTTCCCAATTTTGGTAATGGGCTTCATGGATATGATAACCATGCAATCAGTTTTTTTCCCTCACATATGTGGGAGTAGAGAAGAAGATTTGTGAACATTTTTTTTTACAAATTTGACCCCGCCTGTGGCGCCCCGGGGGAGGTAGAGTCAGACATTTCACAATTTATATTTCTCTTACCACAGAGATGCATCACACCAAAATTGGTAGCAATTGGCTAAGTAGATTCTATGGAGAAATTAAAAAATGTAAAATTGTTAACGTACACTGCACGACGACGGACAAAGACCGATTTCAATAGGTCAACTGAGTAACTTGGGTGACCTATAAATTGAATATACATGTACCATTGCCCCCATGTACACAAGTCAGTTTTTATAATTAATAATAGCTGTCATGATTTCAATGTCCAGTTAAGATTCAGTTTTATAATAATTGTACATGGTCATGGAAATATCATGCTGCCATCACTAGTTCATGAAAATCATGTTCAGTGGCCTTTACATGAAGATCATCTTTAGTATTCAAACTATTATCAGCTCGAACAAGATGGCTAAAATAGCTGCCGAACTGCAGAGAGGAAGAAAGGGATTCTGCTGAAAAAAAATCGCCTCTTGCTATTTTAATTTTTCATTTGTCGCATTTGTTGGGCTATTTCTTCTGGACAACACTTTCGTCCCGTTTTCTCTTTTAATCAAATACTTCTGATCTGATGTGAATCTTTTTTCTTTTTAATTTTCGCCTAGTCTGAAGTGTCCATCTTTGTTTCAGTTGTTCCGTCTGATTTGCTGGTGATACTCTATACATGTTGTTTTTAGATGAACCTTTTCCATCTGTTTTGAATATTGCATCTTTCTTCTGTCAGAAAAAAATTTGACGATGGACTAGCATCTAAATGTTTTAGTTAATATTTTTGGAAGGTTTTGGTACAGTCTGGACATGGAACAACCTTGACATAGGTTCAACAACCTCTGACTTCTTCAGTTGGAAATGCGAAATCATCATGAAGTAAAGCACTATGATGAACTCTAAACTCTGGAGTAACAACACACTGTTCAGTGTTGATAAGCGGATCATGAATGGGCTGCTGAGTTGATCTAACAAACATCCAGCACTGGTAGTTCTGGCACTTCACTTACTATATCAGTGGCAGGAATAAAACAGACATTACCTATACGACATTAATATTATACATAATCGTACTTTGCCTTCCTCTTCAAAACCGAATTTGTTAAGTTAGGTAATCTTAGGGATTTCAGGGCCCTTCTTTCCTTGTTGTCATCAATTTTCTTGGATTTAGCGCGACCACTACACTTAAACCTACACTTTTTCATGTTCGATTTCTGTAATGCATCCCTGAAATCTTTGGCCGTGTAAACATCGTTCCCTTCATTTACACGCCGTCTGTAGACAGACTTGGGATGCTTTTTTGTCACAAATTGATGTTTTGTGTTGCGTCATTAGACAAGGCTTCATCTACCTTGTCTCAGTCCACCAACTTAAATTGACTGGAGTTTATCTGAGATGGATTGGTGTCCGGTTCAAGGGGAGTCGATGACTCTCTCACGCAGAGCACTACGACAACCGATGAGGATAAGCACCTTATGCATCGTAATGGCGTATTAAGAAGTATTAAACTTTATTCTGATTTACTGGAACCTCGAACAACTTTCATGTTTATGTCATCAGAATCACGTTGGTCTAAAATGATTCTTGTTAATGCTTGTGAGATTTGATATTTAATTTTCAAGATCCGCACAGCACCCCAATGTAACTACTTTTCAGATCACCCCACACCCACTCTCAAATACCTGATGAGGCTTGTGATCTTTTAAAATAGTTTCTGTTCATACAGAAACGGGTACTTGAAAAGTTGGTACATATTGATCTTTATATATACGTTAAAATAATTGTAACATGTAAGGCATGTTATTTAATTAAACAAGAGGTCAATAGGAATTAACGGCCACATGAGCACCATAGAATATACACAAACTTGTCAAGGAGTCTCATATATGCATTTAATTGAGTTTCATTTTAGAGTAATCAAATTATAATATTGTAATGACGACCACCTCCCTGCCTGAAATCTTTCAAAAAGGACTATAAAAGGCTTAACGTGTATATGTTTTCATAGATAAACTAATACAAGGTACATGTAGGTAGTATACATCTACTTGTTTATAACCTTCCATCCCTCATCCCCAGGGTTCCACAGAAACTTTGTGGACATTTTAACAGAAAAAAGCGAGTGATTTATTTTTTACACGTAAAAGTTTTCGAATAAATGCTGCTTAATAAAAGTACAAAAACAGGTCTACTTACAATGTGGCACAATTGCTACCCATAGGAATTCCAACAGATTATTGGAAAACTTGATTTCCAAAACATAGTAAATACTTTTTAAATCTTAGATAATCATCTTCTCTACTTCCATATATATATATTTTTTAAAATCTAAATGCATATTTTAAAAAAATCTAAATGCATGGTTATGATACAAAAATGTGAAATTCATGATCTCTGGGTCAGGAGTTCCGGCTCTAGGATAAGGCCAATGTGGCCATAAAGTAAAAATATTTTAAATCTTAGAATTTATTCTTCGCTACTCCCTTGTAAATATATTTGTTAAAAACCAAATACATGGTTGTAATACCCATGAAGTCCTGTACCAAATTCTTGTACCCCAATTCAAATCCTACCCCTTACGACCTGGACCCCTGATTTAGAGGCCATGGATTTCACAATTTAGGAAGAGAAGTTAGTGGACATCATAACCATGAGTTAATTTTTTTTCTTTTTCCAACATTAGTGGGAGTAAAGATGAATATTTTCTAAGCTTTATTACATTTTCACTACATGGTTATATTGGCCCCACCCTAGGACCGGAACCCCTGTCCTAGGTGTCATGATGAATTTTACAATTTAGGTAGGGGACTTCATGGACATCATAACCATGCATTTTGTTTCTAACAAATATATTTGGAAGTACAGAAGAAGATTTTCTAAGATCTAAATTTACATTTATAATATACAATGTAAGGCCAATTTGGTCGGATCCGAGACCCTAAACCCCTGATTCAGGGGCCATGAATTTCCCAATTTTGGTAAAGTGCTTCATGGACATGATAACCATGCAATCAGTTTTTTTACCTCACATATGTGGGAGTAGAGAAGAAGATTTGTGAACATTTTTTTTACAAATTTGACCCCGCCTGTGGTGCCATGTGGGAGGTAGAGCCAAAAATTTCACAATTTATATTTCTCTTACCACAGAGATGCTTCACACCAAAATTGGTAGCAATTGGCTAAGTAGTTTCTACGGAGAAGTTAAAAATGTAAAATTGTTAACGTACACTGCACGACGACGAACGAAGACCGATTGCAATAGGTCACCTGAGTAACTCGGGTGACCTAAAAATTGAATATACATGAACCATTGCCCCCATGTACACAATTAATTTTTTAAAATTAATAACAGCTGTCATGATTTCAATGTCCAGTTAAGATTCAGTTTTATAATAATTGTACATGGTCATGGAAATATCATGCTGTCATCACTAGTTCATGAAAATCATGTTCAGTGGCTTTTACATGAAGATCATCTTTAGTATTCAAACTATTATCAGCTCTAACAATGATCGCTAAAGTAGCTGCCCATCTGCAGAGAGGAAGAAAGGGATTCTGCTGAAAAAAAATTGCCTTTTGCTATTTTAATTTTTCATTTGTCGCATTTGTTGGGCTATTTCTTATGGACAACACTTTCGTCCCGTTTTCTCTTTTAATCAAATACTTCTGATCTGATGTGAATCTTTTTTCTTTTTAATTTTCGCCTAGTCTGAAGTGTCCATCTTTGTTTCAGTTGTTCCGTCTGATTTGCTGGTGATACTCTATACATGTTGTCTTTAGATGAACCTTTTCCATCTGTTTTGAATATTCCATCTTTCTTCTGTCAGAAACAAATTGACGATGGACTGGCATCTAAATGTTTTAGTTAATATTTTTGGAAGGTTTTGGTACAGTCAGGACATGGAACAACCTTGACATAGGTTCAACAACCTCTGTGACTTCTTCAGTTGGAAATGCGAAATCGTCATGAAGTGAAGCACTATGATTGTCTGGAGGAACTCTAAACTCTGGAGTAACAACACACCGTACAGTGTTGATAAGCGGATCATGAATGGGCTGCTGAGTTGATCTGACAAACATCCAGCACTGGTAGTTCTGGCACTTCACTTACTATATCAGTGGCAGGAATAAAACAGACATTACCTATACCACATTGATATTAAACATAATCGTACTTTGCCTCCCTCTTCAAAACCGAATTTGTTAAGTGAGGTAATCTTAGGGATTTCAGGACCCTTCTTTCCTTGTTGTCATCAATTTTCTTGGATTTAGCGCGACCACTACACTTAAACCTACACTTTTTCATGTTCGATTTCTGTAATGCCTCCCTGGAATCTTTGGCCGTGTAAACATCGTTCCCTTCATTTACACGCCGTCTGATGACCTTGTGATACTTTTTTGTCACAAATGCACTTACCCCCTTGGGGATCAGCAAAATACATATGAGCGCATTTTATTTCTGAAGAAAGAAATGGCATAGCATAGATGGATGCAAATCCATGTCTGATCTTACATATGCCTCTTTAGAAAAGCGAATATCCGAAAAATGTTTGATTTATTTATTTTTGCAAAACAACGAATGTGTATGTGCATATTTAGGTGTCATGAATATGCATATATAGAGACCATAGCACCTGTATTTTAGTAAACTACTTATATATAATGATGTTTTATTGTCAGTAAACTACATATATATAATGATGTTTTATTTTCGGTATTTTTATCGCTTGTATGAATTTTTACAGTTTTGCGATGCTTTAAAGTATGCTAAGGTTAACCGGTTAAAGCCAGGGTTGAAATGGTCCATGGCTTCCAGTGGGTAGTTTTAAAGATTTTGCAATATTATAACTGTTATAACTAAAAATTGAGTTGCTGTACTTAAAGACTTATGAGTGTTGCTAAAATTCGAAAAATGAGTATCATCAGTTAGAGGGATGTCTTTTGTTGAATTGATATGCAATATGTAGGCCAATAATGTTAAGAACATGAGAATCAGGAGTGAATGCGAAACTTGCGACTATGACTGGTGTAAAGACTGTACACAGTGAAATTGTAAGTTACAGACGAAAGGTAATTAACACGAAAAGTAGGTGGATAGGACATAGTAAATAATACACAGGCAAGTTTCTTACATGTGATGGTGCAACATGCACACGGTACGGAAGGCCAACCCTTGCAGGGCGTTTGCTGGGGGAGAAGGGTCTATAAAGCTGAAAAATCATGAAAAATGGGCGAAATATGGGCGAAATATGGAGGGTGTTACTAAAACGCGGAACGGAAAACGGAACGGAATGGAAAATATCATCACGTTTATCGCTTAAAAAGGGTATAGACTGGCCAGAAACGATTTACTTTGTATCTTTTATTTATATCTAATGAATGATTATCAACAAGTTGTTATCTTATTAATATTCATAAGAATGTCTATCAATTATAGCATTGTATTCATTTGTAACGTGTAGGGGGTAGACTATCTGTCTGACGTTACTATGGGATAAGGGTCTGCGTAGAATCAGACCTCGGAGAACAAAACAGATTGACACAACGTATTTACAAGATCTTGGTCTTCCTGGACCAGGCTATGGATGAAACCGAGCACCGTCTCAATTAGATGTCTTAGACCTGTGACCCAAACCAAGGTCTCCGTGCTACCTGGTGAGCCTTCACCAGGTTACTTCACAGTAACAAGGGTATCTGCACTACTACTGGTCTATAGCCCAATTCCCTATAGAGGATACCAACACCCCTTGTAGCCAAGATGCTCAACCGAGGATACCAACACCTCGAAGAGCCCGATACCCTAAAGAAGATACCAACACTTCTCTTATCTGAACTCACTATGTGTTTAGCCTTACTAGTTTTCTGCCGAGCTGTATCTTAACGATAGAGAACGTAACCGCTACCAAAGTGATCCACACTTTAACTCGCAGAGAGTACTCAAAGACTACAGTTTCAGAGAGACGTACACAGGCCTTAACCACGTAGTCAACCTCCTTCACACACATGGAAGAGCCTTATATAAATAAACCGCTCTAAACAATAAATGGGTGTTTAGTTTCATCCATGCCATATTTTGAATAAATAATACTGCCTATATTATACAGAAACCTCTGTTATCTCTAAATCTAAGTATTTATATACAATGATTATTATTGTAAAGAAGATCAAATAATATACTAATGATTAGAGATAATTAACAAGCATTTAATGATGTAAATCTATATAACTAAGGGAGGTAACTCTATAACAAAAATGCGTGCCTCGCTACACATTCATCTTTAGTTGAGTACGAAACGGAAAATCAAATGTATACGAATTGTGAAACATTAACATGATTAAACGAGCAAATTAGCTATAATAACTTTTTACTTATTTTTCTTATATGGTATTGCTGACATATCAGCGTAACGCACGCAGTTAGTGAAAGCGTTTTATGCGTGTTTTGAGTATTTTTATATTTCAAATATGATGTACATGTATATACTTACATCAAAATTGAATTTTCGGTGTTCTAGACGAGCTTTTATCATACAGATGATACAGTATCATTGAGATGGAGGAAAAAAACCGTAGGACTGACGACATTAAAAATTAAAATACAGTAAACATTAAAATACCCGGTAATTTGTGAAACTAGTAATTTGTGAAACAAGTATTTTTAGCAATGCAATTTTGTTTACGTTTGCATTACTAAGCAGTTGTTTATTCCAGCAGCTATATACATATGATCCGAATAGAGAGCTCTAGACGTTGCCTGGTTTGATTTTCCGATTATATATTGGGACTATAGTCTGTCGATCCCAAAATATTCATGCAGCACATTTGGACGATTTATAATGGGAAATGTTGACATCTTTTCTCCATTTGGAAGTTACTTAGAAGACCTTGCACAATTTTTCAACACTATCATCCGGGTCTGTTGAAATGCAAAACCCCGTAGACTTCTTTATTTTTAGCCGTGTATTTATACCAGCTGATAAGCTAGAGAGGACGTTCTAAAGAAAGAATAATGAGAATGTTTAATGCTTCTAAAAGAGAATCGCTTGAACCCTGAGGTATATATAAATATACAGCAAAAAGTGAATCGAGGATATTTTGGGACAGAATATAGTGGTCAATGCATGTACTGTTAATTTTGAGGAAATAAATATTCTTGAATAAATAATCTAATATTGCTAATCTTAAGAAAAAAATTAAAAAGGTACATAAAGTATATCGTTTTAGCATGGTTAAAGCTGCTTGGTCCGATTTTTTTGTAATTTCAGTATCAACATTTTTTCCATACAAATCATTTATCTTAGAAAGTTATGGACTTTCTCCTATCTACACCAGCAGAATCAGTCTCCTTTCAAAGTTAGAAATATTCAAAGTAAATAAAAATAATTTCTCTTTGGGCAAACGAAAAAACAAACCAAAATGCATCACGGGAATGTTTAGAAAAGGAAACCGCTTGGTTTCGTCCCCCGAATGATTGGGGTTATTCAACCCGCATGCTATGCATCGATTGTAAAGAAAGCAGACTTTGGAAATATTAGCGAACAAAACGTACACATGTTTATTTGTAATTTGTCTGATCATTTCCACCTTTATTTAAAGCGATGTCAAAGTCGTAATACAACCATACCCGTCTCGTCGTCAGGGGTGAAATTTAACATGAGGCGAAATAACGCGGTACCTTTTAATGTCGTTTGTTTTGTTAGCAAATTTTGTACGCATTTTTCTTCATTGAAATTGTGCATAATTGACGGGTAAAACTACTGCAATGTCTATTAATATACATATACTAAGCATAGCCATCGTTTAAAAGCGTGCATAAAATTTGATATAAAATCGGACCAAGCAGCTTTAACAAATCTATGAGGTAAATAACATTAGATAAGATTTTCCGTTTTCCCTTCCGTTCCGCTTTCCGTTCCGTTTTCCGTTCCGCGTTTTAGCAACACCCAAATATGGAAGGGTCAAAATCTCAGAAAAATCGCTATGTAGAAAATTTTACATATCCTGATTAGTAATTTTCCTCAGAAATTGGTGATTGACCTTATAAATAAGTGTATAAAAAGTATTTGTGCTGAATGGGAACTGTGGAAATTATAGTTAAAGAGTTCCGAAGACACACATCACATGGTTACGGTAAATTGTATAAAGAAATTTCCCTTGCCACCTTACGTGCATCAGGGCAATAGCTGCAGGCTGTCAAGTTAAAGGTAACTTGAGTTGAAAAAAATTACATGCAAAGAAAGAAATGTTTTTTCATTTAGATTTGATTTTTAGACTGGGTCACGTGACCCCGTCTATTGGTTTACTGTCAGCCGAAGTCTCAAACTGGAAGGCACCCGTAGAAGACATGAATTGAGTCTACGCGTAAGAAAGTAATGCAGAAAGTTTTCACTCATTTCAGTAAATATGTATTATAAAACACACATTAAATCTTTTTAAGTCCTCTGTGTATAAACAAAATTCTATTTCGAAAATAAACAAATAGTTTTATTGATCAAAATATTTTTGCTCGGGTTCTAATGTGGAATGAGTTACGTAACTGAATGCACAGCGCCGTTGACGATTCAGTTGGTGTACAAGCTCATTAATCAATAGAAGAGGATGATGGTGGAATCGAAATTAAGGTTCCCAAACGCAATGTGCCATTTTTGAAAAGCTGTGCATTTTATTTTGACAAACTTTCACCTTAATACTACCAAACTTCATGCGCAAGCCGAAGTTAAAATCGGGACGGGTTATACACAGATGTTTTAAAAATTAAATAGGTGTTTCATTGGCTTCCAGTCTACTTGCGGTATGACTGCTGTTCGTCTCTAAAGGAATTTTGTACAAAGAAAATAAAAACAAGTCTGAATTTGCTTTCTCGTTCGTTGGCTCTTTAGTTGATTAAACTGAATTTAAATTTTAAACAATGCATTGTAAGCAAAATCTATAATAGATTATACATTTTGGAAGACTTATACATTATATAATATATACAATCTTATCGATGGAAGAACCAAGTTAAATGTTAATGTTCATGTTTTCCGGCATAGTTGGAATCAGGCTTGGGGTGAATTACATTGTAAAATAATGCATTACATTACCATTACTTCATGAATTAGGGCATTAAATTACCATTACCATTACTTAATTTTCTTGAAGTAATGCATTACAATACCATTACATGAGTAAAGTAATACATTACCATTACTTTGTGAAAAGAAAAGTCAATAAGTTTTAAAAAAGTAATTTAAAAACTAAATAAAGAGTTTTTGTAAATATTTCATAAATAAAACATGCTTAAAATATTCACAGGTTCATGTTCACTATCAGGTTCAAATTTAATGACTTATACAAGATTGCTGTTGCACTTGTAGTTCTCAAAGTAAGGTTGGTCCCGTTACATTTACACGCTAATGGCAGAGTTGACAATCTCTGTTATTTATGTTTCTGATTTTCGGAGTATGATTTTTAATGAAAGGAACGGTTGTATCGTGATTCGTGTAGGTGATGAACGAGTTTACAAAAAAAAGGAATAAGTGTCGAACGGATTTATTTTTACCTATTAATTTTGCATGAATCGCAAATGAAGAAAATCTTGTCGGATAAGTCGGTCTTAAAAATCAAAATGGCGACCGTGACAAATCTTTTTATTGTCAAAGTTCTTGGAATCTTATTGTACAAAAAATATTTCTAACGTCAGGTGCCTGTGTTTGTTATCGGTATACAAATGTTCACTTTGTTTGTTAATTCAGCAGTTTTAGAGTTTTCGGGGTTTTCAAAAAACTTTTATTACGGATACCGTCCGACTTGTGGATTTTCCCTTGGATCACAAAATTGAATAAATCTAATGATTAAAATTATCTACTTCGATATAGTTGTTTGATTTTCCCGGTTAGTAGTAATTTTTAAAAAAATTTCCTTGGGGTCTTATTTTACATAATATACCGTTGTCAATTTTCTACAATTATGAAGGCCGGGATTGAGTAGAATTTAGACAAAGTATCAGACAATTGCAAAAAAGCCGAATTAACATAGATTGTAACAACTAATTCAAACTCAAAAATTTTGGAAGCATATTCGAGGAAATCCAGGACAATTACAAATTCAAACTTTCAAGACCTCGTCTTTCAGTACTCTCAGTACTTTGATTTTAATCGGGTGGTTTAAAATTTATCAATTACGATGATTGGATTGAAAAATTATTTCCATTTTTTACTTATTCCGTAATGCAATCATTGTTTTCTAAATAAAAAATGAATATGAAAATTGGCACTGAAATCACGATCAAGGAGTTTTAATAGATCTTTATTTTAGAGGAATGGAAATTTTGAAGAATAGAGGATCAAGACTAAATGCATTATTTTATACTAAAATTAATCTGCAACAATGTCCTCTAAATCGGATATTGCTTAATCCGGCCAGTTTTTTCAGAGCCACCCTCCGCCGGGTTAGACAGTTTTACTGTACACACATAATTAATAATAAATTTCATTTCTTCCTAAAAAAAAATAGGTCTCTCATGCAAGCTATAAATTGGATTATATTATTGGAGGAAATTAAAAATTTAAATACAGACACATACAAAAAAATTAAAAATGAGAAATAACGAGCTGTTATAACGAATTATATTTGTCATACATGTAACAGAACCCCTTGTGTATTGTTCTCGATTTAAAACGTTGTGAGAGGAAGGTACATGTAGTTTGTTAGTATAGTTCCTGAAAAGCAGGAAATAACGATTAATGTATGGTGGGTATTTTCCTGATAGATCACTTCCGCTACCGTGGACACAAGCTGGTGCTACATCAACAATTTAAAAATGTTTTTCTGTATTTTATCATAACATGACTGTAAAACAAAACTTTTACTTATCAGCAACAGAATGAAGAGAGTGAGTGTTTATCTTTCAATCAGGACAACAAATTTAGTACCTTATAGCTTGTTTAGAAATACTTCCAATGACAACTCAATATTGATGCTGTGAAAGGCATTGCTATTTAAAAAATATATTGTTAGTTAATTTTTATGGTAGTCGGAAGAGTGGTTGCATACCATTTTATATCCTATCGTCGTTTTGTTTCGGTGGATTTTGTTTCGATTCCATTTCGCTTCGCATTTTACAGGTACCCGTTTTTATTTGCTCCTAATAAAGATAGACTCATTTAATATAACATTAATGTCGATGGAGCTTCCTGGCAAAAGAAACACGACTCCATCTTGTTTTGAGCTTATAATGTGAATAAACATAATAAATATACATCCATCCGATTTGTCTCTCTTCAGTTGCTTCTTATTCTGATTCTTCGCGTGAATGCAATGATTGCAAGTGAGAATTTTCAAAGATGTTAATTAAAACATTTTATTACGTATGTGAGACTTTTTCAATATGTTCCGTAGAGAACTAGTTTTTGTATTATAAAAGCAATTCCGTCAGTGTAAATATTTTGTTAATTAATCAAAAATAATATTTTTTATTCCATTTTATAACAACAACGTAGTTTTCTAGGGAAAAAAATTGATCGGCATTCGATCTTATATTGCAGATGTTTAAAATAATTCATTGATAAACTTAGTAGCAATTATTTTTACTTAATTTCTAACAATCCTTCTATTTGTATTAGCGTTATTTTCAATACTATTAAAAGCGTTCGTTAAGTCTTTATTTGTCGGGGAATTGTTCACGTTTTTCCAGAGTATCACGAACACACGTCACAAGGGATGTTTCTAAGATTACGCAGCACTATTAAGGTCTACTGTGTGGTCACGCCGACCAAAAAGTACGAGAAAAGTTAACTATGACATCACAAAAAACAAGAAGTCATCAAAAATGCTCAAAAATAAATAACTCCCGATTGTTATGGGTACAAGCACATAAAACTGTATTAAAAATTACTTCTGCGTGCAACTTAGTAGTCAATATGAAATCCAACAACGTTAAATATAAACATTTGACTGATCTCGATGTGACGTAATGCTGTCAATTTTGACGCATTTTATGTGTAGAGATAGGCAGATGAAAGGCAGATCAAACATTTTTGTAACATGGTAAAATGAATTTCATAGATGAACGGAACATAATCTATAAACAAATTAAAACAGCCAGAAATACTATTCATTATGCTTGTTTAAATATTTGAGACATTTGTAGAAGTCTTCGTTGAATGGGCTATTTAAAAAAGCACTGGTTTGAACAACGTTAAACATTATCTTGATGATTTTATATTTGCTGGTGGTGCAAAAGCTCAACATCACGAATTTGGAGTACAGTACCGATCAGACCCAACCTAACAGAGAGTAAACCCCAATTTACCATTAGGTTTACTTTTGGTGTATACTAGAGTGGACCAAGAGTAAACCCAGAGTGGGCAGAGAGAATAAACCCCGATCAGAAGACATTACATCCCTGAAAGCAGACATGTGTATTTGGAATATAATGTACAATCGGTTGGAATTACAGGCAGTAAGATGGTAAGATGAAAGACGGGTCTGATTCACACTTCTGTTTGATCTGATCCCAAAAGCTAATCCCGAGTAGTCCCAAAGTAGACGCAACATTTCAACAAGAGGCCCATGGGCCACATCGCTCACCTGAACAGCAGTTCCTTGTAACATTGCATTTCGTAGCATATGCTTTTTCTATTTTAAACATTGAACCCCTTTCTGGGGACCCAGTTATTGTCCGAGGTTTATGGTTGGCTTGAACAACATAAATAGTAACATAGGAATGAAAATGTGTAGCACTGCGGTGGGACCGCACGTACACAACCTGAAAAACTGAACGTAGAAGAGTTCCACTTCAAGAGGAATAACTCTCAGACTGTATAGAACATCAAGAAAGATAACTCTTGGTTCCACTACATTAGAGTTTACACAATTTGAGGATCCTTGCATAGTAATCTCACAAACTGTAGCATTATAGTTCTCGTGAAAAACTTTTTAAAAACATTTTCAATATATCTTTCTATGTTAAACTTTGAACCCCTCTTGGGGCCACAGTATTAGCCCAGTGCTAAAGTTTTAATTATTTGGAATCTACATTATTTAAGGATGCTTGCATAGTTATCTCACAAGCTGAAGCATTATAGTTACCTAGAAAAAGATTTTTCAACATTTTCCCTCTATATTTCTATGCTAAACTTTGAACACCTCTTGGGGCCCCAGTATCAGATTGAGGTCACGGCTTTTATAATTTCGAATCTACACTATTTGAGGGTGCTTACGTAGTTATCTGACAAATTGATGCATTGTAGTTCTCGAAAAGATTAAACATTTTCCATATATACCGGTACTTCTACATTTAACTTAAAACCCATCTTGGGTCCCTAGTATTAGTCCAGGGGTCACTATTTTAAAACTGTCAAACCATTATCCAAGGTTGTATGCATGATAGTAATCTCACAAATGGAAGCATTGTAGTTCTCGAGAAGAAGATTTTTTAACATGTTACCTTTATATTTCTATAATAAACTTTGACCCCATCTTGGGGCCCCAGTATTGGTCCGGGGTCACGATTTTACCAATTAGGAATCTACATAAGCGAAGGATGCATGCATAGAAATTCCACAAACTAAAACATTGTAGTTCTTGAGAAGAAAGTTTTTAAACTTTTCCTTTATGTTTTTTAAAATGTTTAAATTTTGAACCCCTCTTGGTGCCCATCAATTGTCCGGGAGTTACAATTTTTTGAATCTACATTATTTAAGGATGTACATGTATGCATAGTAATATCCCAAACAGTTGCACTATAGTTCTTGAGAAGAAGATTTTAAAACATTTTCCTATATATGTTAAAATTTAAACCCCTACTGGGGTCCCACTTTTTGTTCGGGGGTCACGATTTTTACAATCTTCACTATATATACAACCTTTTGTGTATGTATTGGCATTTTTGGTGAAGGGTTCTTGAGAAGAAAATTTTTAAACATTTTTCATATGTAGTCCTATGTTAAACTTTGAACCCAGCCTGGGCCTGCAGTTTTGGTCTGAGGGTCACGATTTCTACAATTTAGAATCTTCATTATACATACAAGCTTTTGTGTAAATATTGGCATTTCTGGTGCAGTGGTTCTTGAGAAGAAGATTTTTTAAACATTTTCCTATGTATTTCTATGTTAAACTTTGAACCCCGCCTGGGGCCCCAGTTTTGGTCCGAGGGTCACGATTTTTACAATTTAGAATCTTCACTATATATACAAGCTTTTGTGTAAATATTGGCATTTCTGGTGCAGTGGTTCTTGAGAAGAAGATTTTTAAAGACATGCACCCTATACTTACTGTTTCGCAATTATCTCCCTTTTGAAAAGGGCTGTGCCCTTTATTTTAACAATTTATGATCCCCTTTCCATAAGGATGCTTTGTACCAAATTTGGTTAAATTTGGCCCAGTGGTTTTTGAGAAGAAGTTGAAAATGTGAAAAGTTTACAGACGGACGGACAGACAGACGGACGGACGGACGGACGACGGACAACGGGTGATCAGAAAAGCTCACTTGAACCTTCGGTTCAGGTGAGCTAAAAACCAGACGAAGAGTAAACCCTAAGTAAACCCCGAAAAGTAAACCCGGGGTTAAATTGGGGTTTCCTCGGATGTTAGTTGGGTTTGATCGTTACTGTACCTCTTAATAACAAAAACCAGCAAAATATCTGTGAGCCAACGCTCACTAGTAATATTACCGCTCAGATTTGAACATGCAAAATAAGCAAAGTCGATATTTAACAGGAAGTTGGCTTCCGATTGGTACATAAATATATCCCACTATATGGCAAGCCTAGACAAATAGTGTGTTAAAATTTTAAGCATCTGCAATAAATAGTTGCTGAAAAATCTTTGACGAATTTTTTTGATAATATTTTGGCTGAAAAAAAAGTCGTCATTAAACAGGAAGTTGACGTCCGATTATTACCTAAACACATCCCACGATATGACATGCCTTAACCAAAAGTGAGTTCAAATTTTGAGCATCTGCGATAAATAGTAGCTGAGAAATCGTTAACGAATTTTTTTTAATTTAGGCTGAAAACCCCCCAAAGCCGTCATTTATTATTCAGTTGACGTCCAATTGGTACAAAAATATTCCACAGTATGGCATGCCTAAACAAGAGGCCCATCGCGGGCAGATACCTTGGATCGGACTTCGATTATTACAAAAAGGTAATAAATAAAATGGAATAAATTAATGCGATTTTAGTATTAATAGAAAGAACTCTCTAGAACGGGGAGCCCAGAAACGGGTTGACTAATTGACACCATGGCGGAAAGTGTAGGGCGAGTTAACTATCGGGCAGATACTTTGAATCTTACAACTTTGGTTTAAAATATGCATGCATATGGATAATAATGCATAATCTAGCGAGCGCGTTTTTATTTCATACTTTTTATACCACAACAGATTGGACATTAGACATTAATTTGCAAACATTAATGATTTATGAACAGATTATTGTATTCTACGTCTATATGGATAAATGATGTACGCATAAAATGGAGAAGTTTGATGGGAATGCCCCTTCCCCCCAGATTGTTTTTCTAAACAGTCTTTTATCTGAGATTCTTATTTGGGACAGTAATAGAAATTATAATGAAAATTGACCTAAAGAACCAAGTTTAGAGAAAAAGAGACACTAAATATCCATTCACTGCTTTGAAATAAACATAATTAAAAAAGTTTTTTTCAGTCAGCTCCAATAAACAGGATTAAGGCCACGTATATATATATATATATATATAATCCATTTCAGTTTAGGTTTTTCATCCATGCCCGGACCTCTAAATATCTAAAAATGCAGTTTATTGTTTATTTCAATTTCAAAAAATAAGATAAGGAAAAAATCGGACAATGTTTAAAAAAATGATCAAAAAAGATGATTCAACATATTAATCATTATATCATAATAATGCGTAAAGTGTTGATTCTCTTCTTTACTTTTCTTTTGCTGGTTCAACCAGTGAGCTAAGGATGATGACTGATTCCAGCGTCCAAGATGTTCGTCCTTCCATACAAATGGATAGTCTCCTCTCTATAGCAGGTCAGGAGAAGTAACTCCTGAGAACATTGTCCATCACGTAAAATTTTCTTCAACATCTGTGCAAAATGTTCAGGTATTTTACGTTTTCTACATTTATTATTGGAGTATACTTGAATACAGGATATATCTACATCTTGTAATTTCAAAAGTCCTTGACCAAGCATGCTATCCGCAGAAACACCTTGTTTGTTTTGTAAAACATCCACCCTCTAAAGATAATCTTCATCTATGTTAGCAACAATAATATTTTAATGTACAAACCAAGTCATATCCTGCCCTTTTCTTCCTGGCATTAAATGAGCTTTTTCTTCCATAGTGTACATAGTGTTGAATATGCATTGAATAAAAGTTTTACAATTAATTTTTGAATTTAGAAAAACTATAAATATTAAGTAATACATTAAGTCAGAATACTAAAATAGAACATTCTTCAGATAAGATGGAAATACTCTCAAGTGCCCAGATCTACTATAATTAAATTATAACCTTGAGCAAAAGTTTAAAAAAAAGTGTCCAGTGAATCATTCTTTTTCTTTGAAGTGTTGGTCTCAAACTTCTTTTTAGCTTTATTTAGAGTATTCGTGTCTGCTCTTTGTATTCTGTCTTGTAGTACAAATTCTTGTAGAAGCAGAATCGGTACAGTTACATGGGCTGGATAAGGCAAAATCCCTAATTGGTCAAATTTCATCATTCTCAAAATTGCTTCTGCTCTCGTGCATTTGAGCATTGTCTTTTTCCATTACCAACGACGATGTCTTGTCTCCGATTGTGTTGTGAAGAATCCATTTACAAAAGTGATTAAGAATAATTTTGAATTTATATTTTAGGAATGATTTCAATATCTACCAAAGTTGTACGATGAATTTTATATATACATAAAGTGTTAACTGCCCAAAGCCAGGTTTAAAGATATTACAAGATTTTTCTATCAATTTAAAAAATACACGGTTTGGCCTTGAATGTCATTTAAAAAAAAAGATTTAAAGAATGAAAATTGACAAAACAAACTAAATCGTATCTAGATTAATTGCCAATTGGCATGCACAAAAAGGTGAACATAAAGAAATGTTTCTAACCAAATCAGAAATTCAAAATTATAAACAATGTAATTCATTTCTAAAAATTAATCCAAATTTTTTAAAATCTGAAGAATGCGCAAATGCGTGATTCTTTTTGGTCAGTCAAGGCATCTTTGTATATTTTTATCGCAGTGACTTTGTAATTTCTGATGAATCGTATCTTCTCAAAGCATTCATATTTCATTTCTGAGAAGTTCGTACCTTTTTGCAATCTTTTTGTATACAATCGATATCATCCATCTCTAACTTTAAGTAAATCATTTTCTGCTCTAAGTAAATGATTATTCCTTTTCATAAAAATATCAGTAAAACGGAATTACGTAGTAAAAAATTTCTACATATTAAGTAAATGTAAGTAAAATATTTTGATTTAGTTATTTACATTGATTTAAGTACATGTAATTGATTCAAATTTGAAAGAAAATGTTGAGTAATAATTTCTTACTTAACAGTATGGTTTTAAGTAAAGAATTATTACTAAGGAAAACTTGTTTTAGAGTGTACAAGTTTACACACATCCGATATCGTCAAACAAAATCCCCGTTCTTCCATCTCAAAAATATTACTAACATGACAATCTCATCTAAGACAGAACGGTAGGTGTAAATAATGAAGAATCGAAATCCACTTTTGAAATTACTCAATCTTGGGTTTTTTTCTGGTCATTCTACAGTGTTTTCTGTTTCTGAAATTCAATTTAAGAGCATGTAAATAATTGAAGTGAAAGGACGGAAAGTACAGTGAAAATGAAGTTATAGTTGCAATACATTACCCACCCCCTTTTAGGATATTTTTTGCCTGTCAAGGTTTTTTGGATGAGCCCCCCCCCCCCCCATAACACTTACAAATCATGATGTTACGTGCCTGATTATTTAAATTTATCATACATTAAACCAATTCATGGTTTATTTAATAATATAGAATGGTATTTTAAAAATGAATACATGAAACTTAGGTTTATACTGATACAGTTCAAATTGAATTTCCGAAAAGTAAACCTGGAACCGCTTTTTGAATAACATTGTCAGTTTTTATACCGGCCATTTTTTCCAGCTGACGGGGTTAACTGACATTTTTAGAAATTAAACTAGTCAAGGACTCTAACAAAATAAATGCATATGTTTTATGATTATTAATTTCAAAGAAAATGTTGCCATTCGATTCATAAATATTTGGTATAAATCTTAAAATCCATAATTAATCCATGCAGCATACTCTAGTTATATTTTCATACCACGAGACTTTAATGAATGGTAGACGTAAAAACAAGGTAATTCGACAGCTCCCGATCTCCCATGAATAACAAAGTATAATTATATGTACAGTATAATATTAATTGAAAAACTAGAATTTTCTTTTCATTAATGCCTCTCACAGATTAAACTTGAATATTTACGAAGTAATAATAATTCTTTCAATATATTTGTTTACATATTTTGCAAGCAATAGCCATTTTCTATGTGAAGATAGATATTGTTTACAGGAATGATGCAATGGAACATATTAATCTAACTTGTAAAATACATAAATGTGAATACTATGAGCATAAACACGAAAACGAGGCTTCATTTTATAGATAAAAATATGTGTTCTGCTTAAAGAAGAACAGGTTTTACTTAAATGATGGATAAATTCGTGCATTATCTTATGACAACACAAAAAATGGCCATGTTAAATTTGCTTACGGATCGAGCAGAGTTTCACCTTTTCCAATCAAACGTTCATCCTGAATTTTCCCCGTTTTCTTCCTTTACAACATTTTATGCTTTAACCTTAACAGTAATTTTCGAAAATGTGTCCACATCCCCAAGTGTCCATTTACCTCATTTGTCCATACTGTAATTAACTTTTATACTACAGAAGCAGGATGGAAGGCTAATTCTTTTCAACCATGCATCCAGCTTTGTTAGAAATGGTAAGAAAGGCAACATCTGTGACGTGAAACTGAGCGTTTATCAGAAATAACTTTAATAAAAAAGTATCAAATTAAAAAACATATACAATATTTTTAACTCTTAATTTAAATAAGCTACTTGCTGAAAAATGATTTGTATTAAAATTTAGTTCATTACTGGGCCAGAAAAAATAAAGCTTATGTGGAAAGATCTTCAGGTAATATAGATTCAAATTTCTTCAAATCATGACATTATGGTGTAGGGTGGGACCACATTGAATCAGTAAATTTTACATAGGAATGCATAGGGAAAATCTTCCCAAGAACAGCAGAACTGATTTTTTTTTTTTTACTTTTAAATAATGTACTGTGCCCCCTTTTCCTCCTTTCTTATATATGCAAGTTAGAAAACGTGAATACGTGTACATACATGTTAAACTTTTCTGTCTTGCCTGAATTACTTGTACATTTACATCTTTACTCGGAACTTTCTAGCCAAGCCAAGAATATGGCTAAGGCATGTAGTGTTTATCATATCTGTCTCCCATCTGTCCATCTGATACATTTTTCATTTAGCTTAAGAGAACTGTTCAGGACATGTTAAGCAAAATTCATAAACTGATGTGGTGATTCATATTGGTGAGGTTCAAACCCATTGCATAATAATTCTATTGAAAGATGCTCACTTTACTTTTTAACCGGGTTTTCCAACGGAAAAATCCGGTTATTAAAATGGTGAAAATGGCGGGCGGGCGGCTGCCAAAAGGGTACCCTCATTGTATGGATAACTCCTCCTACAGTTCTCAAGATAAGAAGTTGTTCTTTTGCAGATCAATTGTACATATATTAGAGGTGTGCATATTGCTAGGATTTTGATTTCCGATAATTTATCGAAAAAATACCAGCTTTTGAACTTAGTCATTTTTTGGCAAAATATTGCATATAGGGTACCCTCATTGTACGGATAACTCCTCCTACAGTTCTCAAGATAGGAAGTTGTTCTTTTGCAGATCAATTGTACATATATTAGAGGTGTGCATATTGCTAGGATTTTGATTTCCGTTAATTTATGAAAAAAATACTAGCTTTTGAACTTAGTCATTTTTTGGCAAAATGTTGCATATACATGTAGGGTACTCCATTTCACTGGATAAGGGTTGACATGGATTATGGATACAGTTTACATAAAAGAAAACCCGGTTTGCTGTCACATTGACAGCTTTTCACTTGTTGGTTCATGATTTGGAGGATCTGGTGGAGTTAAAAGGAAAAGATTTCATATGGATGAAAGAAAAGTACATGCTTTGGATAGAATTGCCACAATCCTTGGAATACAAGTCTAAACAGATCTGTGTCTCTCATATCATTAAATTCCTATTCCAAACCACTTTAAAAAATATCTATTGGGATTAGCCAACATATATAACAAGTCGATTTTATTATACCCCTGGTTTGAAGGGGAGGGGGTTACCCTGTTAACCCTTATGTGTCTGTCTGTCAATCCGTCTTTATGTCTGTCGTATTGGAAAATTTCCGTCGTATTTTTCTCAGCAACTTTTCACTATATGTGCTTGACATTTAATCTACTCTTTATTTAAAAAGGACATATGATTGGGTCCATTTTTGTACCAATCGGAAGTCAATGACCTGTTTAATGACGACTTTGTTTATTATTAGTCTAAATTTTCAAACAAATATTCGTCAAAGATTTCTTAGCAACTATTCATTGTAGATGCTTGAAGTTTAAAGACACTCTTTGTTTAAGCATGCATTATGGTGGGATCAATTCTTGTATCAATCGGACGTCAACTTCCTGTTAAATGACGACTTTGTGTTTGTCTTTAGCATAAATTTTCTTTCATATTTTCGTAAAAAATTTCACAGCAACTATTTATCGCCCTTTTTGGAAATTTTAACACACTCTCTTTTCAGGCATGCTAGTTGTTGGGTTTTATATACCAATTTGAAGTCAATTTCCAGTTAAATGTTGACTTTGCTTATTTTGTATATTCACATCAGAGTATTACTAGTGAGCATTGTCTTACAGAAATCTTGTATTAAGTACACAAGAAACTCAATATTAAGTAGGCATCCTTCACTTTTGTGAAAACATCTGCAAAAAATGCATGATTTGAGTGAATAAATTCTAGCTGTAGCAATTATAAACTGAAGGCTAAATTAGGATATTATTAGTATATATTTTTATCTGTAACACATGTATGGCTTTTTAAGTAACATTGAACACTCCTTATTCATGATGGATAAAATACTCTTGAACTAGTTTCTCATGTAAACTTATGATACTTACATGTGTATGCAACTTGTTGCAACTGATATCTAGTGGAAGATATACATGATGTTTTATTCCCTGCCTCAATCTGGATTTGAGCACTTCAAATGCCATGACATTTCTTGTTTAACAGTGAGTATGATTAAATCTTTCCTCCATATTAGTATAAAAGTGTTATTAATGGTTGCCATAAGAAATTCTTTCAAAGGATATCCAGAGTCATCCAGCATCCAACCACCTTCTGGCAGGTAATCCATAATTCCCGGAATGTTTGAGTTTGATATGACGTAGGCATCATGCGCACTGCCATGGGAATCGGCAATTAATGTTAAGAAATATGAAATAAAATAATTACATCGTTTGATCGTAAAGAAGATTTATGCAAGGAGAGACCACCATGTTCTCTATTTTGAAACGAAATATGAAATAAAATTATTACATCGTTTGATCGCAAAGAAGATTTAAGCAAGGAGAGAGATCACAATGTTCTCTATTTTAAAATGAATTATATTTGTAATTGGACCGCATTGTACAATTTCGCAAACAATGTCTGGACAAACCTCATCTCTGAGTCCACTACCCCCTTGTATATCCAGGTCATGAAAGTTCCTTCTTGATACCTACATGTATATGTGCTCTTCATCGTTACTCATTCCTTTGATAGGGATAAGTATCCCGTCTATGGATCCTACCACGTTGGGTGGGGAAGCAAGTGATGCAGTAAAATTGTTGTGTCATTTTTCTTAAAGACATTATTAATGATGGAAATTTAATGTTCTGCAAGTTTTAACAAAAAGCTGAACACATCCATGGTATACCTACAGAGACTGGCAGTACTGACACCCAATGAATGTCTCAAACTTCTGAAAAGAAATTGGCTTTTGCGATGAAACTCAAAGTACATAACACTTGAAGAGAAGCTTTGAGACCTCCTTGTACAATTCATAGTAGTTTTCACGTTTGAAGTTTAAAGCTTTCTGAAATACAGGTACATATAGCCAAACAATGCCAGATATAAGACTTTATTGAGATTACTCATGTCTAATTCGATTAAATAGCAATAGAAACACAAGTATTATTTTTTATCTTTCCTCATTTTGTACTAGCAATGAATTTATTTACTTCTAGTGACATTAGTGTACAGTTTTCCTTTAAAGATATGTTGACATGTAGCATATCAGTAATTTGTATATACATGTATAACTTTAAAATTGTGTTTTTGTTTTCATGCAGCTTTAATAATGAAAAATGGTAAGATAAATAAAAGTTATTTTAAAAAACATATTATATTAAAGAAGTTCGATCCTGCTAAATTTGAGTTTGCCGTGCAACTCGAACTACCGAAAAACGGGTCATACGTTGTAAAATTATGCATTATGAAATAAATGCAATAACAACTATTCTTAATATAATCATTAACTAGAGCAATTATTAACAAATAATGCTTAATTGATGTTACTTAATTAATACTTCTTAATATTGAATGTTCGTAAAATTTTACGACATCAGTGTCGTATGCTTCGAATGTAAACAAACAATGTTGTTTACATCATCAAAAAGGGAAAAAAACGAGAAGAGAACGTTGTAAGTGCAACAAAAGCTAGATGGGTGATTATGAAACAATCGGCACATATATCGGTAGAGCATAATTATGCTAATGCAGGTAACGTAACATAATCTACCGGACCTAGTAAACAACATCGTCGCAGACGAAGAAGTTGACGATGTCAATGCCGACACAGACGACAGTGATGACTTTGGATCAAAACAACCAAGCATGCCATGGGACAGTGGAAGACGTGTCGTTGAGCTTGGGGTTCTTGCACACGCGTCCTGTAAAAACTGCACAAACCCCCTCCAATTGTCACATGCGTCTTCGATAAGAACATACGGTCTTGCTGCCATTTTAAAACACTATTTAATGTGTCTCTGAATTTATTCTACAATGTTGTTGAAATAATTATTTTCCCGCCAATTGTGTTGTGCAGACCTAGACATGACTGGTCATCATAGACAGGTTGTAGTGTTAAAAGTTTGTTTTACTTTTTTAATAAGGCGTTTGTTAATGGTATTTCGTAAATATACTTTTAAATAATCTTATTTGATTGAACTTTGATACTAAATGAATAAGTTTGATGGAGAACACTTTATAAATAAAATTAATAAGTGTATAAGCTTTTATGATATTTGTGTTCCTACGCTGTTAAAATTCGAATTAATGAGGAAGAATATATTTTTAACGATTGGTGTTATCTAGTTTTGGGAACGCAATAAACATGTATCTTTTTTATAGGATCTCTCATGCATTGCGATGGAATATAATTTTTATATTTTTTTTCATTCAACGAGTTGTGTGGGTTTTTTTTTCTTTATCCTCGAGCCTTGGCGAGGGGATAAATACACACAACGAGTTTGATAAAAAAAATCCTTTACCAGCGCATATCATGAGAGATTCTTTTAATCACATATTTTAGAACGTATTTTGTTATAAACTTCAATTTTTTCTATAAAAATTGTAATTGTGAGCCGCACAACACATTTACTAAAAGACGTCAACAACTTCACGCACTAAAAAAGTTCCTAAAAGATTAAAAATCATTTCATTTTAAGGCATATTTTTATGAATACATGAGGAAAAAATGAAACAGCATTAAATGCATCACATTTACAACTGTACACTTTTTAACTAAATTGCTTTTTGTTACTTTTTCCTTCTACGTCAATCATAGGCCTGAAACTACGTAATGTTTAATTATGACGTCACGTGGCGTAAGAACACACAGTGGAATATCAAACATTTTCCAATGAGTGATATCCACCGTTTATTGAGATAAACATGTATCTATAATTTTATATCTAATGCTTGTGTATTGACTTATTGCAGGGCTAGGTATACATGTATATTTATCTGTTTATCCGATGTTTACCTGTGAAATAAAAGATTTTATGTAAAAAGAGCCAGAAAAAAACTTTAAGACTCGTACAGCATAGTAATTTCAATGTGGTTTTGTTTAACTGTTTGGTTTGATTCGGGGTACAGAAAACGGTAAGAAATGATAGTGTTCATAACTGTGCATTGTTTTCACAAATTTCTACCAGCGAAAATGGACTTGGCGAAATTACAGGAGATTAAATAAAGAGTATTATTTTACCCACTTTGTATTTAATTTCTATATCAACTATATACTAGTAGTTTGAATTTCCTCTGTTCTTTATGTATGATTAAAGCATAACATCTTGTATATAATAGAATAGTTCTGAAATAGTTGTTTGCTTCAAAGCTGTCATAGAATAATACAAACCGGTAGGGGACGTGTATTGCTTATGCAATACTCCCAGAATGCTTGTTTATTTCTGAATTTTTAATAACATAAAGGCACTATTTCACTTTGAGTAGATTCCATGTGGCCAACAAAACTAATACATTTATTGTAAAATTTATATTTATATCAAGCCACTTTGTCCAGAATATTATTTCTTAGACTTCACTCCCGTTACCATAAGATGTGAGATGGATGCTTTCAGTCACAGTTTACTGCAGCTGAGTAGGGATGGCATTGGACCTGTTCGTATATGGTCATAGTTGCTCATCCAACCCATCTATCATATCAAGAATTACCCTTTGAGGGAGACGATTCATTCACAGAGTCCAATCCCTTATGGTTGGGTTCTATCTTACTAAACGCTGTTGTCTTAGTGAACTCTGCATAAGTAAATATTTCGTCTTTTTAATTATGCTGCGCGCTTCTCAACGGCTGTTACGGGGCAGATTTTGACGTAAATCCTCGCCACATCATATGATACGACCTTTATTAAAACGCGAAATCGGAGTAATTAACGGCTACGTTTTGATTCACGACCTTTAGCAAAATTGTGTAAAGATGCGCAACACCGTAGACTTATTCATCACTCACTTGGGAGTTCCAAGCGAAATTCACCCGGACCAGGGTTCCAAGCTATTCAAAGAAATGTGCCAACTCCTGGCTAAACGCTTCCTACGCCGCATTCCCAGTCGAATGATATCATTTTTTAAATGTTCCATGGTATCTTTTGATTGTATTTGGTTGAAATCATCGTTTAAACCCAGCGTGCCCAAGACGAAAAGGAACACGCATTGGTTCCACTCCTCCCAAGAAATTTTTCCTGATTGTCTCCCTCCATTAGTACTAGTGTCTTTTACTAATTAACAATTTTTAATTGCCAATGAGTCCATGACTAATTAAGTCATGGACTCATTGGCAATTAAAAATTGTTAATTAGTAAAAGACACTAGTAACATCCAATTTAAAGGGACCTAGAAACTTTTTTTTATTTCTTTTAAACAATTGTTTACTTGTGAATTTTGAATGATTAAACAAAAGTCAAATTAGAGGCGAGATACCAAGATAAAAATTCATTGTTATTCAAACAAAGCAAAACTAAAACTGATTCATTATGTTCATAAATGATATAATCTACGAAAGAAAACAACATTTGACTGACACTTATATCAATACAACACATTTGTAAACAATAACAAAATAAGAGCTCTATCAACAAAACAAACAATTTCAATCACTATATTTTGCTTGTAACTGCATATTTGACTTTCAATTCATAGCAAGGTCTTAGAAACACCCAAATCCACCATTCTAGACATTAAAAATAGAAAAAGAATTTTTTTTAGCTCCAATCGTGCTTAGGTTCCGTTAAACCAGTAGACGAACCAAAAACACTGAAGTAAAGCAGAGACAGGGGAATCCGAGCTTACAGAACTCACAGCGAAGGTCGTCGTTTGTTGTCAAGAGAACCACCTACAAAGCAAGAAGGGCGGGAAATCAAATCAATGGAATTAAAGAAAGTTCCTGATGTTTGTACTGAAATTATTATCGGATTGATACTAAAATGCCCCAAGTTTTTGGGAACATTTGAAATAGCCATATAATTTGTAGAAGTGATTTCAATTTGTTTGTTTATAGCAGAGACGGGGTAATTTCGAGCTTACAGAACTCACAGCGAGGGAAAGTCAATCGGTGTTGTAAAGAGTGACCACCTACTAGCAAGATGGGCGGAAAAATCAAATCAATGAAATTAAAAAAAAAAAGTTCCTGATGCTTGTACTTATATTACTTTCGGATTAATGCTAAAATGCCCTAAAGTTTGTGAAACATTTGAAATAGCCATGATTTTTTTTTTATCTAGAGATGGACAATGAAACGACATATTTAAAACAATAATTATCTAAAAAATTAGAAATATTAATACAAACATTTTTATTTAACAACCTTACCAGCTTGCTAACTGCTTTCAAGTACTTGAAGTACTTTGATTTATTTAGAAAACGTTATCAGCCACCGCTGAAGGTTTTTTTTTATATGGGAGGAAGTGGGAACAGAAATTGTAACGCAGTTTACCTATAAATCGTCAAAAATCAGTCTTTTTTTTTACTTCATATCTCTTATCACATTTAGACTACTATCGGCGCGGTATTAAAATACCACTAATTAAATGGCTTACATACAAAGATATCGATGAAGGCGTCGACTTGAGTAATGGTTTCCTTTTCATTAAAAGCCCCTATTTGAATGTTGTAGACGTCTATTTTAGAGTTTACCATGAACCACGGTATGTTTAATTATAAACAAATTAGACGTCAGTATTTTACAAAATGTTTTAGCTGGAATACAATTGTACGTACTCCCACTACGTCGACCGATTGCTTACAATTTATGGTCGTGATTGTGAAATAATCTGTTGGAATGTGGGAAGGAAATAGAAAAACAATGTACACTTAATGTTTTGCGTGATCACTTGTCGATACTATGTTTGGACTATAAGACTAATGCGACATCAATGGAGATTAGAATCAACTACCCGCCGCAATGCGGTTACGACGAGAACGACGTCCATATTGAAAACCGCTGATGTTCTCATGCTTTAAAGGTCTGCATCTGCAACAAAATTAAATGGCTAAATTCTTAATTACTAATTGTGATTTATTTATTACATTTATCATTTATTTTCGTGATATGAAAAAATTGTCAGTCTTTTTTATTAATTGATTATAGATGAACGTTTACTGTCAAATTTAACTTACTATACATAAACTGATAAATACATACCAGGTTGAATAATATTATTTTCAAGCTATCAAGTACATGTGCTATGCTAACCATATATTAAACTTAAATAACAAAATCTTTAAGAGTTAATTACTTTGTGTATAAACTTCCCTATGCCATTCTAATTTAAGCTCACAAAGATTGTTTCTAACTTTCAGACAAATTAATGACAAATTTGCCAAAATACATTGCACTGGATTTGGAGTATACAAAAGCACAAATGTACGCAAGTTCCTGTGTTTCTATACATAAATAATGTAGCAGTCAAGAAAACAATTAACTCCATATTGCCATCGAAATTGATACACTTCATATTTTCTTGCTTTGTTACCACTACCACGGAGGTCAATTTTCACATGATATGTTTGTTGTAAAGACCTTGATAGTGATATAAACATATTAAATAAGCTACTTAAGGCTGACGTGCAATTGAGACATAACAGAGATTTCCATGTTAACATACTACAGATAATTGTTTTTCCCCAAAACGTTTTTCTTTAATATATAACTTTACAATATAGTGAAGGTTGGATTTCATAATTGATTGCATAATTTTAAGGGCTTTACCTTTAAATTAATAAATCTGATAAATGAAATTAGCAATTTTTCATGCAAAATCTTTAACAATTTCACCATAACAACGGCTACACTTTCAGTGCCCTATTTTTACTTTGAGTCGAAAGTTCAAGTGAGATATTCTGATCATTTGCCTGTTGTCAGTCGTCGTTGTCGTAAACTTTTCACGTTGTTGTAAAGTTTTAACTTTTTTATCTTCTTCTCCAGAACCACTGGGCCAATTTCAACTTGGCACAACACATTCCTGGGCCTTGGAGATTCAGGTTTGTTCAAATGAAAGACAACGTCTAACTTAAAGGGGAGAGAAATAGGAAACAATGTAAATTCATTAAAATTTTAATAATCTTCTCAAGTATCTTTGGCCAGTAAAATTGAAACTTATTTGGAAGTTTCCTTAGGTAACGTAGTTTGTTTAAATCATGTTCACTGCGGGTAGGATGTGTCCACAACAAAGGCGTAAATGTTTTAACCATTTGACTAGCAATGTTGAGCATCTCTATAAGATGAAGATTGAGGTTTGTTCAAATCATTATCCCCGTGGGAAGAGTTCAGGTACATATCTTAAAACTTATTCTTCTGAATCACCATCTGATCAGTTAAGTTAAAAACTAATGTTAAGTCTTCTTTATGTAGTGTAGATTCAAGTTTAAACAAATCATGATCTCCATTGTAATGGGGCAATCAGTTTTTAGAACGCAGTTCGCAATTCGCAATTGAATAGTGAACTGCGTTCTATCTAGAACGCAGTTCGCAATTCAAAATTTAGAATTCATATTCGCAGTTCGCAATTGAATAGTGAACTGCGTTCTATCTAGAACGCAGTTCGCAATTCAAAATTTAGAATTCATATTTGAGGCCCGATTGCCTTATATGCAATTGAATAGTGAACTGCCTTCTATATAGAACGCAGTTCGCAATTCAAAATCTAGAATTCATATTTGGGGACCGATTGCCTTATATGCAATTGAATAGTGAACTGCGTTCTGTCTAGAAGGCAGTTCGCAATTCAAAATTTAGAATTCATATTTGGGTAGTTTTTAAGAATCAGGCTAATATGCAATTGAATAGTGAACTGCGTTCTATCTAGAACGCAGTTCGCAATTCAAAATTTAGAATTCATATTCGCAGTTCGCAATTGAATAGTGAACTGCGTTCAATCTAGAACGCAGTTCGCAATTCAAAATTTAAAATTCATATTTTGGGCCCGATTGCCTTATATGCAATTGAATAGTGAACTGCCTTCTATCTAGAACGCAGTTCGCAATTCAAAATCTAGAATTCATATTTGGGACCCGATTGCCTTATATGCAATTGAATAGTGAACTGCGTTCTATCTAGAACGCAGTTCGCAATTCAAAATTTAGAATTTATATTTGGGGCCCGATTGCCTTACATGCAATTGAATAGTGAACTGCGTTCTAGATAGAACACAGTTCACTATTCAATTGCATATAAGGAAATCAAGCCCTAAATATGAATTCAAAATTTTGAATTACGAACTGCGTTCTAGATAGAACGCAGTTCACTATTCAACAATTTGAATTGCGAACTGCGTTCTAAAAACCGATTGCCTTGTAATGGTTGGGCCACATCAAGGAAGGGTTTAAATTTGTAGGTAGAGACGTACTATTTCTAAAAAATCTTCTAAAACACATGTGGCCAGACAATTATAAACTAATGAGGAAGCATTTTAAGATAGTGCAGATTTAAATTAGGGGCAAAATTTATTATGGAATATACAAATTTAATTTTTTTAAATCGTCTTATAAAATGTTTTGCCAAGTTAAAACAAGCATTCTCAGGTAGTGTTTAAATGTTTGTTTAAATAATTGCCCCGCTTGGTAAGGTGGGACCACAATTTTTAAATCCGAAGATATACAGAGGTAAATCATTCAAAATCTTCATTTTTTAAAACTCAATGTTAAAAGTGTGCCATAAATTAACAACCAAAAAAAATCAAAGTACTGAAGAACTGATGGGAGTTGATTTTGTCGATGTTTATTTATTTTAAAATCAATGATATGTTATTTTGCATGACAAGTACATGTAGTTTCTAATTTGTATTTGAATTATGCACATTTTTATAATATGAATTTTTGGACTTTTTCGACAAGAATGTTGAGAAACCCCCATATGAATCATCTTAAATAATATTTAAAGATAAAACTAATTCAATCAAACTATGTATCAGTAATAGAAATATTTCTCGAAAATTGTATGGATCCAAGCAATATTGAACTCTAGTCTCGTTCAACCAAACGCTCGGCTGACACCGTAAATCTCTGACAAGCAAGAGAGACTCTCTGCTTGTCGGAGATTTACGGAGACAGCCGAGCGTCAAGTTGAACGAGACTATATTGAACTCTGGCGTAGAAATACATACGACTACAAAAAATATTTAAATTGTTCGAACCATTTAAAATCTGACTATTTTCAAGGTATTTATAAATAAGTTTCCCTGAAAAATAATGCTTTAGCATACATTACATCGAATTTATCAATTATGTTTAAGAACTAAGTCTTGTCAGCAGCGATGATTTGTGCTTAGGTCCAAAAACTGTTTCACTTTCGGTTTGTCTGGGTAACTGCATAGGAGAGTTGATTAAAATCAACACTCAAAAACCAAAACAAAACATCAGCTAGATTGTAAAATTGTTTTCGTATATGATTTAGAAAGCTGTTTGGATCAGCGTTATATAAGTTTGCTATTGATGTTCAGGTGAGCAATGTGGTCCCTGTATGTTTTTGAATACTATATATATATATATATATATATATATATATATATATATATATATATATATATATATATATAAGCTTATTTTTTTATCAACAGTGAATTTTACAAGTCTTGCCATTCCCTTTCTTATTCAAAAATATAAAAAAAAATCTCAAAGGTTATCAGATTCATTGAAAGATGACACAGACTACAACTTTTCAATAGTTCATACATAAAAAATAAAATTTCTCCCATCTGTTATCATTTTGCAATATGTGCAAGTTATAACTATTGATGCTTGAATTGATGCATGATCATGTAGTCTCTTCTGGTCACTCTTATGCATATACATGTACTATGAATACAGTGCCGGATAATTATGCCAGTGCCAAGGTGGCATTTTTGCACCCGTCTAAGTTGCGATGTATCAAAAAATACAAATATGTTATATGATAGACCATTCTTAAGGAGTTTATAACCACCTTTATTATTAAATGTATCTCACCTGTTACGTAAGATATTTACCTTTCAAAAATAAATTCCTACAGGGAAATGATTTGTCCCGTAGGAAAAACAATTTTCCTATAGGATATTTGAAATTTACAACGAGGATTCGAACAAAACTTCCATAGATTTAAAATTCAGATAGGAAATCTTAATGTCCTATAGAAAAACTACCAGTCTGAAAAAAAATCCTGCCTGGGTTATATTTTTTAAAGGTAGATATCTCACCCGTCAGGTGATACACACTAAAAACAAAAGGGACTATATACTCTCTAGACAATGGTCTATCATTTGGTATATATGGATTTTTCGAAACTCTTTTCGTTACTCTGTTTTTGGGTAGCCATTTTGGGTCACATCTAGACTGGAAATTATGCATCGTATATTAATTCTACTTGTAAATTCATATTTTACAATGCCAAATAAACTTTTTATAGGGAAAACTACATATTTATAAACTTTAGTAAGGGACTTTACATTGTGGCGGAAGGTGTTAAAGAAGAAAATGAACATTTTTCATAACTCAACTGTTTTAGAGTACCGTGACTTTCGCTTCTTTTTTTCAGTGCAGGCCAAATACAGGTACTTTGTGCATTGGTATATCTTCGATGTTTTTCAATATTTCTATCGACATCTAATTTTTGGCAAAAATCAGCTTATTTCATGCCATATCTCAAATTTTACATCATAGACCTTTTGGTTTAATTTTCTGAATTTAAAGGATTTTTCTGACAAGTCTATTATAATTTGAGAAAAAGTTTGAGACTTTCATTCCATGTTGAATCGTAAATGGCTAAAGAGCGTTTTATCAGTGCAAAAAGGTCAAGACATCAATTAAGTGAAGAAATTGCAAACGTTTTCTTTATGTTGATTTTAATCTTATTTATTTTAAATAGTATAAAATTGTATTTGATGGCATGGTTCGTTCCGCTTATAGAATTACAGAGGGAAAAACGATTTATGTGCAATTTGTAATTTCCGTCCAGAAAGGTCATATTTAATACACCGTAGCACCGAAAGAAGCATATAGACCTTGGGTTAATCTATGTGTATACATTTAAAAAAAAAAAAACTTTAGAAAAAAACAAACTTATCGTAGGATCCGACGTTCTTAAGCGGTTGCAAAAACGCCACCTTGGCACTGGCATAATTATCCGGCACAGTGTTTATGACGTCATCGGTATAAATACTTTAACTTTAGAGTGTCAACAACTTCAGTAGTTTCGATGTTAATGTTAATCATTATTTTATAATTCAATATATAGCCTAGAACTTTATCAGTATCTTGTCTGTAAGTTATGTATCAAGTCGGGCAGACAGAATTGGACTTTGTAAAAAATATATTTAAAACGGTAGGTTTCCGGGCTAAGTTTTTTCTTTGCAAAGTACATTTAAGAAACTAGCTTTTTATAATGGCCTGCCACCAGAAGGCTGTCGGTTATATGATATAATAGTAAGAAGTACACATACCGTAATGGTATTTGTAGGTATCAGTGGATCTAAAATGAACTAGTCTCATTCAACAAGACGCTTTGTCTTCGAAAGCCTTTGAAACTATGTTGCTATTGACAATCATAATACAGCATTATTGTAAATAATAGCATTTATGTATATTGTGATGTTATTTTTATGCCAGTACCAAAAATAATAGTCTAGTCATAATATAATTGTAATTCTAATTTTTGAGTATTTAGCTGATTTTCTTTAAATGTCTACATTAGCCAATCAGAGTGCGGCGTTTTGTCGCGCGATGTTTTGACTACGTCATTTTAACTGTCGGCCGCCAACAAGTTTGTAAATACCGCACCTTTTATAACTTACATTCAATTTCTGGTAATTGATATTATGACTGTTTGATGACCTCCCCTTATTGCCCAGTTTTTCTTATTAGCAAAAATAAATGGCAGTAAATACAAACAACCATGTTTTATGTTTTTCTATCAATCCTAGCCAGATCAACAATATTACATAAAACAAAATCTGTATTTAACTCGAGCGTGATATTTGTTTTTATTAATACCTTCATGTTAAATACTGAAATCTGATTGGTTTAGACGCAGTTTATAATCCGTTCTATTACCCTCAGCTTTAGCAACACACTTGGCAAAGGGTAACATTATATAAATAGTGCCTGTTTGGGACAATTATAATAACAATTTTAATGTTACCCGTTGCTTCGCGTCAGGTGACAGTGGTTTTCGAGAGGATGTCAATTTCAACTGTTACCCCCCCCCCCCCCCCCCCCCCCCAAACAGGCACTATTTATATAGTGTTGTCATATTTGATTTATTCTGAATTCTTTAAAAATCATTAAAATACTCTTAGTCGATCTCGTTCATTAAAATAGAATAAATAGAATTAATAAACATTTTCAAGCTTGTGTCTATGCCTGAATGTAAAGTTTATCTTAGTTCGGTTTACATGTGTTTCAGATTATTAAATATCATTTACATTTGTAAGTTTTGCTCAGTGGATGCATGCATTCTTTTACAATAAAGTCAGGTAGTAAAATTAGAAGGTTAAATGCATCGTAATTCAAACATAGTGGTTTCTCTTGCTTTGCTTTAAACATCTTTGTTAATTCAAGATGTAATTTTACTAATTCAACAGAACATAGGTCTACCTTACATTTCTTTTATAAGCGTAGATAATTTAATTTTGTTCCATGAATCACAGTGTTTCTCTCAGTAGGTCACTTTTAGTAGGAAAATTGCTGATGGTTTTGCTGATGCGCTGTAATTGCTGCATCCAAATATAAATTCACCCCTCCCGATGCAAAGAATCTGTGGGTTCTCTTAAAGAATTCTTGTGTTTTCGATCTCTGTAGATAATGCGCTTTAATTCCCGCCGTGGTGTGTTTATTCGCGACCCTAAATTACAGGGAAAAACATACTTCCAAATTTGATCACACAACGAATTGAGCGATCAATTGATGTTAAGTTCCTAGCCCTGGAGAAAAATCAAAGGCGCGGGCTAAAAGACGTAGGAGCCTTACCGTTCAAAACGGTAGCAAGCGAGGAATCAGTCGACAAAAATATGCTCTTAAAGAGTTCTGTTCTCGCTATGTATTCAACATGAAGTGATTTTTCCCCGAGTCCGATCGGATATATGTAAATTGTTAATAATAGAATCTGAGGAATACGCCGTTTCCTTTTTACTTTCCGTTATCTTGAAAACACATCGAACATCGGGCTGTAGGCTATACATTTGCTCTCACCAGGAATGCTTTTGGACATCGAACGCACACTTTCATGCGATGGATAGTGTTACACTGTAAAAGAAGTAGCAACTTTTTTCAAAGTGATATTTTATTTCTTTAGTTTATTGAAGATTTTCTTTTTGAATCTGTTCGCTACCTACAATGTGTAAATGTACATAAGGTGTGAAATAGGAGATTCACCAAAATCAGAGCTGTCTTCTTCTCAGTTGAAGGTGAGTTGTTCATTTTAACTTTTGTTTCTGATTTTGATATTATCCCCGATCTCGGGTTGAATTATATGTAAAGCTAGCAAGTCGATTTTCCCATCACAGTAAATCCACATTAGAAATATATGTTGAAATCATGAATAATAGCTATCTTAGCAGAATCGCTCTTTGGAGATATAAAAAAAAAACACCAAAAAATTGATTAATCGATTGGTCGACATTTATCATTAACTGTTGATTTTCAATGCAGCTTTATTGAAATGCAAATTTTGAAACGTATGTGAAGAAATAAAGGTCATTGATGAATAAAAAAAGCATTAAACAGTTATGACGTAACTGTCGGAGGAAATGATAAATCGGTGAGGATTCTGGAAATATTTTAATATTACACCAAATCAAAGTAAAGGAGAGTCGCGTATGAATAGACGGTTGATTTGTGTGAATTGATTTAAATCAAGATTTGTGACATCTGTTTTAAAAAAAACTAAGTACAGATCTGTACCATCACAACGAGAGAGAAACATTCCCCTACAGGTTATTCAATTAATGGTAAATCACATTGAAATTGATTCTAGGATTTACATGTATTGAGTGGAAATTGAAACCAACGACAATGAAAACTTGTCCTCGGATCAAAATAATGAAACGAGGTTCCTTATACACAACCATACGCATGCTATCGCATCATTTGTTTTGATTTGGGTTATTGCTCTAGCTCCACATTATCATTAATTGATTTGTTGTAGAGATGAATGGGTGATTGGGAGGGAGCGATTCCATGTATAGGAAGAATTATTATATCTGACAAGTGAAATATAAGATTCCCGCAGCGTCTCTAATATAAATAGTCTCATTGCTGATACTATACCACCGAGGGACTGACGATACCGATTTCATCTGATTAGCAATGCTGGCATCTTAGCCTAACACTAGCACATTCTCCATTACAGATTTAATTCTCGCGTAGTTTCATCGTAAATTTTATGTATTGATGACTCCTCAAACCCGTGTGAATTAGTATTCAGATCATTATTAATTCTGTTTAAAAAATTCCATCAGTGATATTTTTACCCATAATAACAGATCTTTGCTATTTTGCTCCGATGCTGTTTCCTTTCCTTCTATTTGCCCAGCATTTGGTGTGATGGGCCTGCTTTCACGGTCTCTGGGTTTTTATAGCCCTTATATCCGGGAAAGACATTTATGGAAAAAAATCAGGAACAAGCCAAAAGATACGTGAGTCATGTCTGCAATCAGGGCCCCAATCGCAGAAACGGTTCATGATGTAATAAGACATTTCATTACATTAGAAATTGCAGCGGATCGCCCCATTAGAAATAATTGAATTGCATCTGCATTTCCTTGATATTGACGATTTCTTCCATAGCTAAGACAAGGGGAAAATTAACACACATTTCTATTTTTAACCCACTGATACTGAAGGTTTTGCTAATATTTTTTTCCATTGTCATTTCTCCTGAAATCGTTACAAACTGCTCTTAAAATCAGTTTTGACAATGCACTTTTGTTGAAGATTTTTTACGTTATGTTTCTTGTTTTCTCTCCGTGCACCACGTGCTACACGAATATATTCTGAACACTCCCACGACCTTGTACAGCGCTTAATAATGTGACGTAGGAACACAATTTATTATCATTTTTAAATTTACGACAAAGTGATTCATGCGCCGACATTTTCTCATGATCCTTATGTGATAAATTGAGAAGAAATATTCGGAATCTGCGAGTAACAAGCTTAGAGTTCTTTAATTTTACAGAAAATGTTGTCACGCACTCGAGCTCGGTAAGGCTCATTTTGGTTATCTGGAATTCCAAACGGCTGGCGACAAAACTGCTATTTCCGGCGATTTCGTTTCAATCATCAATAAAAGGCATTGACAAATACTGCAGATTTTAGAGCTATTCCTAGCAGTGCAAGCTTAATTAAGAGTAAGTTATCGAATATGTTCGATCTCCTTTCTAATCCTTTTCAGTTAAAAAAAAATTGTGAGGGTGGCACAGTATTTCGGATATTTTTGCGTTATAACTACAATATAAGAAATCCAAGCAAGTTATCGATTAAAGAAAAAAAAACATGCTCTTACGCCCATTCTTTGATCGATAAAGTCTATGGACACTCCCGAAATACAATAACCTTAGTATGTTGTCTGTTGTTAACCTTAAAAAATTCAAAATCAAAGGACAATAGATCCCAGCACGCTAGATTACTTAGACAATTGCAAAGGTCGCGACAAAAAAAGCCAAACCCTCGAAACTTCAGAATTCTTGTTGCTGATTAAATAAGCCGTTTAATGGTTCGTTCTTTTGTCTTTCTTACATTGAATTAATTTTCTGTTCCTTTAAACCGCTTTTTCAAGCTGTATGGCTACATGAAACAGATTTTTCTGGATAAAAACGGGCACCATAATTCTCCCTCCTCTGTCTTTGAGAGGGTTTTGAATCAAAACATTTCAGGATGTTTTAATACAACGGGGCACCTGACTTGTGTTTTAAACATCTCGTCTGGTCTGTCTTTCTCGTCTGCGAGTTATCTTCCACTGAACAATGTGTTGTGTTTACGTCGTGTGCAGTAGAATATCAAATGAGATTCCACCGTTATCAGAGTAAAATTTCTGGAGATAAAATTTCTAATTTATCATCGGGAACGAAAAAGCCACGATTTTGGCACGATTTAAGCCCAAAGAGAGCCGTTTTACTTGTCTAGGGGTTTGTTTGTATTTTTCTATTTTTTATTTTGAAAGAAGGTTGTAAATTCTTAACGCAAAGAGAAACTAAATATAACCCGCCGATTATCCCTTTCTTGTAACAGAGGATACATAAGATCATACTGAGTGTATTTACTTGATACTTCTTGATCGTAAATCAGCCTTCGGATATTTTAAGTATACTTCATACTTCAAAGCTTAGGCTCCACTGGACGCCTTTGCAATTTCTCCACGTCCATTTCTGGATCATGCTATCTTCTTCAAACTTAAGAGTCATGTTTGATTTTCATTTACAACTACTAATTAATTAAATATATCGTTATTGTATATGCCGAAACAAAGATTCAGTAAAGATCAGATCAGTTATAAAAAGGCTTTTGTTGGATATGAGATTTTATTCTTTACATTTGTAATACACATGGTAATGCGGCGAAAGCTGCAATTCTTTTATGTTTAAAAACGCCCAAACTCGTTAAGAAAATGTTTAGAACTATTAATGAAAAAAAACCGACAGTTACTACTCTGAAAAAATGTCATGACAAAGTTTAATGAAACTTAAGCAGAGAATAATGCTTGTGTTTACAAAAATATTCTTGTATACGTTGTCAAGTTTTGAATACTCTGACACCCCCTTAAGAAAGATTGTTATTGTTTACATTAAGAATATAGAAAGGATATCAGAATTTTCATCAAACATTGTAGAGTCTTTTCAAAAATATTTCTTTCCTTATCCTAACAATGTAACGAGTCAAGATATAATTGCATTTTGCCCATTACCATATCAGGAATAGAGGCCCATTCCCACACGCATGGTTAAAGTCAAAGATCGGGTTTTGAACCAAGATTTCTTTTGACAGATAGATATTGATTAATGTGCACAAACAATTGAACAATATTATAGCAGAAGATGGGCTTTTATATTCGACCGACCGTTGGCTTTGGGATCACATCAAGTCCACAGACAAGATGGAGATCGGAATGATTGCAAAGAGAATTGATCCAGAAACTGTCGTATACGCTGAATGTTCCTGTATTTGGTATCCAAGATGATTGGAGTTGGTCGTAGGAAACAAGTTCTTTCCCTGATCGGAAATCCTACTTTGTTTATGAATATGGTATTGATTCAGTCATGTACCTTTGCAAGAAATAATCAGTAGGTGAACAAAATTGGATCGGTTTAGTATTTCACAGTGCAGGTGGATTGCTGAAATACCAATGTGGTGCTATGTGATTAAACGCCGGATTGTTTCTTTCGGCTAAATTTATAGATATTCATATTCCACTCTTTTATTAGTATTTGTGTTTCCCATTATGAGTTAACAGTGTTAGGAGCTATGAGTTTCAACGAGAAAAATACCAAGCATGTAACACAGTTATTCCATTATAATCTAATTATCTTCATAGTGATGCGTTGTTTAAATTGCTTTTGCGTGGTTATAAACCATTTAAAATCAATGAAATACATTTTTATCATAATTTCGTTTATAAATACAACGTTATGAAAACTCGCTAAACTGAGGGGTATTACCCCCCCCCCCCCCCTATAACTCTCATCCCTTTATGGCTACCCCCTCATCAAGCTTTTCTGCCAAATAGACATTTTATGAAAGACCCATATATACATAATGTTACTATAAGCCTGCCCCCCCCCCCCCCCCCCCCAAGGATTCTGGTTTTTAAGACTAGGGGTGGTTTTTTCTTGTTTATTTTATCTCATTTTTTTGGCCTGTCAAGATTTTGGATTACATGTCGGTCTACGACCCCACCAGTCCCACTTCCAAAAACGATGCTACGTGGCTACATGCCTGAGAGTACAAACAGGTCTTAAAACAACAAAAAATTCTCTGTCCATGGAATTAATTTATACAGGGTTCCTTATAGCGGGGACAATGAGAATATATCGCGTTGTCGTGACGAGCACCGCAGTGTTCCTCCTGAATCCAGTGTAATCGATTACCCTGAGAAGTAGGAGACACGTACTCAGTCTTCTTTATCGGACTTGCCGGGTCCTACTGGAGAAGTTCATCATCTCTATCAGTCAGAGTCTGCAAACAATCCACGAGGTAATATCCTGGACACTAACGTAATCGTTCAATGTGATCTGTCTCCTTAAAGAACAGTTAGTAGTTTTGTACAAATATTAGCCTGCCGGCGTTTTGTTTTCTTTCCTCTATCATAAACCCGTATAAGGCTTTCCAGTGTTCAAATCATATTGTTTCATTTTCTTTTTAATACAATCATGACAAGTTCCATACGGGTTCCATGACACTAAGATGGACTTTAATGCCCCAAACAAGCGTTAGCTGTTTTTATTAGTTAATATTCGCCGCCCAAATACCAACAAAGTTCCAAGGGCCCTGCAGGCACGTGGCATCGTTTTTGAAAGTGGGGGAGGGGGGGGGGAAACTCCAATTTAATTCAATTTTTTGTATGTAAATATAAGAAAAATCTTTGCTGCGCGAGAAAAGTGGGGGGCCAGCCCCCCCCCCCCCCCCCCCCCCCCCGATGCTACGTGCCTGCCCTGTGCATGATTTTGTAACGGTAAGGCGAATGGAGGCTGGATGTTGAAAGCGGATAGGACCGGAAAATGTAAAAATAAATATCAAGTAAATAACCATTTATGGATTGAAAAGTCAACCCAAAATCAATTTACTTACGATTATTTTTGCATATCTTTTTAAATGATTATAACGCAAATGACCCCCCCAAAAAAAATGGTCACTGGTGGTGCGTACACTAAAATCCGACATCAACATTTCTGATTGCATAATCTTATCACGCAATTTTTAAAAATTAATAAATATGAATTCTCCTTGTCCGCATATAAGAGTAACAACGTTTTTAAGTTATCGAAAGTCACAGTTCCGTGTAGTCGATTGGAAACACTTAGAGACTGGCTAGATTGACCTAATCAGAAATGTAGCGGTCCTAAGAAATGTAAAAAAAAAAATCCTTTCCCAGCTGCGGAGTCTTTATTTTATTTCCTTTATTTTCACTACTCCACATTGCCGATAATTGTTTAGGCATCACCAGTCAATTAAATTTAGCCAACTTTTAGTGTAGGGATATTGGGTAAATGCAAAATATAATTATGCTTCATTATATGTGGGTAAGATTTTGGTTTCTGGTTTTCCGAAGCTTTGTACAGCTGTATTATCGTTGGGCTTTGCAGTACGTTCTATCCAGTTGATGTTCACGATATTGCAGCAAGAAATGACTGATCAGAGGCTACAAAAAAGCCATAGTTGTTTTCATATATGGTTATTTCTCTGATCAAATTAAACCTTAGGTTTCTAATTTGGTTTCTTTGATCAAACTCGTGAATGAATTGAGGACAGATTTAATATTGCAGACCACCCTCTGCCCCCCTTATTTTCAAAAAAAAAAAACCAACCCCAGAATTCCGATTTATCGATCCTCTGTCGGTGTCCTTGCTGATGTGGTACAGATGATGGGTAGATTATTGTTCTGTCAATGTCAGGGAAACGGTGTCTGTCGCAAATTCCTTCTCAAATCACCTGATTAATTCCTGCTCCGTAGAAGTACAGGAATTAGGATGGCCGTGACATAGAGATCGGCTGACTAATGAGGAGAAGGGTTTAAGTACACAGCCGCATCTTCTCAGTGAATAGTTAGTTCCTTTAATAATTCATGCGAATTATTTAGTGTTGCCGTGCCCTTGCAAAAATTGTCCTTATAATGTATTGACACTGTATATAGTTACTGTATATAATCAATGTAAAAGACACTGTATATAGTATATAATTAATGTAAAAGACACTGTATATAGTTTATAATTAATGTAAAAGACACTGTATATAGTATATAATTAATGTAAAAGACACTGTATATAGTATATAATCAATGTAAAAGACACTGTATATAGTATATAATTAATGTAAAAGACACTGTATATAGTTTATAATTAATTTAAAAGACACTGTATATAGTATATGATTAATGTAAAAGACACTGTATATTGTATATTGTTACTTTTCTAAATAACAAACTAATTTAAAAAGAAAATGTTTTGAAAAGACTGGGACTAAAATGGTCATTGAACGAGTACGCCGAATTTGGAGCCAGACCGATGGACGTTGTTCGATCAGACCGTACCAGTAAGCTTAAGGTATATTCGATCGTGATTACTTTTATTTGCTTATGACTTGATAAACAAACAGCATTGGGATAATGAAATACATAACTGTTATCCCATGATATCAGAATTTCCGACATTAATACCTCCATGTGCTTTGAATTTCCTCTAAGGATTAACGTTATATTCATCCCTCTCCCAAAGCAAAATTAAAATAAACCAATGCATGACCACCTTAACTGTTGTTTTCTTTGGAATATGATATTTGTTAACTATGAAATTTGGAAATATTTTTGTATTATATTTCTTTTTGACAACGCCTATTTGCAGGAAAATTACTAGTTCTGGAACGTTTTACATTCAGATGTGTTTATTTCGACGCGATATGCCTGGCTTTCTTTTCTATTTAGTTTACGATGACTGAAGATCTCCTTAATTGACAAGGTCAGCTCAGTTTATTCTGGTGTGGTTTTGTTTTGCCCTTGAGAATCTCCGGCTTGTAATATAATGATTGAAACTGGCCTTCGAATGGAAGCTTAAGGAAACAATGCAAGTCGTATAATTTTATAAGTAAATCAAAGATTGTAAAATAAAAATTATTTTTCAAAAATACAATATAGTTTGTCACCAATAAATATTTGTGAATTTATGAGACAGACCTTCAAGTGTTGTAAGCCCCTTTGAATTTTCTTATAGCTTTATTGCTTTTAACCATTATTTCTGAGATCTTTAGGATTTTGTTTTCAATTTTTACTCTCAATTTCTATCTCTTTTTTCCCCATATATCTCACTGTTCACTCAAATCGCATTATTGAAGTTCCCATTTAAACTACAAAAAGTTTAACCAATTGTTAATCGGATAAACAGAACTCATTACGAATAACAAGATCGTCTTACTGGTAATTTATTTCTTTCGTTCATTTTTCGTAAATGACATTGGTCTTTAAATCTTCAAGTCTAAAATAAATTGAAAAGCAGGCACCTGGTTTGCGAGAAAACAAGTAATTCAAGACTTGCAGAGATAATTACTCTAGCTCATAAAGTGTTTGTTATAATTAATGCGAAGGATATGTGACAAGCTTCTTGTAGAACGGGGTGTAATTTACAGCATCCGAATTTAATACTTTAAAATACATCATTTTTAATAGAATGTTGATAAAACGGAATCCCGCTGATGGAAGCTGAAAATATTATTTTTAACTGAAGGCCGCCATAAAAGTTTCTGGCGGCCGCCAGATTGCGGCGACAAATATCTGGCGGCCTACAGATAAATATATGGCGACCGCCACACAAGATAGAGGTCTTGCTAATGCGCGTTCATGTGTTAAATGTGAGTATTTAGGACTATTACATGTACACAGCACACTTGAATATTCATTATGAAACTATTGATTCTGGTTGCTGCGCCCTTTATGATTTACTATTAAATACAATTTCACCAAAACTTGCTTACGTCACCATACGACGCAAGCGCAATTTAATTTGATTTATTTTGTTGTGTATATAAAGATTTAGAATTCATTAACAGCTGATTGGTCCGATTTTACATCAAAATAAATGTACGTTTTCAAATGACTGTTAATATGCTGACTATGTGGATAACAATGGACATTGCAGTTGGTTTCCCAGTCAATTATAAGCCATACAATGAGAAAATGATATGCAAAATGTGATGTGATATTTAATGTGTCCGAATGAAACATCCGGCAAACTTCACTATTTGCGCAAACATTACGCTTTGCGCTACCCTGTTAACTACATGTATGCAGGGACAGCTTCATGTTATTATTTAATTAATAGTTTTACTAGACGTTTAACTAAGGAAAGTTATTTAGATGTATTTGACTTGATAAAGATTTAAAGATTTATACACTTTTATTGCTAGCGCTCGAGAACGCTAGCAACTACGTTAGTCTTTTTTACTGGAATACGCATGCTCGACTTCACAGTAGGGCATTCTGGAAATAAATGTACTTCTGTTGATAAACTACACCATGTCAATTTCGTTTTATCTTCTATTTATGATCTGAAGCTTTCTGGCTTGTTATTATACCTGTACATTAATACCCAAAAGTTACAGAAGCTTAGGTCTTATAAAGTCGAGTTATCTCTAGAATTATAATAAACAGATGCCTTTTCTGAACTACCTTCCTTTATCTTTCCGTTAAGCTCAGAAAAAAACCTTCGTCTTCTTTTCCGAGCTTGCCGGAAAGGCCCGAGAAGATACGATTGCTACATAAAGGATACTTTAGGTTTTACCTATCTCTTATTTTTCCATCTCAAAATTGAAATTACAGTAAATGAAGAATGCTTAAAGCACATTTCAGAGATATGCCAGTGCCGATGTGAGGCTGAGCTTAAAATTGACACCCCCGCCCAAACACAATTTCTGTTCACAATTGAACCCTCCTACTTATAAATAATCGATTCGAAAAATTAAACCAATGGTTTATAGCAATCTACGTCTGTGTTTTTCTTTACATGCTTAAGAGAATTTTGTTTAGAAGTGCATTTTGTATACTAAACGTATAGTTAATTCGTTCCTTGCTATTTCGGAAAGTAACAAAACAACATGATTCATCCTATTTAATGCATGTTGTAATTGGCATAACATAAAAACATTTCATGCTGACAACTGATATTATATGGCGATCATTCCTTTAAAAGTTAAACTTGTTTGGTGTTCCCGTGTAGACCGATTCTGCTGGTGTAAATGGATGAAAAGTCTACAACTTTCCAAAAGTATTTGGTTTGTATGGAAAACTATTTGATACTATGATAGTCAAAAACTCTGACCAAGCGGCTTTAATTGAACCCTTTTCTGATTTATTGCTTGTATCAGTATAATAAAACAGTTATATTCCAGTTCTCGAAGAGCAAACCTATTTCCCGAGGCGAATATATTGACACAAAATTTTATTCACAAGGCAGTATACGGTTTTCATTAGACTTAAAGACTATGTTAATCACATGGAAGTAAAGCTTCAATGCGTTTCGAACTAAAACGTTGCGTTTAACAACAACATTGCGAATTGGAAAAGTTCTCTAAAACAATGTTTACATCAAGCGCTTGCGCATACGAATCAATTATCCCAGTTTTCATATGGCGACCACTAAGTAATTATCTTGTAATTGTAGCCACCACACAATTTCTATAACTATAATGGCTGCCGCTAGATAATTGTATGGTGGCCGCCAGAAAAGTTTCTGGCAGCCGCCAAATAAATAAGTGCCGGACGCCACTATGATATTAATTGTGTGCACGTGGTAGCCGCCATATGATTTTAAAACTGGCAGTAGCCAGATAAAATATTTTCTTACCGATCACCCACGTGTTTCCGTTTTATAGCGTATTCAAAACCAATGAGATAAACTGTTCTGATGATATTTTCAAGAGAAATTTTCAAATCGGAAAAAGGAGAATTCGTTGAATATTTTAATGTATGTTTCAGAACGAAATGAATATTAATTTTTGAAAGGTCTGTTAAATATTTTTTTAAAATTAAAAGTAATAAAAAAATCTTGTACATGAGGCTTAATAACTTGAAAGTATGGCTTGAGTAAAAAAGAAATATCAATTGGGCGGAATACGCTTCACTGTGATTTAATAGAAATGCATTTCATTATACAAGCTTGGCTTTTCAAACTTCAAATTATGGGATCATTACACAAAAATAGGAATTTTTTTTCAATCATGAAATCATACAACGAGCAGAGCGCTAAAATCAATAACAGGTTGGTTTTAGAACTGAAATTGGTCGGACTACGTTGATTATTTTTTAAAACCCATTGGTTTCTAGTCTCACTGAGAATGCACCATTTATCTGTTTTCGCTTGTTTGTAAAATGACATGCAACCTAAAATTTAAAAAAAAATGCAATAATCCACAAACATTTAAGCACAACAATTATAAATCAAATGAACTGGCGGTGAGTTCCTTTAAATAGTTAAAAAAATAACTCACTTTCTTCAGGACAGGACCCCCTCCCTTCGATGTTAACCCCCGAGCGCGATAGTTGACTATTTGCCTGATAAAAATATCATGGTTTATTTACAAGTACATAACTATCCCATGGTTACTTCAGATAACACGTATCCACTTTACATAATCAATATGTAGTGGTTGATATTAATTATTGCAGTAGATGTATTTCTTTCTCATTCTGTATAACATGTACAGTAACTGTAGAATCATTAGAATTCGTGGTGGGTCAATTTTCGTGGTATTCGTGGGTAGCCCTCACCTACGAATTAACATCCTCGTCGAAAACTAATTACATAAGATTCAGTCTTTCTACTGAAACTGAAAACGAACCACGAACCACGCAAAAACTCACAATCCACGAAATTAGCCCCCACGGAATTTAATGATTCCACAATATCCATTTTAAATTACTTATACGTACAGGTTGATATTATTTATTGAAGCTGTAAAATGTCTTTCGTTAACCATATCCAACAGCAGTTGGGTATTAAATTGCCAGCTTAATAGCGTTTTTGCAAGCTTAAGGGTGGTATCTTGCAAAAATAACGTTTGAAAGTAGCATTCGTGTGTGATGCTTAATGAGTGACGTACTATAATCGTGTTTTCTACACGAATTAACGTTGATTCTTTAAAACAACATTTACTCTTCACGTGGCGTAGATTACCAAGAGCACGAAATGTGGCTCATAATTTGAGGAATCGTGTTATTGACAGCTTTATGTCAAGAGTATATTAAACATTTGCACGAAGTTGTACCTATGATTTATATCGTTCTTTCATTGAAAATATTTAGGAGGGCTCGATGGTCGTGGCCATTTTTAGACTGTATTGATCTCCTTTAGGAGAAGAGCTCCATAAAAAAATAAAGCAAAACTCCCAAAATTTAAAAGTCAAAATTTATGGATTTTTTTCTTTGATTAATAATAGATTATAGGTAAGCAATTCATATCGTAAAATTTTATGTAGATCTGATGATTAATTTGTTGACCACCGATCCTCATTAAGCAGATTTAATCTACATAATTACCACGCGACCATTGTTCTTTCTTTTTATTAGTAGTCCAATAGACGGTAAAGAAGGGGTTAATTTTGTCAGTTCGGGGGATGATATGCCAGTCAAATACCGACAACCCTCTCAAATTCCTACAGAGCACATTAGATCTAAATTATTCATGATACAATTTCTTTTAAGCAATAGTTACCAGAAAGAATTTGTCATAGAGCCTCGGCCTTTTGCAGACAGCCACTCAACATTTTTTTTGATGGATTTTGGCTTTAAAAAAAAATCAATTTTTACAGCCGTACTGAAAAATTAGTGTTATGCAAGTTGTTTAAGAAGAAATCGTAAATTGAGGAAGTATTTTGATTCTACCGTGTTTTTAATACAATCGTGTATTGACCAAGTAAATGCTTTTTCCCGATTCGCACATTCATCGTACCTAAACCTTCCATATTTCTTAAAATATCTCTAATTTGTGCTCGTCAGCCCTTAGTACACAATTACTGACCCGCAGCAAATGCAAACCTTGTCATACGCTTAAGTGAGCGTGTTTTCACCTTATTGTAATATGATTCCTTCTGAAGTTGCAATTAAGAAAAGTTAGCCGCTCTGTAAAAGTTCCTCTTTAAGCAGTGAGCAAAATGGAGTGATTACTATTCAATGTTTATTGATTGATGCATGGTTTGTCCCGAGACTTCCAAACGCATATCAGATTTGTTGCACTATCAAACTTCATCAGTATAGTAATGGTATTGAACCCAGTGATGACCTATTCGTATTACTGGCGGTCAGACCCCCTCCAGTCTCGTGTAGCGTTGTAATACCCTTATGCAAAATATTTTGACTCACTTATTCCTGGATTGGTAGCTGCTAAATTGGAGAGAGGGGCGTCCATGGTTTCAAAGTAATTGAAGATTCAGATGTTGTCACTTTAATGATGTAAATTGACCCTCCTCCACAGCTGAAAAAAAAACTACGTCACTCAATACACGGAAGGTGTTTTCTGAGGACCTTACGAAAGAAAGGGCATTGGTCGTGGACAAATCGAATATGTCGGATAAGATCCTGACTTTGGCCAGTTGTATTGAAAAGGCGGAGGATGTCGATAGTTCGTCAGGTATTCAAAGCTGCATTGTTTGAATGATAAACATCACCAGGAAAAATATTAAGCGAGCTCTCGCAGGCCACTACCAAGTTGAAAGCAGATTTGGATTGAACTGTATATGTAATTAGGGACTTATTTACGGATTCGGAATATGATTGATCTACCATACTCCTGGTGATTTTGCAGTTATTCGCCGAAGGTTTCTGTTTATTTTCTTACGATGGAATAATTATCGAGGAAACGTATCTGACAATAAGCGGTCTCGCGATTTTTCTTGGAGTGTGTACACGAAAGGTTGAAAGCTGTTTAAAAAAAAGAAGTAGGAATCATGAATTACTCTTTGAAGAGGGAATACCTTGAAAAATGGATGTCCCTTATTAATAGACACCCGTTTTCACGCGGATGTGATGATGAAGACATGTTCAAGGTATGGGCTTCAACTTTGTAAGCATTTTGCACACCTTGGATGATAAATCTTGTTCGTTTGATGATTTAGATAAACATACTTCTCTTAATGTGTTGATGGTTATAGAGATAGGAAAGTATGATATATTAGAAAATCGCACCTGTGGAAATAAATAAATCGCTTGGTGTGCCAGAAGTCGAGAGCTAATCAGACTGCAACCTACAGCTATAGTTTTTGGCCAAAACGAAGGGAAATGATTCCTCCAAACTCGCATTTTCATCCATAAATTTATATTTAATTTAACAACTTTTAACTTGTTTGAAATATACGTGCGCGTGAATTTGATTCTTGTTAAGAATGTATAAAGCTGATGTTTGCAGAATATGTTTACCTTTTTATAGAAGGTACACAGCCATTTGATAGTTCGGTCTCCTCTGATTTAATAGCCATCGATTTCACCTATGTTTACCTGGAAACACAGCGAAAAACAATTAGTATTTTTTTTTCACGTAAAGCACAACGCCATTATATAAAAGAGAATAACAAAAAAAGAAGAGAAAGAAAAAAGAAAAATTTCGATAAAGCCATTAGCCCTTTATAATGTCTTCGGTTTATCTTGATTAAACTTTACGACACCTTTTCCAAACTTTACAACATTTTCATGAAACAATACTCAATTTTATCCGTAAAGCGATATCAATATGTCTTAACATTGATTTTCAGTTCTACGACACAAATGCAAATTTTTCATCTCGGTAATCAAAGCTTACTTTTGAAAGCTCAGCGCCATGCTATAGTTTTGTTTGAGGGAGTAAGGTGCTTGTTTCCTTGTCTTGATTATTGCTTCCAGAAAGATTTATTACGTAACAACAACGGGGGGCGCACGGTGTGTTCATTTTGCTAAACGTATAAAAATGCCAATTTTCTTTGCAGAATCGATGCGCATGCTGTTTAACGCCGGTTAAATTGAAATTCATATCTAAGTTTTGAGATGTGAGGTATATGTATAAATCATATACCTTTTTATATATACAATTGTATACAGGTTGTTATCAAATTCTCGCTACGTTCTTTAATGTAACAATAAGATTAATGCAAGATAAGTATAGAATGCGTACCTCATCAATGCTTATGTAATTCATGAGGGAGTATTTCTCATTACTTATTGTGTATAAATTGTGGCTACCAAGGCCTTATCAGGTTTAATGACTAGGCAGTTTCTTTTTGTGTACAATAAGTAGATTGATAATTTCAAATAAAACGAAACACTTTCCCCAATATAGTTAGTTTTTTTAAACATTAAGAGCGTTTATTGCGCAATTTGTATAGAACTATTACCTTAAATACAAGAAATCAACAAGAAATAGAAAAATCAATGTAAAAACTCGACACTTAAAGCAGATGAAAAGTTGAGCTGCAGTAGTAAATGTCTCTATGGGTTTTTGTTAAAAGGAAAGATAAGCATTTGACTTCCCTGCATTTTCTCGCAGTATGCTAGACAATGGTTAGATTATGGATAGTCTTTCAATATAGATGTAAAAGTGGAACTTTTATTAGCTCCAATCATCCTGCTATCGACTGTAATTGTGAATAAAGAGATGTGTTTTGTGACTTTAACTACTTGAAGAAACAAAAAGTAACATGTACATGTAGGCTCATTGCATACTTGAGCATATTGAGACTTTAAAATTTTTGTTTTGTCAAAATTTTCATGCCAATCAGGGCACAAATAAATTGTTGACTTTGATTTCATATAAAAATTATATATTGTCAGCTGGAAACTGAGTGCATATTGTCTTGTGTTTTTAAGCGAAAGTCTATGATCCATTTTCCAAACAACCAAACAATTGAGTTTGAAATAGATACGATTTTAAGAACAATAAAGTATATAAAACACACAGCGTTGTTTGAACATTAGAAATGACGCACTTCCTACAGCCAGACCAGATGAAGGCTTTTGCATGGATTTAGTTCAAAGATTTGATTATTGACTCTAGTTTTCATGTGGTGCCACGGAACCGTCTCTTTGTCTGTTAGTGTATTTCATGTAACTTTATACAATGCAGCGCTCATTGCTTTCTTTCAAAGTTAATCTCTTGGGAGAATGGTGCTTTCTATAGGTGATAAATGAGGTCTCGGTTCTGGATACAAGTGGAACAGTAGGACTTGGGAATAATTAATGAAATTGCTTTTAAGAACTATCAAAACCACTCAAAAGTATTATTCTTTTTTAAAGATTTTGCAGTTAGACAAAAAGCTCCCAAATGAAACAGCTTTTCCAAACGTACAAAAATATATATGTGCTGTAAAGGATTTGATCTGTCAATATGTTCTAGGGATTCGTGCTGTTTTCTGCAAGGTCTTGAAATCTATTATTTTGTTTTTAGTTTCAAATACTCCACAAAAGCTGCAAAATCGTTAGTCGAGATGTTTTCTAAAATCGTGTCTGATCATTACAGCGCTGTGTCACTTGAGATATCTAAAGAATCTCTTCAATCCACTTGGTTTTAATCTCTAATTATGTTTCTCTTCAATCCACTTGGTTTTAATCTCTAATTATGTTTTATTGACTGACCTTTCATAAATGAAAGATACAAGTAATCAGTTTGCACGTTCTGCAGAATCCTCAAATTCTTCTTTTGATTTTTTGTTAATTATATATCTCGCAGTCTGATTGGATTAGTCATAGATTTGAAGACCAATTTCAATATTGCTTGTTCAAATGTGAAAATGTGATCTCTGCATACCGATTCGAACCATGACACACCATCGGACTGCGTCCTCGGGTAACAAGGATTGTCCATCTAATTTGTACAATAGATTTCTGGATGATTGTTTTCTGTCTATAATTCTCATGAATATTAAGATATCACCTTTTAGCAGTGATAGAGTACTGGACAGGATACCATGGTTAATGATACGTGACGGACCGTGCAATAGCGCGATATCAAAATGGGGCCTCTGTTTCGTAGGACCGACCCATGTACATCACAGTGGGATTTGCGGCCAAAATTACTTGAAAATTAATAGCCTTATGGGAGATTATCATATCTATGTACTACGAAATCCATATCTTAATTGTTAAATTCTCAAACTTTGTGTTAGTTACATGTATTCTCCTCATGGTGTATTTGTATTGCTCTTAGTTTGCCATCTTGATTCACCTTTGCACTTAAAATAAGAGGAAACATGTTTTAAGCAAGTACTTAGTAATATAAAAGTATCCCCTTTTCCCTTTTTTCAGTACAGTGAATGTTTACTTAACATTAGTTCATTAATCTATGAGTAGCCTTCCCAGTCTGTATAGACAATGTGTCCATTATTGTGAATTGTATTGTTATACCTTCTAATATTTCAATACAACAAATTTATTTCAAGTTTTTATCATTAGTGATGATGACAATAACGAAATAAAATTTATTCAAGTTGTCAGAGTATCACCCATTTTCATTGGAAATGATATAAAACCGGGGGGTTTGTTCCACTTTCTCATTTAATCAAATGGTGCAGCTTTTATTTTTTTATTTTTCTCAACGTTATCGAGAGAATAGAATAAAATCTCTGCCTGTCTCCATCTCAATACGACATATCCGACTATAGGTTTATTACTTAGTAACGACTCTTTGATAAACTCAGAGTAACTATATGAATTAAAAAAGTACTTGGAATCCTGCTTCAAGACAGGCAAGAACTTGAAGTTGCATTATACATTGTAGTAACACTTTAATCCTATTACTGAAAATCTTAATAACAATGATATATTAAGATTGAAATGCATTAACAGCTCAAAGCATTTCTCGGCAAACACACGATTTGCTTTGTGCGTATTTGTAGGGTCTAATTTGTATTTGGAATAACATAAGATGTTTGGAAATTGTCGACAAACTAGATCAATAGACCTTCTCTCTCTCTCTCTCTCTCTCTCTCTCTCTCTCTCTCTCTCTCTCTCTCTCTCTCTCTCTCTCTCTCTCTCTCTCTCTCTCTCTCTCTCTCTCTCTCAATAACATGCTAAGTGATGTTGATCACATTAATTTTCTGTTCCAATGCATCTCTAGCTATAATTGGATAATATATCGTGATATTTTTTTCTATAACACAGATTTTAGAACGGAGCTTTATAGCGATGATGCATTTAGTAAAACAGGGGCAGGAGATATATGCAAAATGTTTAGTAAAAAATCGACACTTTAAACTAAATATTTAGTTGAAATGATTGGACATTTAAAACACAGATGCCGTTTAGAAATTTCAAAAACCATTTCCATGAAATTGTTTATTTTTTAAATCATAACTAATCTCGCTCTAGATCTATTTAGACGATAATCTAAGCAACTGACAGGTTCGATACAAGGAATAATAAATTCGGTAATGAAGTTAAAGTTTAACTTTATTGGTTATAATTACGAAGAAAATCAAAGTACTGAAGTACTGACGTGAGTTGATTTTATCGATTATTATTTATTTTAAAATCAACGATATGTTATTTTGCAAGGCAAGTAGTTTCCAATATGTATTTGAATTATGCACATTTTTTATAATATGAATTCTCCGACAGAAATTTCTAGAAAACCCTATATGAATCATGTTGTGTAATATTCAAAGAATTAATTCCATCAAACTATGTATCAGTAATCGAAATACTTTTGCTTGTCGGAGATTGACGAAAACAGCCGAGCATATCTGGTTGAACAAGACTATATTGAACTCTGGCGTAGGAATACATACAAGGTACGACTACAAATATATCTAAATTGTTCGTACCATATAAAATCTGACTATTTACAAAGTATCTCTAGATAAGTTTCTTTGAAAAACAATGCTTTAGAACACAGTTACATCGAATTTATCGATTAGAACTAAATGTTGTCAGCGCTGTTGATTTGTGCTTAGGTCCAAACACTGATTCACTTACGGTTTGCCTGAGGAACTGCATAGGAAAGTTGATTAAAATCAACTCCCAAAAATGAATGGCGGTACGTCTATTTTAAAATGTTTTATACAACGTTATTATTCCCTTAAAAAACAATCGATGCAAACGTACGTGCTAATGTTATTACATTTGTTTATTCTTCACATACTTACATGTTGTTTGTTCAAAATATAATAACACAGATGTATACTTCAGCTCGTCACCTTTCACATTAACTCTTTACATATCAATGTTACATGTACATGTAGCTTTAACAGTGTAATGTCATCTCTCTACACCAAACTCTGTACAATCATGCACCTTTTTTGTGTCAAACCATGAAATGTGTGCATTTCACCTTTCCGCGTCAACATTATCGCGTCAGCTGTGTACATGTCAATATCTGCGTCAACTTTTTGGATGTCACATTATCGCGTCGGCTGTGTACATCTCTGTATGTCAAGTGCGTCACAGTTCTGCATCAAATGTGTATGTGTTTTCTTTCTGCTTCAATTGTATTCATGCCACGTTTTAGCGTCTTTAAGTAAATTTAACAAAATGGTGTCACCTAATATTTTTCTGAAGTTTTGAGCAATTATTGTGATCTTTCGTTCAGTATGTATCAAAATGCGTTCATTGATATTCAATACATTTTAGTCGTCATGGATCAAATGCGCATATGATGCCATCTGCAGTTTTGTATGTTTATGACCTTTGTGCAACACTTTGATATTTCATTTTTGTTGCATGATTTCAGTGAATTCAAATTATATATTTGTTGGTTCTGTGTCATTGAACGAGAGCACTCGTAAGATGAATGTTCAGCAAGTCACAGTTTCTACGTTTCATTTTCGACGTCAAGAACATCTACATGAATCCCACCTCTCTCTCTCTCTCTCTCTCATCCCCCTTGCCTCTGGATTATTACAGATTAAAACCTCGGTGCAATTGATCAAGTCAATGTTTATTTTCCCGTAAGATATTGTTATAATAGTTTTGTAGGAAATAACCAGTTTATGCTTTGTTGTTGGAGGAGAACTTCAATAATCTTGGCTAATGTAGGATAACGATTCATTTCCGCCTAGTAGCGTCCCTGGGAAGCAGCGTTAATTTGGCCTTTGTGTATTGGGTGATATCGATGAATCAAGGCGAGGAAAGAAAATTCTTTGTACAGAAAAAAGAAGGTTGAGGCTTTTGAAGGCTTACAGCACAATGTAGTGATAAGGTCAACCAAGGGAAATCAGTGTAGAAACAATCATCATTATGATACATGGATAGAGACTGCTTGTAAAGCACCGAAATGTTATAATATATATTCACGAAGTAAAAATTATCTTGTGGTTTGTTCACTAAAAATCGAAAAATCTGTATAATGAGCTATTTGTTAAACCGCGATTATTTTAATACGTAGCGCAATTATACATGTTGAACGAAGTGTAAACCTAATTGAGTTAATTCTGTCTTATTCTATTCATATATTACATAGATTGGACTTTCAAAAACATTACTTCTATTTTCATGCCATGAGATACCGTACTTTACACAGCAGGCGAAATGCTACATGGTTTGATTGGATAATTAAAAAAAATATATATTTTTCATTAAAAAAAATATAAGAGTTTGACAATATGGTTTTGTAATATGAGAACAATTATTTTATTAATTTTATCCATAAGCTCAGTTATCGGATAACAATGGTCATGCTCAGCATCACGGCTTTATGTTTCGACCCTTTGGCATCTTGGACCACTATTAATGCGCTTTATTGACTTGGACACTCCAGGAAGGTCTAGTAAATCAGTCATTAAGAAATTACTCTGTCTGATTCTTGTATTTTATTACACACAGAAAGTAGTGCAATACGATCTAACACTTTATTCAGCCCTTGAAATTGTCTATAACTGTCTTTTGAAACCCTACAGTTTGGACAGCCAACTGTCTAGCCTTTTGGAAATTCGTAAGACTTAATAAATCAGTTAATGTGTTTAAGAGGGCCAGATGGTCATGGCAAATTTTCAAACAGTATAGATCTCCATAAATAGAAGAGTTCTATATAAAGGTACATGTACAAGAAAACATTCCAAATCTAAAAGTGAAAATAAATGCAATTTTTCTTTACTAAATATTTAATTTAGTTACTAGCTATATTATTTTTAAAAATATGAGATGGATCTAATGATATATTTGTTGACCCTCAAGCCTTAATAGAAATTTTTCACAATGGTTTTAGATTTTTAGAAAACACTTTCGCTGTTTTGTAGATCATGTATTAAGAGACCGAATATTCCATACTTTTTCCTATAAAATACACTTTTTTATGAAGCCTCGCTTCTTGCTGTGTTCGTTATTTCTTAGTCTAATGTTTTGATACATCTTCAAAACATATTCGTAAGAGCAGAAAGTTCAACCCAATATACGCTGATGGAATATCCAACCGAAATATATCTATTGATCTTTGATCAAAATACATACACATGTAATGAAACAATTCAGAAAACAACAAGCATCTCAAAAAAGTTGGGAAATACGCCGCCATAAAACGGACAAAAATAGTCAAAGTCCTAAAATCAGGATATTTTTTATCGAGCAGCCTGAAGACTGGGACCATATTCTGAAACAGAAGCCTGGGTTCCGTTCTATAATTGATGTTCTCGTTCCCGTACTCTATAAATCTTCGGACAAATCGAGAAGAAATCTGCGAACGAAGATTTATAATGGCTTCTAAGTATTCATTGTGCATCTATGTATTTTATATCATTGGAAATCACATTAAGGTTTCCTGGAGGAAATAAATTAATTAGATTGATATGGAATTTCATTATGCGTGTTTAAAGAGATCACGCAAAGTACAACATATAGCTTAAACGTTAATCAAGTTTTTGATTGAATCTTTGTACATAACATATGACAAAGCTCATTAAATATACATTGTAAACCCAATCGATACTGTATACAATGAATTTATATATATATTTATATAAATATTTATATTATATTGAATTTATATAAATATTTATATAAATATTTATATATATATATATATATATATATATATATATATATATATATATATATATATATATATATATATATATATATATATATATATATATATATATATATATATATATAGTTCTACATTTAAGTAATAAAGACAATTATATGAATTCCTTGTGCATCCCTTAAATTAAAGTGTCCTTGGTATGTAATTTTACTACACGTTTACATGTATACTACAGAGGGTAAAGATGTTCTATCTACGTTATCGTAACTGTTATAATAAACCAACGATAACGTGAAATTTTGTGAACATGAAAACATAAAATAACTAACTTTTAATCAAATATCTGAAACATTCTTTATATTGAAAGTTTTAACAAGGAAACCGTGATATTTCCCACAGGGAAATTATTTTTAGCTTTGGTATGCCGCTACAGCTCGTTATTTCTCCCTCGAATTCAATAACGCCAAGACAAGATTAACAATCAAATATACGTTTATGACGTTCTAATATCGGAACTCTGTGCTTAATGAAAATGTTAAGACCCTTAAATCGTTTTCTCCCCCTTCTCTACGTCATGAAAAGGAAGGCAATCTGTTTGAAGGAATTTTCAGTCTTTTAATAGAAAGGAAACTGTCTCTTTATCGTTTCATCTTACGCTCAGTCGGTGGAAATTACCGACTGTCTTTGGCGAACTTTTTTATCTGTCCAACTGCTTCCATATGTTCGTCTGCTGTAGGTTTGGTCAAGGGATTGGTATGCGGGGGTAATCAATCTGACAAGTGTTGCGTCAAATTCCCTTGCAATCTGCTTTAAATGATTTGGGATTATGCATATAATCTCTATTTGCACTGCTGCACATGCTAAAAGTTTCAATTGATTTTCATGCATTTTCGTTGCTGATTGGCAAATCTTTACTTCTAAAAAATCACTTTATAAGTGCAGTGGCGTGTTATTTGTACTAATGTATGAAGTAGCTAACGTCTTCAAGACTGATCCAAAACCACAAATATTTGATTTTTATTCCCACCCTCTCTCCTCTTTTCCTGATCTTATCTTTCACTGACTCAAAGAAAATATAAACGTCTCTACAGTTTGACAAGAAAAAGTAGACAGTTTTGCAGAAAACCGCTATCGTTTACAAGCTGGATATGCCAAATGATCAGGCAATGACGCATGTGCTCTTTTTGATTTGTTCAGGTGTTGAAAAAACAATCAAGAACTTTTTCAAGTCATAAGACATTTATCTGCTGTTATCAAACTCATTCAGCAAGCAACCTGCTTTAGAACAGTATTTCTTTGTTAGAGATGTGAGTGGGACATAGTATATGATCACAACCATAGTGCAATTTTCTGAACCCTTCTATTTGAGACAACAGGGAGGAATCCTGTTGATTTCATATTCGATATCAAATGCTTGATATGCATGACTGTACATTGTATTGTGACAGAAGCATTCCCACTCAAGGAAAGCTAACTGAGTGGAAGTTTGTAACCTTAAGGTCGATATGAGTTTTTCGCTTGTTTTAAGGATCGTGCGAAATTTCCTTCGAAGACTACATACTCTCATAGCCGGAATACACGTGTCACTTTCGACTGACGTGTAAAAGCAGGCTCAAATAAAGAAGAAAGGAAAATTTATTCAAGTTCTGTAATTACTACTTTCAATTTGACACATTGCAACTACTGCTGGCAAATTAGTGTGTTTTAATTATATGATTTTCTATTTTCTTTATTTTATTGTTATGGCTATCAGAATTCACACTTTTTTAAAAATCATGACCAGTTGTAAATACTAGTAGGTAATAGTAGAAGTAAAATTACAAATCCACAACATTAAAAATAAACGGAATACGATATTCAAAAGTTATTAGTAATAAAAGAAAAACCAAAAAACACAAATGTCTCCTTTGATTTCGTTGGTTACGAGAGTCATTTCAGGTTTTTGATTGTCATGATAGAAAAATTACAGTTATAAGCGCAGCTTAGAAATTCATCATGGGGGAAGACGCCAGGGAACTCATTTAAATACGTCCCAAGTTTGTTTTAATGAGGTAATTTCATAATGGAACCGACTGATTTTATTCCATATATATACAAAAGCACTCCCATATTCATGAATGAGAGTTTCAAAAAAATGAAAACTATTGATCAATATTGTGTCATAATTATTAAGCAAGTCAATAACGCAAAATGGATCTTTCTATTTTCGCCCGACCCTCTGATGACGTCACGTTTCCGTTGGAGCTGCAATATTATTGCATTTCCTGGGATGCATGCTTAACAACTCAACAGCAGCTCTTAATATGGTAATCGGATTATCGGCCTCACCAAACCCCGGAGCAATGTCTCCTTTAACGTTTTAAAAAGCTTTCGGATAAAAAAAAAACCCGACTGCTTTTGCAGTTGCATGCGGCACTCCTTTGTCTTTTAAGTGATTACAGCATTCAAGTTTAGTAATTTCATTAAATTCTTATCTTTATTGGGATATATCACGTATGGGTACTTAGAATAATTTTGGTTGTCAGTCTTTTCAGTTTTTCCAAAGAAAATCTTTAGAAACCAGTGCTCTTTTCTTTTGCTGGCTTTAAAGAGATGGTTTACACAGAAACAATTTGCACATTGAAAAACTCTGATTTCTTAGGCATTATTGTGAGTTAGTTTGTTATTTACCTACGTTTATTATTTGTTAATTACTGTAATGTACGTGTATTAAGTTTGTTAATAATGGGCCAGTTTTCAAAATACGAAATGTATCAATTGATTTGTGTTGTGGGAAAACAAAGGGATATTTTATGTAACAGTTCAGGAGATCAAAAATCTTTATAACCTGCATCCCAACATTATAAATAGAGAGGCACCGTGTTTACCAACGGTATTCAACAGAGCTGAGAAAGTCAATATCACAGCTAAGCCAGAGCCTATCCAATGTTTAACGAAATGGTTTCATGCATGCAAAAAAAAGTAAGAATCGATCATATTTTGGGTTTTTAAACCTTTCGTGTCGTAATGGTAGATGGTAGGCAAATGTATTAAAAAAAGAAAATCCTGCTCAACCTTTAGTCCACCTATAAACCGATCATCGATCATTAAAGAAGTTCGTTTAATTATTTCATTCTTAAAACGGGGAACAATCAATCACCGTCCAAGATCGTTAAGGCTGCTGCTTCCATCCAGAAAGAATTCAGATTAGAAGAGAAAAAAATACGTATAATACCTTAAGATAGGAGAAACCAAAAACATAGTGCTGTGATGAGTTCAAAATGTGATATCAACATAGCTCGTGAGGAGAGTTACAGTATTCTGGAAAAAACCTTAGGGTTGTGTTTATTGTGAAAAACTGATTGAGGATTCTAATCGAAGTCTACGAATCAGGGGATACGGCTGAATAAAGGGATTTCCTTATCACTTTTTTTTTTATCAGTTTGGAGGATTCTATGTTGCATTTACGGACCATATATTCGGTAAAGTTATTCAATCCATTCGACATCTATTACCTGGGTCTAAGAGATAATGCAACCCATGACAATCAAGAAAACAGAAGGTCCATAGGACTATTGCAGCTCATTAAGGTTGGCTTTCTGATTTGATGCAAACGAAACGCGAAGCTTCGAATTGTATGCAAATAGGTATGGGCAAAACATTTTACTACTGCAATTAGAAATATTAATTTTTGTTTTTTCTATTATTCATCAAAAAGAATTTGTGTTACCTTGACTGAAAGTGCTCCCATGACAATGCGCAGCCCTCTCTTTTGTAAAATTAATTTTTAAAAAAATTAATAAAGCAACGATTTATTCAAATATTGCACCATCACGTTGCAGCAACAGCAGTGTCAACGTCAGATATTCAGCTATTTTCATTATTGGAAAATGGTCTTGTTTCTGGGTGACAACTAACTTTTGAAACAATTTGAGACCGCCGGCCTAATGAATAGAGTCTATAAAACATTGTGTTCTTGTTAAAGCGCTTGAGTATTTTGTCTGGAAATTGCCAATAGTGTTAATGTGTATTTTTAATTTGCTTAGACATACGTTTATTCTTGGCATCTAATGGATCTATGTTAGCGATAACTTCGGATAGACTACAATTGGTCCTGTATTCGCTGATGCACTAATAATATTGATGTATATTCTTGAAACGCTGAACGGTTTTAATGAAAGAACGTATGGGGAGGTCAGAAATTTCGAAATATGAAATGAAAGGTATAAACATTACACTCTTTTTTTCAATTTGTGCGTTGTAATTTTTTGAAAACAGATTCTGGTCACATTGTCCTTAAATCTTTTCATTACTAGTACATCGTTTTTACGGTAAAAACAAACAAACAAAAACTATGAAATGACATTGCGCTTGCCCCATGTAAGGTATCTTCCATTTTCCATCTTACCATACTCGAATGATAAACGCCAAAGCTCTTTTACTCTTTAAAAGTTACCTTTATTAATTAACATGACCAATCTGGATGGATAACTTGTTTTCTGCAGTACACATTTGCATGCTTTCTTGTGCGAGAAAGAAAAATACTTGCATGTTTCAACTAGACAATACATCTGTAAGCCAGTGTTTAATGTGTTAAATTCTGGGTTTTTTTAACACTATCCGGGTTAAATAGATACTAGCACTAGCGCTTGGCGAAAACAAGGCCTCTGGATCTGATCATTATTATAAGTGTCAATGCCCCTCCTAGTGTTGACCAACCTATAATTTGTATCGGAGATATTCCATTCGGACCGAGGCAGTTAATGTCGTCGGTTGTCTCAACCATCAAGAGACGTCCTCATTTGACCCGTCATCGTGATTGTCTCCAAATCCCCGCCGCTGAATCATAAAGATCGCTTCTCCAATCCCGATCTGTTGCTCTTGATCATGAAAGAAACACACTTCTAACATGTCCCAAACGTGTTATGTCATGGCATGATAGCAAGGTCATACTTGATTAATGGGACTGCTGTTAATAATATCGGGAGGGTTTTTGCTTTATCACTTATCACCTCTATTTTTATATTTATGAATCAAAAAATCAATGTGTTACAAACAACGATTGCAAAAAATACAATGTATCCATAATTATTTGATTTTGTTTGATATTGCAAAATGATTAATATTTGAAAAAGAGTTTCCTGCAGACTTTGATTGATAACGATTCCTTGCTGAAGATTCTGGGTATATTTCCAAAGGTTTACATTGTAAAATAGTTAATATTATACTTTGTGATTATTCAGTTGTTTTTCAACGATCTCAGAATTCCATATAGATCTGTGTCCAAAATACAGTTAAAGAAAGAGGAATACTCTCAAATCATTCAAGATGTTATTAGGACATTTATCTTCTTAATGATTCCTCAAAAAGCCCAATGCTATTATTTTGACATTTTCTGCGATTACTTCGTAAAACAAAACCACAGACATTCCTTGCGACTTCAAACAGATCAATGTTTACTGTGAACACGTGATTTCATACTGACGGTTCCCTTGTACTTACCCTCAGATGGTGAGTGTAATAAAGGGCTTTTACATTTGTAGAGAGGTCGGTGCCCGATCAACAACACGCTCCTCAATAAAATATCAAACCAACTCCGTCCAATCATGCAAATTCCGGACATCGGGGGAGGGAAAGCATGTTTCAAAAATAAGTGAAAAAAAACAACACTGTAAAATCTGCAGATTTTGATTTCTTTGCGTTTAAAACATTTTTATCTCTCTTCTTTAATTTAAATTTCAAAACAACTTAACAATAAGAAATCGATTGACATGATAGGAAATTCCCTCAAAGAAAAAAACCCCATAATCTGTAAAAGATTAATATATGAATATATAAATATACTCAAAGTAAATTATATATGAATGCACCTAAGTTTTCTGAACATAGTGGCCCCAGCTAATGATGGGTTTCGTACTTTTTTAGAAGATTGTAACTTTGATCCTAAAGATACACTAAATTAACATCAGTTTTATCCGAGTCGGCAGATAGGCTTAGTTCAAAGGAAAAACACATGAGATAAAAATACCTTTATTATGTTCTATAACATTTGTAAAGGGGTAAAATGAATCATATTAACTCTTCATAAAAACGGGCAAAGGAAAAAATAACGAACTGACATAAAGTTTCTGAGAGTAATTATTGGGACATTTTGAACACTTTTTATTATACAACTTACAGAAATGATAATAATAAAACTCATTTATTTACGTCATATGGAGATGCTGATACTGACGAACCTTCTTAACTAATGTTCCTATTTTTATATCCAGGAAGGTCGTGCATAATGTTTTTGTCCTTTTTTTGTCCTTCCGTCTGTATTTGTGTCAATCGCAGCTTCTCGGCTCTTTCCGGCAAAACTCAAACGCAGCTTTTCGGGCCTTTCCGGAAAGGCTCGAGAAGCTGCGATTGTATTTGTGTCTGTCAAAATTTCAATATTTAGCTCTCATTTGTGAACTGTATAGTGGGTAATCTCCTCTCAAATTTGACATGAATGTTTAACTACTATTGACTTTTGAAATGTACGCAGTGAGATATCTTAAGTACTTAACTAGATTCTTTGTCCAGCGTTAGTAAAGTAGATTTCTCCAATCGAAAGCATCTCCGTTCGCTCAATTTAATATTATATAATAAGTTCATAAAGTAAGGCTAGGTAGTACTCGGATACGTTTTGATGTGGGGGGGGGGGGGGGGGATTGGGGCGAATTTGCCGTACATGTACCACTTTGTTGATCTTTGACCTTTTATTAAAAAACGAAATTAAAAAACGGAAGTAATAATGATACAATGTCATGTACAACTTCCCAAATAACTTGTTTGTTCAGTATGTAGACGAGGGTTGTTATCTTGACAAATCATACCAGGAATTTAGAAAAAATTCGCAGCTATAAATTATATGTATATGATACGGAACAAAACTTTTAATCTAAAAAGTATGTTCAGTATGTTAATTGGGAATGGATTAGTGAATTTAGTATGTCGAATAAAGATGGTTGAATGTCAACAGGCTCCGTAAGTAAGGGCAATTCAAACATAAGTTAAAGTTAAAATTGATTTTTAAAAAAAAAAACATATTGCGCTGTGTGTGCGTTTGTTTGTGTATTTGATGGTTTGGTTTTTGTTTGTGGGTTCTGGTTTTTTTTTCATATGTCGTGGGCGTTAGTGGTATAACTTGCATAGATTTACATGTAGCAGCATTAATAGTGGAAATGTATGGTCACTAATAATAGCCCTCATTTGTCACTCTAAAGCTGTGCTTACCGAGGATGATTCCCTAGTCCAGACGTAAGCAGATGTAATACACTGCTACCTGACGATCGTGTGACGCCAGGTGATAATTCATCCCAACATCAGTGGCTGGCCTTGATCAGTGCATGCATTGATGACAAAATACACAAAACACCTAGCTGCGAAGGCATTCTCATTTACATTCTGGTATTAATTGTTTTATTGGATTAATGTAGAAAAAAATCGCTTTTTTTATTGATAAAAAACACCAGAGGTCCTTCTTTTGTTTGTAGTTCTCTCTCTCTCTCTCTCTCTCTCTCTCTCTCTCTCTCTCTCTCTCTCTTTTAATATATCGAATAAATGGCTGGCATAAGAGATGTGAGTTATCGCGCTTGGTACACAGAAATTGGATTTTGCTAGGCCACCGACATCTGACGTGTTTCATTGTACATGTATAAATGTTATTGTTGATAATTAATCTAATGACCGTTTATTTAATATCTAATTAAATTTGTTGTTGAACATGTTCCAATCGCCTTTGACGTTCTTTTAATGCCATGACAATTCAATTTTTCTCATCACAACAAAGAAAGAATCAATAGAGCATTTTCCCTCTGTCATCTGTTTAATTTGCTGCAGTAGAAATAATTTATGCAAGTTTGGTCCGAAAAAGAAAATGATTCTTTGTACTAAACCCCCCCCCCCCCCCAAAAAAAAAAAAACAACAAAAAACAAAAAAAAACCAAAAAAAAAAAACAGAAACAAAAAACTACAAACAAACGAACAAAAATAAAGCAAAGAAAAAGACACGTACATGTACAAAACCTAAATCTATTTTACATGAGAGAGAGAGAGAGAGAGAGAGAGAGAGAGAGAGAGAGAGAGAGAGATTATGTACGAGAACATGTCGATGTATCAAGGGATCAGTATCTTCAATAAGCAATTGTAAAAATCGTGCAAGTTTAATATTGTTTTCCTTTTAAAGAGTATCGATAATTGAAAATAACTTCCATTACGTAAGGTGCATTCACGCACATGCATTTGTATAACAACTTTTGATGATCTGTAATGACAATATTTTATGTCCGTTTTGGATACATCCATGTACGTGTATTCGCAAAAAAGGCAGCTTTTGAAGCTGAATCGGTAATTACGAAACTGGAAAATTGAAAGGAAAAAAAATCGATCCTTTTCTTATTATAATAAATCATTACTGATGGCAATTAATGCACTGATAAGATAGACCTACTTGATTAAGATAATTTCTCCCCAAAGGAATTCCAATTTTTTTTTTTTTTTTTTGGTTATTTATTTCCTTCCTCAGCTCAGTGGGTCATGCTGAGCACACCACATATCTCTGAATACCTGTAGCCGGTTACTGTTTAATTAGCGAGGTTAGGAAAACTTCCAGTATCTCTCTTCTCTATCTTGAAATGGGTTCCTCATCAAATGCAAGATTAATGATTAAAGTTTCTACTTTAATTTAGACTCTCCAGGCTTTTTTTTCAATTCATGAGATCCACACACTACTTCTGAGAACTAGCGAGAAAAACGCGAAGCTAAGAATGTAAACAACATTGAACTTTATCTTAATCTATTAATAAAAGCCTTAGTGCGCTTCCTATTGTTCGAAATGTTGGTCCAAAGTTTCTGACCTTAAGATTAAAAGAGGAACGGTATTGACGTTACACCAGCCTTTTCTGTTTTGTATTTACAATACGTCAGGTGTGTGTTCTTTTGTTGAAAAAAGGGATATTTGAATCTTTTAAAACACTTGAGCTGCTTTCTAAAAGCAATCGCCATGGAATGATTAAAAAAAAAACATCCGCTTTTTATATACAATTTTTAATTTGCTGACATATAATTAAATTAAATTGGGTTCAATATATTCCAACCTTGCAATTGTATGTGCATCAATACCAGCATTTAAAGGTATAATGGTCGTCCAAGAAGAGAGGGAACTCCAGCCGGGGTGGGGGGGGATAAGAGGTGTGAGGATGGGTGGGTTGACAACAAGCCTATATGTTTTAGAGTACACAGACGAAGCAGTGACTATTTTTCGATGTTCTCATAATAAGTTTGATTCCAAAATGACGCAAAAAAGCGAACGGACATGGCGTCTGTACTGGGATAATTCTCGGAATGGTTGGCGTCAGAGAGGAGAATGACCGATTTACCTCCAATGGACATCATCGTAAAAGATATCACTGCGTTAAACATATCAGATAATGAACCGTTTGCTACAGTCTCCGCTTTCACACGTCAAACCGACCCTATAATAGTATCATATGCTGAATATCATATTGTCTTTATATACAAGTTATTTTACACATTACACGTGTGTTTTCCTGCAAGAAAGGATATCTACAAAAATGTTCTTTTTCTCGCGAATTCATAATTTTGTTCTGATTGTATTCAACAAATTGATTTACATGTATGTATATGTTAACAGATTAGTGACGAACGCCTATGAGCTATAAATACAATGCAAAATAGAAATATGGGCAAAATTGTATTTCTTAGATCGTTTGCATGCATACTTAGAAGTACTTGGGGGAGGGGTAAATGAGTGTTGTCTCTTTGAGATTCGTACTGTAAGAGTAGTCAAATATTGATATTAATGTGCCTTTATTCTTTTGCTTGCTTTAATTGTTTTTTTTTTTATATTAAATTATGGTAACACACCCCCCCCCCCTATCCGACACGAGACATATGTTAACTTTTGCGTCACATGGGCAAATTTGTTCAGGGTAGAACGTGAGGAAACTCTTAAGTTTCAATCGAACAGATTTTATTTTTCGTTGCAGGTGTTGTTTATAACCTATTCTTATTTAACTTTTTTCAATAGTCTGCCACACGTGTGTTAATCTGCGCTGTATGCCATACACTTTAATTGTTTCAGTTATTAATGATGTGATAATTAAAACATTAGCACTTCGCCCACAATTAACATATCAGTGAACACACGGTCAATCAGTCACTGACATTTGATTCTTCCTGCAAGCCGTAAGGTTCTCAGATGTAGTGGATATTATCGACTGTTCATCATTTTTTTAAAATTTGCTTTTTTCCGTTCTTGGCTTCTAAAGAATGCACAGTCAGAATGCGATGTCTTCTATATCAATGTTCAAAGTCAGAACATGGTTTCTCCGATAAGGGGACAGTTATTAATATGTAGCCACCAATGAATAACTGCTTCTAAGATTGCGTTCGAACCAATTCATCATCAAGATCTCTCCAATTCCATTCAGTTACTTTCATTCTGAAGCAAATTTGTCGACGGCGACATTGCAACATGCTGAAATCTTATACCCCTTGAGAGCTGCTTGACATATTCTTGGCGTGTTTAAGTATTGTATCGGTGGAGAATACTATACCAGAAGGCTCTGAAACACAAAGTTAAACAGATAATTAATCTTCATCTCTTTGTCAGTTCTTTTCCAATTTCGTTAGTTCCTTTCGCAGCAACTCGCAACATTAGCTCTATCAGCATCAGGTCAGCATCATTCAGATTTAATTATCGTTCTTTGCAGACAATCCATTACCCCTTAACTAGTTTTCTTTGTTTAAACAAAAGGGGAAAAATCTCCAGTGTAATATAGACGCTCTTGGTAAAATAAAGCTGCACAGCCTTTTTATTTGACGATTAAGTATATGTATTGATTCCATAATGGTAAGCTTATTGTAGACTGGCTCGTGACGTATTTTATCATTGTATGTTTTGTTTACCTTTTCTTAAAAAAATAGTCCTTGAATGATTTATGATGGAAGCAAAAACACCTGTTTTCGTCATATTTATTGACAAACATACGTAACAATAACATGCGATTTAACGACAAAGTATTGAAATATAATTCAAATTATGCTTTTATTTACCTCAGGTGCCTCCGGCACGTTCCGTCAGCATGTCGAGTCTTCGGAACCCCTCTGGACATCCCCTAATAAACATTTCAGAATACGACAGACCTGTGTCGTACAGTTCGGACGAGGAGTCCAGTAACCCGACATCGCCCTATCACCAGGCACGGAATCAGCAAGGTGCGCTAAGCGATCGATCAAAGGAGTCGGAGAACGAAGAGCTGCTCTCAGAGAACGAATCGGAGTTCCAGCTTCACGTAGAGCATGTGGCCACGCTCTCGCCCAAACCTACCAGATCGGATTCTGTAAAATTGAAGAGGCAGTCTAATGGAAGACTATACCGGAAAAATTCTCAACCAATAGGAAGTGCTACGCCACCTAAGCCGGCCCGAAGGAGCGCGAGTTTGAAGCTCAAACGTATGCACCTGGATGTAAACAATCAGTCGAAAGAGCGGACGATGCCTTGCCTACCCAAATGCAGTAACCGACCAACGAATCCATCCATCACAATAACCATTGAATCAGACGATGATTCTATCTACAGTGATTATTTGAATCCTGATGTTAATTACAAGAATGAGATAAACCGTGTTCACTTTGTTGGGGATGAGACCTCGCTGTATGGGACTCCCAGAGAGGAACTGTTGCCCCCTACTGGCGACACTGCCTCCAATGACCTGTACAACAACAAGTCCAGTCCGACAAGCTTCCTCAAGGAGCAGATCATTTCTTTTTTTCAACCGTCGGATAATAAACTTGCAATGAAGTTGTTTGGGAATAAAAACTCTCTACAGAGGGAGAAGATGAGACACAAGCGGGTGGGGAACTGGGTGATACATCCCTGTAGCAATTTCAGGTAAGACAGTTTTGTTAATGTTGAATACCTACTATTTTAATGCATGTGTTTTAAAAATAAAAACAGTGTTAGAAATCATTATAATTCGACAATCACAATTTTTTTTAAATTGTCGATCAATTAAAACAAATATAAAAATATTCTTATCTAAAACATTTATAATGGGTTTTTTTTTAAGTTTAAAGAAATTGGTAATACCAATAATTGCACAAGGTCTACATCTATTTGCATCATCAGGTCTATGGACTTAATCTAAATTTCAATAACAATTCATTGTTTTTAATTTGTTTAAATTGACTTTTTATTATTAATAACTGAAATGAATTTTCATTCGTGTTTTGTTAATGAATTTCTGAAGATTAAAACACTGCATGCTCCAATAATTGTTTTACATGCATTATAAGATCCAACATAATTTTAACAGTATATGATAAAGATATATTTCATCATGCGTTTTATGTTCAACATTATTGAATGAATGCCATTTTCAATCGTGCAAAAACATGTCTTAATAACTTCTTATCTTTTATCGTAATGTATCAAATCATCAAATGAATCCAGTTAGGGTGTGTCAGAGATTCTTCAATCGGGATACGACACCGGTTTTTTTATCGGAAACATGCATAAACGTCGACCTATATCATTGATATGTTGCTACAACTCATTCCGCTTGGTTATACTGATAATAATACGAAAGACAAATGGCTACTCAAATCTATTTCAAAATCCCAACAACAGCTGACATGTATAATACAACCAATAAATAGTGCAGCAAATAAAACGACGTCGCTCTATCGAATTGTTTATGGACTAAGAAAGAAAATTTGATATCCCACAGGAAATTGTTTACTCGAATGTCAGAAGATTATTGTGAAAGATATAAAATATGTGCAGATTTCCAAATAAAAAATTATTTACCTATGATTTTATATTAAAGTTATAACTAACAATCTACATAGGACGGGGGTGGAAATAGTACCCGTTAGTGTTTGTTGGGTTGTTGCAGTTAACGCTCAAGAGAGCAATTATCACCTTATATTGTGATAGCAAGTACCAGCAACCTCTGAACAAACCTTGTTTACTTTGCAAAAAAAACCATTATAACTATTCTTGGAGGTGCTCTAAAAAGTCAATATCTTCTATAACATACGTTAAATACAGTGTTTATTTTTTTCTCAGTGCATAAGGCTTATTCAATGTACTGTGGAATCATTAAATTTCGTGGGGACCAATTTTTGTGGATTGCTTAAATTTTACAGGTTCGTGGGGACGTTATTTCGTGTATTTTCTTATACCTACAAAGGAAATATGACTTTATTACTCTAATTTATTAATTTGTGGAGGATGTTAATTCATGGATGCGAGGTACCCACGAATTCCACGAAAATTGAGCCACCACGAAATCCAATGATTCCACAGTATGCACATTTAATGTAAGGTTGGGAATTTTTTTTGTGGAATGGGAATTGGGATGTTGTAGAATATCACTATATTAGCATGACTGGACTAATACCTTTGGTTGGCGCATCTGGCTGCAATCCCAATCTGCTTTTATGCGAATCAATACCATCCCTGTCTTTTTCTATGGAAAAAAAATCTGCTTTACAAGGGCCATAAAACGTTCCATATAAGATCGCACACTCCTCGACCCAAAACAACATTTAGGCATCTTTACAATAAATATGCTAACGAATGAAGAAAGCTGGAAATTGTGTTCTTAGTATGTCATTAAAGATATTTTTCAAGCTAAATATGATGGGCGGTCGCCTTGATGTTGTCGTAAAAGCAGGTAATGACCTTGTCTGATCCAATTTATTAAAAATCTCCAAACGAAAGCTAACCAGAAACATGTCATCGCAATAGGAGCATAGCCATAGAAAACCTGTCATAAAGTTCTCAGCAATTATGCACACCTTTGCTAATTCCTTAGGTTTATTTTTTGATTGCTTTCATGGCTTCAGAGCTCTGCCTCTCAGCATGGTCGGCTCGTTGTGAATTCCTAAATCTCGATGATCCAAGTAATGAATTCCAACTCAGGCTGTTCTGAGATTTTTGCACATTCTATTTTATAATTATCCAGCAAGATTCTGCAACCTGTGAAGTTCAATGCCTTCACAGCAAAGTAATAAATGACTTTGACAGTAAACAAAAGCTTAATTGGATTAATTTGGCCTTTTTTGCAAAACGTATGGTAAAGAGAGAGAGATCTGACATATTGGTCAGAATGACAAAAGACAAAAAAAACTTTAAAATGTTGATATTATTTTTCATGTTTATGGAATCCTAATCAAATAGCTAAAGATGATTTATGTTATGCTCATTCCCCACTCATTCCAGTTGATTATCATTCAATAATACTCAATTGAGTGCAAACACGTGAAAGAGCGCACTAATTAACCAATAAGACGGGATCTCTGTCGTCTTCGTGTATCATCACAAACTCAAAATTATCAGAGTTATAGACTGTTCAAAAGGAACCGTGTGAAATGTGGCCAAACATAATTGTATACCATAGAAATAATTGTGATAAATACCATATTTAATGTTGAAATATTTTGTCATTTAGAAATTTGGAGCTGAAAAATTCTATTTTTCGAAAAGTATGAAAAAGAAATTCCAAAGGCATTTTAAAAATACATGTATGGCGTTTCTGCTATACATTTTACTACAATGAATGACATGTCTATGCCTGTCAGCAAGGCAAGTCTCGTCGAATTAATCGTCAAAGCAACTAATCATACTGCTCAAGCTCTGACATTGACCTCTATTGCGACCAGTTTGTACAGTTTTTTGAAATATTATAACAAATCATATTAGACTGTATTCGGACTTTGTACAAATACAGTACTAGTTTGTCTATCAATCCTTAATTTACAAGCAATAAATATTGAACAGTGCAAAAATTTGTAAGATATTATGTCATACGACAAGCTTTTATAAAATCATGTTTGTAGTAATGTTGCTCACTTAAAGGAACAAATAAAGCGTTTGTCCGACTTAATTTGGTTCTTGAAGGTTTGCTATTACTGAGTTTTAAAAAAAACGCTATTCTTGAGGAATAAGCATTATAACAGTCATCAATTAATTTGACAGTCAGGTAATTCATCAGTCATTTTATCAGTGACAGTATAACTATTGGGAAGAAAATTATACAACTATATATATATATATATATATATATATATATATATATATATATATATATATATATATATATATATATATATATATATATATATATATATATAGTGATAGACAAAATGCATAACAAAAAAAAAAATCTACTGAACATGTGAGTAGAGTGAATATTAAAAAAGGAAACGAACCCATATGATAGTGGATTTTCTCAATGGTAAAAAATGTTACATCAGTGAAATGTACATGATACATCTTCATGGATAATAAATGTTAGAATAGAATATGTCGAAGAAGATGTATTTCTATTTCACTGCTAAAGAGAAGGGACCTTTTTAATGAACAGGGCTCTTACAAAACAATCTCAGGATAATGATTTTGACATGTGTCATACAGCGCAAAAACAGGCTGGAATTGATGGTTAAATCAGCGGTATGCCGTGTCCTTAATTGGCATATCGTCGATTTTCAAGGCGTCTTCTTCGTAAAAAAAAATTAGTAGATATGCTATTAATGTAATAGTATTACATGTAAAAATGAGGGTGTCATTTTGCGGCATATAGAGATAAAATGAACGGCAGCACGTTTACATCACTGCAGATATAGAGAGGAAAATTTTTCGATTTTTCATCTCGTGGGGGAACGGCCATTGCACAAAACAGAATAGCATTTTCATAAGGGAAGTCTCTGTAATCCATTAATAACATTCGGCGTCACCAGGTGGAGTTTTTCACCCTCACAGTAAATACACATTGCCCCGATCTGTCTCTGTTGTACATGTTTTATTCCTTATCACTTCCACAGCATATACACAATGCAGACAAATTACTGGCCACGTGGCTTGTGTATTTATCTTACTTCAGCCGTCTCGAAGGAAATTTTTTACGAGCATTTAAATTCCTTGATTCCAAACTTTTCTCTAGATAAACGAGAGCTCTTCCAGTAAAAGCTCCCAGTGATGGACGTAACGTTTACACAAGCGGGAATCTATGAGGTTACGCGCACGCTGAGCAACCAATGTTTTCGTGTATCGCTAGACTTTCCCTCGTGCCATGTCTTAAAATACAAGCTGCCACAATTGCAATGTATACATATCATAAAGCAGAATTCTAATTGACAAAACTTTTCAAAAAGGTTATCATCTGACTGCTGGGTTGTTTTTCAGTTACAAATTTGACATAACGTTCCAAAACAAATTTGGTCTGGCTACGATTGATGAGTGTCGAAGACTTTTTCCTTCTTCTGTTCCATTTTTAGATTGTATAGAACTGCTTAGAGATCAGAATAGATTACCGGCCATACCCAAATAATCCAAATGGACCGTCTCATCTTCGCTGTACATTTACTCGAGTCTAGAGCCGCTGTTAAATTGCAAAAATTGGAAAGCATTATCGCTACGGTCCAAACCCCTTCCCCGTAGATAGCCATTATTTACAAGAACAGCTTCTTGCAAGAGCAATAATGCCCGATTCCTGGAAGTGACCAAACGCATAGGGGAAAGGGTTTCTGATGAATGGTTCCTATATCACTATTGACCAAATTAATCAAACCGTCTTCGCTAGCTAGATATGATATGGAGGAAGGAATATTGCAGGAGATGCTCGTTACAAGATTTATTGACTTGGTTATGTATAATGTTCCTGGTGCTTTTTGTAAGAAAAGAAATTAATTTTAGACTCGATGAGATTTGTCAATGAATTAAAAAATAATTTAGAGGAAACAAATGATAAGTAGAACTTTGGTAACTATTTACGAAAACAGAGATTTTGCAAAGACCCCGCATTGTTTTACTAGTAGTAACCAAAAAAAAAGTAGAATGTCAAATACGATTTTAAATTATCGTGCTATAATAACCTGAAGGAAAATTGTAGACATCTTAGCACAATCAGTACGTATGGAACAGGGATGTCCGTCTTTGCTGTCTGAGTATAAGAATAGACTCTGATTGGAGCTGTATTGGTTAATCTCCAAGAGAAAAAAAACATGGACGGATGATTGTTAGGTCTCTAAGGAATAAGACTTAACTATTGTACGGCGATTCTAAACACGTAATCTTCTGTGATGCTTATCCCAGCCCCTAGTATTTTAATTTCCTCTGATTGTCATATTGATCGAAAATCCCCCTCTTTTCTTCGAAAGGTCTTTTAAAAAATCGCAACCTCACATCTTGAATTATCTTTTTCTTTTCTTTTTTTTCTTTTTTTTTAAGCGAATTCCATCGTTTCGATTTTTTAAAATGAATTTCGAATTTGTTTTTGCTTTTTCATTTTGCAAACGATCGATTTAAATGCCTCTAAAGGGTGAATAAAAAAAAGAAGGTTTCCCTCTGAAAATAGTTCAACTTAAGATTACTATCATAAAATCAAGCTGTGAATATCGCATTTTCGATGCCATTATCTCTAAAAAGGTGGTATAACTTCATATCATCCAGCTAAAAATATGGTGCCCGGGCCAATGCTTTTTTAATACACTTAACCGAGATCAAAATTTCGTTCCAGGCATATTTGACATATGGGAAATACTGCAATTTTTTTTTCTTCAAATGATTACTAGTATTTGTACGCATAGATATTGTTTGGTTTGGTATTAAAAAAAACTAGTAGTACATGTAATAAGTTGGCTCGACTGAAAAAGAATATGTAATTTTAAACATTTTTTCTATGTATGTCTGGACAAAATTTTGTATTCAGGCATTGCTAAGTCTATTGAATTTATCAGAGGAAACCAATATCTTCTTGAATTTGACATGTTCCTACAAAGAAATAATAACAAATAAAATGTATACTTACATACTATCGTTTAATATCCATCAGCAGTGATCATTAAATTTCAATATTATATAAATGCTTTAAACTATTTCGCACAACCCTTCCGCCTTTTATGTTTTCATATTCGCAGATCAATATGATCTAACATTTCATGTACATATGATGTCCTGATTTCTTTTACTTCCAGATCGAATAAAATATATAATATACACTATAAGAACATCACTTGTTAAGATATATTATTAAATGAAATAAAATCTGAATTTGTGTACCAGAATTTTTTGTATTTACATGTACTATCGAGTATACATATAATGAAAACGGTAACATTTCAAAGAGAGTGGCGATTTACCTATAATTTGTATTTAAGTAAGGATTCAGTATACAATATTCAGTGAAGATGAAAAACTGCGAAATAACGCCTTGACTTAAGTGATCCTTTAGGTTAGATCGTTCAGATCCAGGCATCATCGGTTGAGGCGAGAAAATTTTAAAAAGTCTCAGTAAAATTGCCAGCTACATAAATACTCAATTTCAGTAAGACCGAGGAAAAAGTCATTTTATTTGTCTTGTATTAAACTGCCTTAAAGTCATAATCTTTTAAAAGACACTACGCGAAGCAAAGATTACTCCATTAATGGAAAAGTACATTACAATCTGGTCAGATTTTTCATGTCGAGTTTTATTTCAAATCCTAAATGGCGTAAAACGAGCAAAATAATCAATACACATACCATCACAATTAGCCGTTCTATATTTTTTTCGGTTTTTTTTTCTCGTACGAATCGCAAAAGCAATATTAGTGTTTACTATACACTGTGTAAACATTTCTCAAACTCCGAATGCTGACGAAGTGTCAGAGGAAAGCTCTACGAGCCCAGGCAAAAGCCAGGGTTATCTCCGTGAAAAATATGTTTATTTGAACAAAAGTCTGGTTACGCTTCTGTTTGAGTTTGAATTTAACATCTGAAAAGGTTCCATGGACTCTTTTATTCCCTCTGGAAGGGCACAGCTTGTTCCAATTGTTCTTTTCATTTGCAATATATTTTGGAAAGGAAATGAGATTTTTCGCACTCGCGGATCAGAGCAATTTCTAACATTTCAACTGACATATACTTGGAAACAGATTGAAAGCTGTAAACATTTAAGTGAGCGAGTAGGTAATTCAAACGTCGAATCTTCCAAGAAGTTTTATTGCTACCCTTGGGTATAGTGCAATCTTATTGAACAAAAAACCATACAATCTTAACGTAAGGCTGGTGTTAATGAATACTAATATTCTAATATGGCCATGTACTGTATAGGATAGTCAAAATAAATTCGTTGACAAAGAAAATATTTTTTTTTCTTTAATGATGATATTTTCCAGGATTGCCAAAACAGACTCTCAAATATATGGATACAGCGAAACTGTTATCTGAAACAAAGTGAACTTTTCGCTGTAAAAGGGATGTTGCAAATGTGATAAGATTCTATGAGTAAAATGTTTAGCAGGACGCAAAAGCGTTTTGTCGTTACAATTACCATTTATATGCATGCAAATATTGTTGTGTGAAATTTTTGCGAATTTAAGCGATTTTGTGAATTTTTTAAATATCCATTTTAAATATACATCTAATTTAGAATGGGTTGTCATCGACACCCATATAAGGGGCCAAACATCGATCATCGCTCAAATGCTTACATGTTTATACTGTACAATATTTTGAAAACACTGCATGCACGTCCATGGTCTTCCTCAGCATTAGAGAAAATTTCAAAATATTGATTTATACATTGTCGAAAAAATAGCTACTAGATGTCTTTTAAAAAGAAATTGAATGATTGAAAAAATCTTTAATCTCGACTCTAGAGTAAAGGATTAATTTTGAGCTAATCCTGTTAAGATTTATTAATCAATGAATAAAATCAATATGTAAAGAACATATTGTAAACAATATGTTTAAAAAAACATAGATATAATAACGTTTAGAAAAACTTTGTATCAAACGTGACAAAATAACGGACTCCTTATAATATTAAGGGTCTTGATATATTCCAAAGAACAGAAAAAAATGTGGAAGCTAATTGTTTAAGAATATGCCGATGCTTCAGATATTTTTAAAGTGTATCTCATGTGGAGTTTAGAATAAATGGAACCTACATAAGGCCTTTAGGTTACGGAATGCTTCTTTGCTTGGCCTTGAGTTTGTCTGTTTGAATAAAAATAGTTCGCTCTGTTCAGTTCTTGTAGTTTATTAGCTCCCAAACATAAAAAGAGACAAGAGCGGAAATCAAGTCTTGAACAACTGCACAGAACTCTAATGAACGTGTTTGTTTGTATAAATGTGTGAATTTTATCTATATTAGCTGAAGAAAGAAAGATGTTTGATGTTAATGGGGCTGGTTATAAATGACCATAGATTAATCCTATCTCCGTATGTCAGATTGGTTTGGAAATGAGGTAGTCATTCTTTTACACTTTAAGATGCCCAAAAATGTTAGAGTTTACTATACATGTACTACAATACATTCAAAAACATATATATTTTCATGCTTTGTATATTGCGTCTGAAAATGAAATCATGCATTTATACTTTATTTCTTTAAATTCAAATAGCCTTTATATATACATGTAGATATAGCTTAAAGAACCATCGTTCTCTCCGTACATATAAGTAAAATATATATAAATTTAGCAATACTTGTCATTTTTCACCTTGTCTTTAAAAAAAAATTGTTTCTTCATTCGCATATTCAGGTATACATTCAAAGCCATCCACTCATTGCATTGGATTTAATTATAAAGAAATCTAAGAAAGGATAACAGAATGTATGGATCGACCCCGGTCGACCCCCGCTTTCTTCCCCGTTACTTAGCTTCCTTTCACCGCAACTGACCCTATCGATCATGACCTGTAATTATCAATATCAGCGAGTGAAAGCTTGAGGTTAAGGATGGGTGAATTCTCCATTTACTGATGTAAGGAAACTCTAAAGAGCTTTCTTTTTAAATACATTAGTTTTCGTTTACAACGCATCAATACGTATTTGGGCTTAATTCACACGGTGGCCTTTGCGCTGCTTGAAATCGCAAGAAGTCTCTGAATTGTATAAAAGTTACTAAAGAAAATTTTAATTTAAATTGTCGGTCTTTGAATACATGAATGTTTGACCAATTATCTTGGTAGTAACATTTCTTACAGAGAAAGCTAATTGTATGCTGCTTCTGCATAATTCTAAGCGTCTTTTTTAAACCACTGAGCAGAAAAAGCTTCGGTAGCCGATAGAACAAAATGAAAAGAACTTCAATATGCGCCAAAGTAAATAAAAATAAATATTGCCACATGATAGATATAGCTGTCAATGTTCATCTCTCTCTCTCTCTCTCTCTCTCTCTCTCTCTCTCTCTCTCTCTCTCTCTCTCTCTCTCAGCTTAAGTAGCCGTGAATTACTCGTCGCTGGAGCCAAGTATTGACCGTGTATCAAGACTTGATTGATATCCGGGGATCTTGTACATGTTCCACGCCGTTCATTAGTTTTTCATTCTATCACTGTAATCTTAAACGTCTGATTGGTAGAAAATCAAATCAGAGGAGTAAATTAATCACTAAACCACAGGTCTGATTGAGTCTGCTGCTAAATATACTGTAATGGCGATTTAATTAGAAATTTCCTAATTTCCTCTGTCCGGCTATCAATTTCATCGAATAATAGGGAGGCAGTATATAATCCTTATATGCATGAAGTGATAATACAATGAAGATAAGCCGGGTTAACATTACAGAGGTATTAGATATAGAAGTTTGGTATCGTCAGTAGTCTTGGAGATTTTTTTGTAAATATAAATTTTAAAGACTTCTATATACCCAACATTCCTGGTTTCTAGTGTCGAGATACGTCGAGAATTTGAACAAATTGAAACGATATAATTATTTAAATATATTTTTTGTAACATTTTTTTCCGTTTTAATATATAAACAATGCCTACTTTTGTTAGGTCGTGGAAATTTGAAATTTGTCTCTTCTTTTTTTCCTTGAAAAATTCATTCTGTTGAAAGCTTCATAATGTATGTTGATGTTTGATAATTTGGTGAATGTTTTCTTAGTCAGATTTGTTTTTTCCCTAAAAGTCCTTCTGTCATCATCGAAAAAAACCGCGGTTAAAAGCCTTCACTAACATTTGTTAACGATAATTATATACGTAAGAATCAAAATAAGAATCGTAGACCATTTTCATTTTTTCAAGTCGTACATTCTTGTCTTTATATAAGTAACCCTTAACCATTGATTCTTGAGCTTCTTAACGACATCAAGTACAACGCTTGCTACGATACCTCCAATTAAAAAATAAGCAAATATAAGATGAAAAGAAAGACTGAAGAGACAATGGAACCTAAACAGTAATTAAAACATCAAAAGAGCGAGTTAATGAATATTAGATAGCTGATGGGGAGAACGTGCTTCAAATCTAAAATCGGTCATGGTGTATTGAATGAAACTGAGAGATCTGGTTGTGCCATTGCCCTTCTCCTTTTGTGAGCATGTTGACAAAATACGCTTCTTACTGTTGGAAGTGAAACCTTGCACGTTGAATTGTCTGCAAATAACAATAACGTTATTAAATGTTTTCGTATGGACAAAGCGAAAGATGCTTATAAATATTTATGTTGATATCACTTTCAAGTTGACTTTAACAGTGTAAACAATTAACTGTATGTAGATCAAACGAGTAGGTAGGTGTTCTTCGATTAATTTGAAACGTTTGCAACCTTTAGAATAATATTTACCAGAAATAAACATGTCCATGGTATATGCATATGTAATTTTATTTGGAATTGTGTACCTCTCATGAATTCATATATCCACTTCATAGAGACAAAAATGATTATCGATAGATGTTTTTAACCAATAAGTATAAATGACAAAATCATTACAGAATCGCATTTCATGATTTCAACTGGTCTTTATCTATATAATCACTCGTTATATATTTTTACTCAATTATTTACAAGAGTTTAGATACAACAATATACATCATTTGGTTAGATACATTTACCCTTTTTCGGATAAATGTACAAGTTTGTGTTCATAATACGATAAATCATTGTATTTGTATCTTTATTTTTTTAATTTTTTTAATCTAAATTCTTTAAAAACACATGAAATGAAAGTTAATTGATAGATACATTACGTATAATAAAGAATTACTTGTGTATTTTTTTTTTTTTTTTAAGTTTGATCGAAAATTTTTGAAAACAATTACAAAACGAAATTTTATTGATAATTTATTTCTAAATAAGCAATTCTCTTTTTTTCCAGGTTTTATTGGGACTTGTTCATGTTAGTCCTTCTATTAGCCAACCTTATCATCTTACCAGTAGCCATATCGTTCTTCAACAATGATCTCTCGGAGGAATGGATAGCATTCAACTGTATATCCGATACCGTGTTCTTTTTGGATATTATTATCAACTTCCGGACAGGTAAGATTTAGTATTATAGGACTGAATGGCGTTACTATCTTAATTTGGGTGTCCGCATCCAAAAATCTAGAATAATAACAGCTTTGTTTTTGTCTGTTCCGGTTTTGGAACCTAAATAAATTATATCTCTTGGTGACAAGTGTGATTTTGGTTACTATTTTTACATTGTATATGTGCAATTGATTCTATTTTAAGCCAGCTCAGGCTCTGTATAGCAGCACCATCGCCTTCTGATCCCGTTTTTATCTATAAGTAATTTCTGATTGCAAAATAATGACGACACAAGTATTAGAAAAAAAAGAATTATCTAGGTCATTTACACTGGCATATTTTATTCCATCGATAGTTGAACTAAATACACTCTGGTTCTAGTGATCAAAGTTCTTATGCTTTTTTTTCCCCAAATAGTCTTAGATACTTTAATTTAGATTTCAAGGCCGACACGTACATGTAACATGTGAAAGGGAAGGGAGCAAACCTCGATATCTGGCAAGCAAAAAATTAATGACTTGAAATATAATAATATCAGCATTCCACAAAATCCTTATCAGGGTGGTGGTGTTGGTGGTGGTGGTGAGTGGTGTATGCCTTGTATCGTATTATTTCACCTCTAGGTGAAGTTTCCCTATACTTTTTTAACATTGTCACATTGGAGGAAAATTCGTTCAAAATTCATTAATTTTTTCTATGCGTATCAAGAAAATGTCAATTGTTGCTCTTGCCTACCATGAGATATTGTACCGTGACATTAAGGCAAATGACATATTACCACATAAAAAGGTGGAGTTGTGTTATGAATACTTGTAATACTGTTCGGATCCTATTTGCACAGTATTTACTTTAATACATGTAGTTGCAAGATATCAAACAAAGGGTAAGTGGTCTCGTAGCTATGATAACCTTATTTTCTCCCTTCTGTCCAAGCTACATATGTACATTTATGCATGCACTTTCAAAAATCAAATTGATTTGTGGGTTTTCAAGGCTCTTCTGCCATATTTCAACAACGAAAATAAGCGATCTTTTTAAAAATGTAATGCATATTATCATTGTTAAAATTGAAAAAAAAACTTTAGGACTTTACTACTATTTCCTAGTGTTCCCGTCAATTAGTGTAACTCCAATCGTGCTATGGTCTGTAATTCGATGCGTGATGCTTATCATCGTTACAATGATACTCTGTCCATGACAATATTTTCATCAATGTAAAAAAAATTTGCTACACTGTAGATTTTTCATTATTTTGACATGGAAACTTTTCTATTGCAAATTCGGTGAATTTGTACATTCAAGATTTGAGTATTGCCTTTCTTTCAACAAATATTATCATAATCTGTAACTGTGCAACTGACATTGAAAAGTAAGGCCATATATTGTTCAAGCTTTAAGTGTATCCAATTTTCAATATTCCAATTTGGTGCGTTTGCCATGATCAAATAACACATTATTACCTTGATCTTGACCTAGAGTCTTGAATCTTCAAGTATAACTTCAACATTACAAACATGTCTTCAAGTTTTTAATATGTTTGATCTATCAAAACTAACATCTTGTTGAAGACTTATGAAGATAATGCCTTATCGATTTTCTTATTTCGATATTAAAATTGCAAACATATACATAAAACGTCATCCTTTGATAATATTTCCATATTACGCAGAACCCTAGCATTGTTGAACCAGTGCATAATGCATTATGTCCTCCTCTCTGGTATTACCCTGTTCAATAATCCAACGAGAAGCACTTAAAGCTCCCATACTTACGTATTAATTTCCAAATCATTGCGTGATCACGTGAAAGAAGCATGATAAGGAGTTACCCCCTTTTCTCCCTCTGCACTGTTGCATCTCCAAATACTGTGAAGATGAAATCGATTGAAGTATATATTTTTGACAGTTTTATCTAACATAACCTGAACCTAAGCGCGCCGTATTGCACATGGAGGCATCGTAGCTGCACGATTTAATGTCTCGTGTTATGTTACCAGCGTGAATAAACACTGGCCTTCTTAAGCACTTATGTTTAGATCCCAAACTCCCCGGGTTTCTGTTTAATAGCAAGTTTTCAAGAATTTGTTCCATGCAGAGTATTTTGTCTTGTGCCATTGTGCCAACGAATTGTAAATCTTTCCAATAGTTTTACTTTTCATTTCACTTTCTGTTTATTTTCAAAAGAGAAACGAAATCAAAATCTCTGATTACGAATATTTTTAACGAAATCTTATTTTCTTTCCATATAGCAATTATCCATTTAAGATATATTTAACCTTTTTATTCATGTTTCAGGTATAATTCTAAATGATTTTGCCGACGAGATTATTTTGGACCCTAAATTGATTGCCAAACATTATGTCAAGTCTTGGTTTTTCCTCGACTTAATCAGCACAATACCAATGGACTATATCTTTCTTTGGTGGGACGCAGAAGCCGACTTTTATCAAATGGTCCATGCAGGTACGGGTTTGCGAGTGGATGCAGGCTCATACTGGCAAGGTGATCATTCCCATAATTCTCTCTCTTATCACGTGACTTGTTTATTTCCGTTGTCCTGCCTTTTATTTAACCTTACTCACGTAAACGCATCAGCTTTTTTCAGAGCCTCTGTATAAAACAAGCCTTCCTCGGCTTAATAAAAGAAAAATTTGAAAATTGTTCGTAACCAAAGCCTATTTGTTTTTGCATTCGTTTTGCAAAATTAAAGCTGGCTACATTCCAATTAAACGATCAATGGCCAAGTGAAAAGCGACGAATGTATCTAATTAAAATATCGGTTAATCGTCCTAGTCTGATGAAGGCTTGTTTCAACATCAAATTACGCTGATTTTTAAGTATCGATTGTAAGTTGCTTTGTGTGCACTAACCTTTTTAAGCTTTCAAACATTACACGTACAAAAGCAAATTAAAAACCAAACACCCCCCCCCCCCCCGCAAAAAATAACAACAACAAAAGAACGATAAGCATGCAACCCCCCCCCCCCCCCCCCCAAAAAAAAAAAAAACAAAAAAAACAAAACAAAAACAACAACAACAAAAAAACCCCGATTAAATCTGATGTTGAAAGTATATCTCCTTGATTTTCTTTGAATATGTTTTCATTTCGCTGAACAATATTTGTAATAATTGAATTAATTTATTTCTAGTACTAGTTTTCACTTTCTGTGAGTGTTTGATTGCAAAGCTGTACACTTTTCGTTTAATTGTTGCCCTCAAAGCAAGTATCCGTAAGTTGAGAAATTATTGTGAATGGTCGCCTTGGGAATAAATATGAGAATCTTGCAAAGTGCACTACCTTATATTTAACGGGTAGGCACAAAGCATGTTCTTGTTGATTTCAATACAGGTAAGGTTTAGGTATTGATGATAGTATGTATAGAATTGATGTACATGTACATGCATAAAGATTAAACTTTTCGTTTCTTTTAATTGTATATTGATGTTTACACGCATGCGTGTTGAGTATCATTATGTGGTTTTCTTTCCACATTTGCTATAGTTATATTTGTGAAACACTTTTTTATTGTTGTCTTTTTGAGACTACAATTGCATCGAGGTATTTTAAAAATGGACAAAAATGAATATAGGCATTCACATTATCCAAAAAATATCTAGCACTATACCATACCACATAAACCGACGGACTGAACTTTACGTCATTTGGGGTTTGTGTTTGTTTTAAATTGGAAACGTCATTGATGATAATACATGTAGTAATTATAGTCCGGATCGAAAGAGTTTTTCTTTTGTCTTTGCAGTACTGATGCATTTATGCATTTATTGCAGGGCGAGCCTTACGAATTCTACGTCTAGCCAAACTCCTGAGTCTCCTTAGGCTGTTGCGGCTGTCGCGACTGGTTCGCTATGTTCAGCAATGGGAGGAGGTAAGATTTCCTAGGTGTATTGTGTCGTCTGCAACTATTCATGTATTGCATTGTCAGAATCTGTACAAAAAGATGTCGGAATATAGTTAAACTGTTATCAACCAGATTTTTAATTATGTCAATAAAAACGTGAGATTTGGGAGGGAAGTGATGATCATTCTGTTTAAAAACTATTTAGTGACCTACAAGTTTATATACTGCATGAGTGTTTGAACACCAATTCTTCGGGCTCATTTCGTGTGCATTGTTGTGAATGCATGGTATGAATACGTACCAGTTCTTTCAAATTCTAAATACAATTAATCTTGTCACTATATAGAATTGTTCCCTTTTCGTGAAACCAACCTCCAATTTGGCCATATTTCTTTCCCAATGCATCGTTTCCGTTGTATAATGTTTGAACATTGTTACTTCTAATGTTAATACCGACATAAATCGACTGTAACTGCAATACCCTTGATACAACTTTAATCAACAACGTCAGTAAAGACGGTGCATAACAGAGGGCAGGCATCGTCTTCTACGAAACTTTAACATCATTTGTTGTTGTTAATACTGAAATATGTAGAGCACCAAGTCTCATTATTGTATCTTTTTATTTGGCTTTCCAGCTGTTAAAATCTAAGAAGGTGAGTTATGTGCTTTCAATTGTCAGTGTATCCCTAGCAACATATCAAATCTGTAATCGTAACACATGTGGACCAAACTAAAGTCATCGCGTAGACGTAGTGAGTTTAGGGAATCATCATAATTAATTGACATAATTAATTGACATTTATTAATCATCATTAGGTCATTAAGCCCCAGACGTGTGTCTTAACCCCACTACAAAACATTGATCAACACTGACAACGTTTTCCTTTAACACAACCATTTCTTTTTAATTTTTGTCCGCCTCAATAAAAAAAAACCTGTAGCTGTGTTCTACCACGGCGTCCAAACCTGTCATCAATTTTGTTCCTTTTAAGTTTAAAAAAGAATCCTATAGTTACATATGTGTACTTATGGTTTTATTTCGATTAGTTTGACGCAAACCCTTGTATGACTAAGTGTGGACGACGCAGGCGCCCGGGGGTGAGTTGTGAACCGTAGGACAAACTGTCAAATCAGAGAAACTCTAGGCATTATACAGTGGGCTGTTTGAACTCCAGTGCACAGTAGAGTTCTGTTCTTTAGAATGCAATGCACGAAGGGCTGGAGCTCGGTGTTTAAACTGTAACTAACTAGTTATGTTGGAATGAACTGTCACACCAGGCTATACCCATCATAATCTACCTGTCATGTCTTATAACTATTATAACTGTTATTCATATATATACTAGGTGTATGATTCTTGTGTCAGACTTGATATGCATGCGCTGGCTATTGTATATATGTGGTATGTCATGTATTTTGCTTCAACAATTCCCTCTTTAGCCTCCTCTTTCTTTCTTCTGTTCTTTTTTTTTGGTAAAAATCAACGAAGAAATACTTTGAAGAATATCATGATCCAAGAAAAGACTTAACTAAAGTATGTGTACCTCAATTTAAAAAAAGAAGAAGAAAACAGTGATGAAGTGATGAAATATTTAGTATTTGTGCTACTTGTATATATCAACTCCATATATCAACACAATGTGCTGCTTTTTACACTGCTTTAAGTTATGTTGACAGTTTCTTGATCCTTTCAGCAACTTTTGGTTACATTGCTGACATAATATATATACGAAATAAAAGGTTTGGCTAATTACCTTGTTACCATGCTGACTTCATTCCACTTCCCTCCCCGATTTTTTAATTTAAAAAAAAAATTATCCAATAAAATTTTTCTATTCAAATAAGGATAAATATCACGTCTGCTGTATATGAAATTGGACTGTTTTGTGACGTTATTTTTTTTTCCTGTTGCAGTTCCTTGCTGTGGCTGGAAAGTTCATGCGGATATTTAATTTGATATGTCTGATGTTACTCCTTGGTCACTGGAACGGATGTCTACAGTTTCTGGTTCCCATGTTAGAGGACTTTCCAAGAGATTGTTGGGTTTCTATTGAAGAACTTAAGGTAAGAGACATAAAGGCAAGAGAAAACCTTAGGAAAATAATTTAGATTTGCAGAAGGTATAATAAACCTGTGTTTAAATTGGCCGAGTTCCCACCTATACTACCAACTAAAATGCAAGGTTTGGACCTATATAGCACAGCAGAAGCAGACATATACATATTTAATGAAGCATTGGTTGAATGTGGGTTTTTTTCTTCTTCCTGAAGTGAAAAATTGATGAAGGTAAACCACAAAGCTGTCAGACATATATATAGACAGTGTGAGGGAGAGGGTGTTTAGCGGGGGTGTATTCTCACCGAAGCCAAGAGGTGATAATAATAGGGGGGAATCAAGCAGCAATTCAGTTTTGATTAAGGAAAAAATGTACTAGAGCAACCTTTTTTAATCTATAGAGCCCCTGATTGCTTTCTAGCATTTCCTGTGAGAAAACCATTCACACAAGATACTTGATGTTTGAAAAAAAAACCATGTTGATTTAGTTTTCTATTTTCTCTTAAGATATCTATAACATGGTTTATTTTTTATTTTCATATAATAGCCACAGTATATATTTCTTTCTAAAAATATATTAATTATTGAAATCCTTAAAAAAAGGGAACAAGTACTAAGCATGGCGTTTTAGTTAATTTTTCTAATCATGCTACGGTCCTATCTAATATACAAATCAGTAAAATAGTTTCAAGGTCATTCGGGATCCTATCAATTTGTTATGATTACTGTCATTGCCAAACTGAACTACAGGAGTATATATGTTTTAAATGAAGTGAACATTAAGATTATTTATGTACATAGCTGCATAACCAGTGCTTTTTTATTTAATTTTTGAATTAAGCTCTTTAATATTTTTTAAGATGTTGATAGTCCACAGTTTTGGGATTTTTTTTTTAATTTCAGAATGCTTCATGGTGGACCCAGTATACGTGGGCTTTGTTCAAAGCTCTGTCACATATGCTTTGCATAGGGTATGGTCGTTTCCCGCCACAAAATATGACAGACACGTGGCTTACAATTTTGAGCATGCTCAGTGGTGCTACATGCTACGCGCTTTTCCTTGGACACACTACAACGATAATTCAATCTTTTGATACATCACGAAGACTTTATAACGAGAAGGTATGTGTACCATATCGTTCATGCTATTGAAAATACTTTTGCACAAAAATTTAATTTTTAAAATCAAAAAATTTCATCTTGTGATAGAGAGAATGGGTTCTATCAAAGCAGAATATTTTAAGCAAATGTAATTTAACATTTGATGCCATGATAATAAGATTCACAAACCTCTGGTGTTCTTTTTGTTTTGAAAACATCATCCTCAGTCTTTGATTAAAAGATGTTTATCAATACATTATTGTCAATTTCATCAAAACGTTAAAAATTTCAAAGTATTGATATACTAAGTATATGATTTATAGAATACAACGTGTCATTTTGGTCTCTTTTATCATAAAGGTTTAAGTAACGAATTTTTATCAAAAAAGCTCAAATTAACAGCAATATAAAATCTTTCCAAACTTCAGGTTGCTTTAATTGAACATTAAAAACACAAATGTGCAGACCGGCTCATTTATAAACTGACTAAGCTCAATCCATATCACCAAGTACCATACTGTACTGCAGTTTCAGGTGGACGTGTAATTAAGAACACGTTCTTATAATGACGCAAGGTAAAATGAACTGATCAAAATCTCCAGAGGTCAATTTTTCTTTGATTTTTGTACTCTAATGGTATTGTTTATGTCTGATGACGTCATTGCCCTCTCATAAACGGCTTTTGTGAGTTTAGTTAATGTCCAGGCCTACTCATTAAGACAATGCTCAAGCGTCGATGACAGGCGCTTTGTAGATAACAAGATACAAAATTCCCAATTCGTCTACACCAGATATTTTTTTTTTTTTGCAATAACATTCATTATTGTAACTGACGGGGATTCATTCTCCACCTACAAAAAACCTGAGGATTGTCTTTAGAAAGTTAAATTAAAAATCCTATTCTTATAAAAACTGAATATATACTAGAAGTCATGTGATATAAGTAAGTGTACATACGTGAGTAAGTAAGAAAAGTACACATATATTATAAAGTACACATATATTTGTATGTTATATCTATAATGACTATGTATTTTATCTTATAATCAGTTCAAACAAGTCGAAGAATACATGATATACAGAAAGCTTCCGAGAAAACTGCGACAGAAAATATCTGAATACTATGAACACCGTTACCAAGGCAAAATGTTTGACGAAGACAACATACTGGACGAATTAAACGAGGTTTTAAGACAGGTAGGGTACATCATAGAGGCCATACAGACTCCAATTTCATAAACAATAACGCGAAATATTGCTATTGAGGTAATGATCTAGTCAATGAAAGGTGCCTACAGGAAGATACTTATTTCAATGATGGTTCATAACTAATTGAATATGAAACGAGAATCGGGATTATTTTTCTCACTATTGAATATAGAATGTCAATAAATTGCTTCATTTTCACAAAATTCCTTTAAAGCCATAGAATACTGGAAAAATATATCAAATCGTTTATGACGTCATAATAGATCAAGCACCTAAAAATAATTATTATGAATTTACCTTTCCTAATTTGCAGTAAACATGTGAAATACGAGTAATTTTTCTAAATCTAATGAAACAAATCCTATGAAAAAATTATAAGTGATAACTATTTATGGTTATGTTTGAAACAAATAAATATGATATCTATGAGCATTATGCGTAAAGTAAGATTTATTTCAACCTTTTTGCGTTGTATAACACTGTTTATATTTGGTTTTTAGGAGGTGATCAACCACAACTGTCGAGCTCTTGTCAAATCCGTGCCATTCTTCACAAACGCCGATCCTCAATTCGTGTCGGCGGTCATCAGTAAATTAGAATTCGAAGTCTTTCAGCCGGGGGATTATGTAATTAGGGAGGGAACTATGGGAAATAAAATGTACTTTATCCAGGAGGGCATCGTCGACATTATCACCAAGGACAATGAAATCGCCACCTCGCTTTCTGATGGCTCATATTTTGGCGGTATAATTTTTGTTTTTGTTTTGAATCTTCAATGATTTTTGTGTGCGTACGACAGTTAAACACTGCATGACTATAACAAAATATCAGCATGTTAAACTTATATATGCATAAGGTCACTGGAATATATTTTTCTCTTGGAGAACAATGTGTAAAATTGGGGTTTTTTATGAAATGAACTTCTTTTTGTAGAGATATGCCTGCTTACCAATGCAAAACGAGTGGCTAGTGTGCGGGCAGAAACATACGTCAATTTATATTCACTGTCAGTACAACATTTCAATTCAGTACTGGAACGATATCCGCTCATGCGCAGAACGATGGAAAGTGTTGCCGCAGAACGACTAACGAAAATCGGCAAAAATCCGAGCATCGTTAGTAGTAGAGCGGATCTGGAGGAGGACCAGAAATTAGTCAATGAGATCGTCATGGAATCCACCCCTGTCGTAACGAGTGCTAGTGAAGACGAGGACAAAGATTCAGACGACAGCTCCGAGAGTTCGAAAAGCTCGCGCAGGAAGAAAAAATTCAAGTTCGATTTCACAGGAAAGTTGCAAAAAATCACTGAGGAAAGGAAGTCGAAATCAAGAGAGAGCCTTCACAAGGATTCCCTTGATATGCCAAACGGGAAAATGGAAAAGTTGCGCAAGATGCCGTCCGGTTCCAATTTGTTTGGGCTACGAGTAGGTTTTGCAGGGTTTTCTGACAGAAAACGATCGGAAAGTGTGGGAGCGAATTTGAATTCAATAGAACATCATTCTGGGTCGGGCCAATCGGGGCAAAGTTATCTTCCTCGTAGGGCCAGTTTTCTTGGAACGAAGTTCTTTAAACCGAAAGAACCAAAGAAAGAAAAAAAAGAAAGGACCAGATCAACGGGAGGAAATGATTCACCATCATCAGATGGGAAAGGCGGTGTGATTCAGTTCCTAACAGTTCCCCTTCAAGCTGATCTGAGGCATAAACTAAAGGGAAAGAAATCGAAATCAGAACACTCGGTTTCACAAAAAGAACCTCCCACCAATATGCATTCCCAGGACATTGTTGAGGAATCTCCTCTCAATGTGCAATCAGGAAGCGATAGTATACCAGAAACAGTGGTGCATCAGACCGATAGGGCTAAAGAATGCGTCTATCAGATAGAGGATATAGATGAGTCATCACCCAGTTCCCATCTTTAAGTATTTTCATTTTTTTAATTTCATTTCATAAAAATTTCATCGTTCGAATTTAGTGTACACTTCGGAAGATTTTTATCATGAAGTTTAATTACAAGATTCAATATGCCATATCATAAAGATAATATTTGACTTTTTAATGCAATTTTATTATGCAACCAGGTATAAATACATGTGGATTTAATAGTACAACAAAGTTTAAATTCTTTAGGTATTATAGTTTTTTTTCTCTTTATTGAAAATTGTAAGGCAGCATAAATATTTCTTAAGAATAGAAACTTTTTTAAAATATAATTAATTAATAAATATTTCTACCCTCGATTGAGAAAGTTGGATAATAGTCACATTTATTAAGTTATTTCAGCCCTTTATTTGCATTCTGATAATTTTATATAGTAAAGAAAATTTTATTTTGTTTAGTACATGTAGCATTTATATCAAACACATCAATAAATGATTGGATTGTGGTTACGTAGTTAATTAGGAAAACTATAAAAAAAAAAAAATTAATTTTCGAAAGCGAGAGAAACGAAAACTTTTGTTGTTTGAAATACAAAATAAAGCCCACCCTCTTAAATATTTTAAAGATATGTGGTAACATAAAAGATAAATGTAGTTTATCTAGACCAAGACCTTTTATCTGAACTTTTTATCTTTAAACAATGTATTATTCGCGAAAAATTTTTATTCATCACAGAATTATCATAAGGTTGTAATAAAAAGGCTTTATTATGCTACAAATTGGACATCTACAGCTAAGATACCTCATGATTTAATTGAAACTCTATATCATACCACTGTATGCATATCAAGTAATACTGTTTTTCCTTTGACGAAGTGCGTGTTTCTTCAATCGTCCATCATGGGTTTTTTTTCTTTTCTTAGGATGAACCACTTCTTTGTAAAAAAAAAAATGTGTCTGTTGCCGCTTTATGTAAGAAAAACAAGAAGTCCAGATATATTTAATTTTAATTTGAAAACATGAAATTTCAAGGTTCGCAAGATAGATTTTCATGTGCCATGTGTAAGAGTTACAATATCATTGCTACATCACACAGTGATATAATGAGACATTTTACTGTTTTTATGAGGGTAATTGCCTTGTCTTGTTCATTATTTTTTCATATTACTGTTTAGTGTTTGAATATTATTGTAGTGCATATACAATGCACATCATGCGTGCCAAATTGTCTTTTTTGTAGTGTGTAGTTTACAACGAATTTTGTTACTTTAATGTCTCGGTTTGCATATTTTGACGATCAACTATTTTTCCTCTTAAAATTCAAAGCTTTAATTTCATTGGTCTATCAGTATTATAAATTAAATTAGCACGAACCCTTGTTGGTTTTTATGTGTATACTGATAGTCAACTCCTTTATGCAATTGCAAAATTCATAAAACTCACGGTTAGATTTATTTTCCAAACATTGCTGCAGGGTTTATATTTTTTCATGTTAAATCCATCATAATGTCCATATTTGTTAATTTATATATTAAAGAACTGGTATAAAATGTATTTCGGTGTTACATCATGATGATTCTGTCACTTTGTAGTTGTTAAGTTTTGTTAACGTACTTTACTAATGTATTAAAGTCTCTTTGTTTTCTAAAAAAAAAAATACATTCCAAGGCGTTGTCCCCCTTTTTTAACTTCTTATTTTGTTTGAAATAAGCATGTTTCGATTAAATGATTGTTTTGTTGTATTTATGTTCCCAGAAAAGAGAAAAATATCCCCCTTTGCCTCTGTGTAACACAGCAAGATTATTTAGTACATTGCAACATAATTGTTTCCTAGAAACTAATGTTATTCTGTAGATAAGATCGACTGTGATATTATACATGCATCGCGTTTTTCTTTCTTTCGTTCTGTTTTTTTTAAAGAATATTTGTTATATATTATTTATTTATGTTGGTAAGAACGTTATCTCTGGCTCCTTTAGTAAAAGGCCAAGGACAGAGAACTTACTGATTTTCACTGAGTTATCAGAATAAAAACTGAAACATTTTCATATTTGGATTTCTTTTTCTCTTCTATTATTTATTATTATTAGATCCACTCAATAAATAGATAAAGGACTACAAATCATCACTATATAGTAAAGAAATTACCCAAGCGGTATTACATGTACGATGACTGTATGAGCCTATAGTTTTACATGCAGTTTGTATCATCAAGATACGGTATAATTACATAACATTTACTGTTTGAGGAAAATGTGCTGAAATTTATTACAATATCAAATTTTTATATCTGTTCCAGCCAAAAGAATTGGTAAACTAAAGAAATTATAGCCTTGAAACTCGAATGTCAATTAACAAAAACTGTATATGATGTTGGTAAAAAGTAATTCAAGTGCACTTTTTAAACCAGATTAATTCAAAGTAACAGCATATTAACTACGTACCGTAACTGGTTTTTAGGCCAAAATAAAATGAAAGCTCAATACCATAATACTAGTAAACTAGAGCAGAGCTCGTGGCAAAGCCACGATTAGGTCTTCCGTTGTTGCTGCGGGTTAAAAATATATGTGATATGGTGTCAAACGATTATAATGACTAAACTTTCAGTTCCGCTTTTGTTATAAAAACGTGTCGTGATTGAAAACATGTATATAAAATGTGTTTTGAACAAGACAGGAAGAAAAAGTTTTTGGAAAACTATTTGTCGAACACAATCTGTGTAATCGTTTCAAAAATTCTATAAAAAGTGAGAAGTTTAATGGCGAGTTAAATTTTCAAAGGGTAGCAAGCATTGTTATAAACAGTATGTACTCATGATTCATGTCAGGAATTGTAGGGTTTTTTTTAAAAAACCTAACCCGCCTACAAAACACGTAATCTTTTCTCTAAGATAACTTGTTTATTTAAATCTTTCTAAATTTTTGAAGACTATTTGCAAGTTTAAAATTGTTACGTGCTGACAAAATTTAGTAATTTGTCAAAATTGATGACATCTTTGAGATTTTCTACAGGGAAATGTGTGTCGTCTGATATTATTTAATGATACGAGTAGAGTTGGACATTCAAAATAATATATAATCAGCTAAAAAAAGATGAGCGGGAGAATTTATGCAAAAGCGAGCATCTAAATTTTACACCAGATGGTGCTGTTTCATAGGGACTCCGCTTTGTAATGTGAATTAAATAACCTTATTTACAGAAATGAATATTACTTCTCTCGACTATTAATGATATGCAAAATCCTTATTTTTATGTCAGTGGGTTGACTAATTAAATTTAAAAAAAAACTTCAATTGCGCTTGCGTAAATTGGAATTCTGGGAAGGAATTAGACAGTCCGTGTTAGAGAAATTCGAAGAAGTTATGAAACTGGTCAGTTTCTATATCAAACTGTGCATTGATGTATTAAAAGACTATCATTGTTATCGTCTGTAGCCATGGTCCGGAATCCGTATGTGCAGTCATACATTGTATGTACATCAATAAACCTATACCTCCTCACCTACAGCCATACAAATGAGGGTGCAACCTTCATATACACAAGCATATTTGTATTATAGTTCTGGAAAGTATTTATCTTGTATTTTAATATATTGGGTATTCATTGTTCACATAAAAGCCACATATATTCCACTGGCTGTAGCTAACCTTGTAAGTAAATTAAGTTGCATTACAACCTCATAATACACAACTTCAATTAAAAAAATTTTTTAAATCAATTTCCATACAATTAGCAATAAATAAAATTCCCAATAACGCACATCTATCTCACTTAGTGTAACTTTGAGAAGCGCATATATTTTTGGGAGGCAGATATGTCGCTATATTATAGTCTGCAAGTCAAGTGAATTATCATGGTCTTTCAAAGAAATAAGAAATCCGTCGACAGTTGCAGTACTTTGATGATTTCTATGGTGATCGACTGCATTGCTTAATGTAGTCGTATTTCCGAAGAACAAAATTGTCTTTGTCTTCAAACTTTTAATTATAATATATTATGAATTATTATGTTCATAACTATAAAAGTTTAGCGTGTTCAACATGTTAATTTATTAGCCACATTCTTAGGTTACGATTTCACATCTTTAATGTGAAGATGATTGACTTCGAATAATAGTCTTAGTAAAAGCACCCTTCCAACTGTTACTCAATTACATATGTTCTGAGTTGTGTGCGCTGAAGCGACACAAGATCTTCGGTCGCACGTGGCGATTGAATTAACACAGACTGACCGAATAAACACACGGGTGGGAAAATTAAACACGTTGAGGAGAAAATGTTACACATAACAAGAAGTCACCAACAATTATTTTCGACAGATCTGGATATCTTTTCGCCAATTTAAAAAAAAATCCAGCGCGAGCACTTGTCAGAGGGGCGGGAGGAGGGGGGAACGCAGCACTGAGTTCGCTTCCACACTGAAACGAACAACCATGTAGAAAATCTACAGAGTGATTAATATAGACTGATAGAATCTAATCTATAATATTCTTTTAAATAATCATCCAATGCCTCAATTCAGGACAATTCAGGACATTCTTTTATCGTGCTAGCACCTACCGCAAACATGTAACATGGAACTTTGATTATAATTTGATTTGATTTTTAAACTACCTTGTACGCTATCCTTTAATTAAATCAATGCTTAATCAACTGTACAAGTAAAATAAATTCATTTATTTTTGTCATAAATCTATATAATAGTTGAAAACGTAATAAAATAGAGTTATGTCCGTGCAAAATATGAAACATGAACGCGTGATAAGGTACATGTAGAAGAACTGGATCGTGCTGGATCTCCTCGGCCATGTGCGAGGGATGATCATCATTTCATATTTGGGGGGGGGGGGGGGGAGGGGGGGGGTAAATTTTATTAGATAAACAAACCAACCATTAATTTATGTCTGACTATGTTTCCGATTTGGAGTAATATCTTTCATTAATATTCAGTTACACTCAAATGTTTAATTAAATAAATACAAGATGGACAAACTTTTATAATATAAAATTAAAACAGTTCTTGTATTTACGGCTATATAAACTCAAACACATTCATCTTCATCTAAGTGTGCGTCGCGGTGTGCGAATCCTGTGTATTAGATAATCGCTTACCGCTAGTAGTGCAGCCGTGGCTGATCTTCTCGGCCGTGGACGAAAGATAGATTACGTAAAGGTACAACGCACAGACACGCACAGCTCAGAACCCAGGAAGATTTGAAAAGTTTGCAGTATAATGACCATATTCTATCAAATAGAAATTCTTTATTTTAAACTTAAAACCCACAATTGATCTATGTCTGATATTGCTTTAGATTGAGAATGACATTGCTTTTATTAATTAACTGAACGATTTCTTAATTGACACCAAATCTTTTAGTCCATAAACTTTTATGTGTAATCAAAATTAAAAACAATTTTTGAGTTCGCGTCTAAATAAACTCATTTATGAGAGACGCAACTCTCGTGTATTAGATAACCGCTCACCGCTAGGTAGCCCAGCCGCGACCACGGTGACCGATTTTCTCGGCCGCGGGCGAGGGAGAGTTTCGTTAACTTGGCCAAATTGCCGCGAGTACTGGTCAACACGTATTACTTTTTACCCTCATATTTTGCAATACACGAACACAAAAACAGTTTTATGAGATCAATAAAGTCACAAACAACATTTTTTGCAGCGACGCCCATATCGAAAAATTTACCGTTTAAGAGTTATGAAGCAAAGACTTTTAAGGGATCTAGACCCCTCATTTTAGGGGCTAGCCCCTTTTTTAAGGTATCAAATGAAAGCTCTTAATATTCTGCACAACTTTTATTCTATATGTGTCTAGAAAAAAATTACAACTAAAAAGTTATTGAGCAAAGATACAGGCAAAATTTAACATTTTTTGAAACATAAATTCCGATGTAATTTTTTAAGCAGTATACGTGTGTTAATCAAACATATAAAACTAGGAGGACAACGTTCAAGATGTCTACATTAAAGATTTGTAAATTAAAACTACTTGCTACGGATCAACTCGGAGCCTTTGCAGGTACACGAGACCCACTAAAAAAATATTCAAAGGGGAATAACTCATTACCGGAAGTAGCGATTTCACCATATTTTTTGCTATAGTAAGCTATTGTCATTTACAATAAATCCTGAAAATCTGAATAAAATCTAATGACAAACAAGCGAGATATTACAGTTTAAAGAAACGTCTAGAAGAAAAAGAAGAAGAACTAGACACGATCTCGTTGCGAGCAACGAGGAGGTCTTCCGTCTGATTTTAGAAATTGAAATTTATGTTCGATCTTGATTTTGGTATTTAACAGCTATACATGATTTAAAACAGGAAAAGAGGATCTTCATTTATAGTGTTTGATACTATTTTGTTTCAGGTGTAAGAGTTTTGTTCAACAAGTGTTTAGAAATTCGTCACCGTTCTTGAGATATTTCAGAAAGAATATTTTAGGGGCCGGATCCTATCTCCTTATTGGGGCCGCTGAACAAAAATTGTAAGGTTGCATGTTATTAGGTACATTATTTTAGCATCTTTTCTTTTATACTGCATTTCAAAATATTTTTTCTTTTTGAGATATAGGTTATCACATTTTTGGACTTCTGACCCCTAAAAATCCTTAATTACGTAACACATGAGAAAAATCATTATAATGTTAGGCTACACAACTGTTAGATAAACATATTTGCTTCTATAATCTATTACGAAATACCCCTCGGTAAAGAACTATAGGATAAAGACTTTAGAGCCCTCTAGGTCCCTAATATTAGGGGCTAGCCCCTTTTTCATGGTATCAAATGAAAGGTCATTTGATTATAAAGACATTTTGTTCAACAAGTGTTCAGAAATCCGTTACCATTCTTGAGATATCTCAGAAAGAATATTTTAGGGGCCGGTCCCTTATCTCCTTATTGGGGCCGCTGAACCAAATTTTTTAGGCTGCATGTTGTTAAGGACATCATTTTGAGCTTCTTCTCCTTTATACTGCATTTCAAAATATTTTTCCGTTTTGAGATATAGGTGGTCAAAGTTTTGGACTTCTGACCCCTAAAAACCCCTAATTACGTAACATATGAGAAAATCGTTATACTGCTTGGTTTCAAAACTGTAAGATTAACATATTTGCTTCTATAATTTATTACAAAATATCCCTCAGTAAAGAACTATAGTAAAAAGACTTTAGAGCCCTCTAGGTCCCTAATATTAGGGGCCAGCCCCTTTTTCTTGGTATCAAATGAAAGGTCATTTAATTATAAAGACATTTTGTTCAACAAGTGTTCAGAAATTCGTTACTATTCTTGAGATATCCCAGAAAGAATGTTTTAGGGGCCGGTCCCTTATCTCCTTATTGGGACCGCTGAACCAAATTTTTTAGGTTGCATGGTGTTAAGTACATCATTTTGAGCATCTTTTCTTTTATACTGCATTTCAAAATATTTTTCCTTTTTGAGATATAGGTGGTCAAAGTTTTGGACTTCTGACCCCTAAAAATCCCTAATTACGTAACATATGAGAAAATCGTTATACTGCTTGGCTTCATATCTGTAAGATAAACATATTTGCTTATATAAATTATTACAAAATATCCCTCGGTAAAGAGTTATGGGTAAAAGACTTTAGAGCCCTCTAGGTCCCTAATTTGAGGGGCCAGCCCCTTTTTCCTGATATCAGCAGAAAGGTTTTGTAAGTATAAACTTTTTTTACATTACATGTTTTAACAAAATATTTTCCAGAAAAGAGATAAAGAGAGAAAAGCACAAAAATTCACGACGCTTTTTTAATGTCAATTTTCGAGCCATAGCGAGCTTTGGCGCCAGTAGTGCTAAACATACAAAACAGCAATCATGCAAAACTTCAATCTTTCCTTTACCTACCGTAAAAATTTGAGCTTAATATCTCTTATAGTTTAGGAGAACAACAGAAGACAAAATACCCCTATGAAAATTAGAAAAATCTCAATATCTCAAAAACGGATGTGACGTCATCAATACAAAAAATTTCCAATCAAGTTCAGACGAATATCTATCACATCCTAAAATTTGATTGAAATCGGCCGAGCCGTTTCTGAGAAATCGCGTGCACAAAAAAAGGGGAAAAAATAATAATAATAAGAATAGGGAAAAAGAAACCGAAGAATAACAAGAAGGTCTTCCGTTGGAAACGGAAGACCTTAAAAATAATAATGAAGAATTTCCAACAGAATCAGTACAAGGTCTTCCGTTGGAAACGGAAGACCTTAATAACAACACACTATGTGGAATTAGCAACGGCACGCTGCAGCTATCTAACATTTGGCATATTAAATGTACAAATATATAATTATGACATAAAGTTGGATCACATGGTTTATTTACTTTAATAAAACATTTCTAAAAATTTAAACTTTCCGCTGTACGTGTCGTCTTAGGCTGCTATTTTTGAACCTAAGCAATTCTTTATATGGCCTTGCTAATAAACCGGTTCTTAAGACCCACGTGACACAAACAGGTATTCGAATGAAAACCTAATATTTCTGAACAATTAATTCATTATTATATCAAGTAGAAATTGATTTCTGTCTAATTCGTCCCTCAAACGAAATAAATCATATTTCATGTCACCCTCCTCGCTTTTGTAGCCTTGAAAATTATATAGCAACTGTGAAATAATGGCAAAAAGCAAGCCTTAGACACCTTCAAACATATTATTCCACAGGCAACTGAATTTTTACCAATCAGTCGATTAATAAGTCATATATCGAAAAATTCTACCCCTACTATATATAAATACAGTGTGTATTTATATATAATAGGGGCACCTGAATTTTTATCAATCAGTCGACTAATAACGAATATTTCGATATATGACTTATTAATCGACTGATTGATAAAAATGCAGGTGTCTGTGCTTATTTTGATAGGAGGCCACTCCCGTCCGAGTCCAGAGGGTTTGGATCAGGATTAGCTGTTCATATATCGACAATATAAAATAATGCTAGGGAATATAGAGAGTAAAAAGGAATGGCCGAAACAAATGAAACCGACATTCATTTAGTAGATACTCAGCATCCTCAACATTGGAGAATTAATGAAAGTTAATTGCTGAAACTACCACACCTACAATAAAAAGAAATATGTTGAAGTCGTAAAGAGAATGTAAATAGGACTTGCAAACTAACGATTATCAAATGTTTTGGTCGGGAATGAAATATGAAAATCAAAGCACTGATATAGTCATAATTTTAAAACTCTATATAGTTCCACGCTTCGTAAATAAGTGTAGAATAGCGATTGATTTCTTCGTAGGAGTTTCAATTCAATGCTAAATGGAATTTGCGCTCCAACAGAAGCTAAGAGATCGAAGAAAAAAAGATTTTCTATGAAAACTTCGGAAAGCTGTACAGAAAGTTCATCCGGTGGTACATGTATAAGGTAGAATGCTACATCAAAATTTATAACTATGGATTGTTAACGTGTCATTTCTGAAACTTGATTTTATTGTTCAAAAAGGGATGTTTGCTCTAAGTTAGTTTACACGATTTTTTGGTATTATTTATGAGAAAGTCAAAAAATTGTTTTGATTGCGAGTAACACACGGTAAAGATTAAAATTAGATGTGGATAAATTCATGATATTAATATCTTATAAATCATATATAGTAATGGCAAAAAGAGGTTTTATTTTTTGAACTAAAAAAATATTTTTAAAAATTATAATACCTCCCTTGTAAGATTATTTCTACCTTACAGAGGCTTACGGTGTGATATAGGGAATAGAAATGGAAATGACATGAAGTTATCCAAACAGAAGTTCAGCTATGGGGTACGCTTTCACCGTTGCTTTTTTTTCCTTTGTAGATCTTGCAGATGACATTCTTTAAAAGCACAACTTCAAAAGGATAATTTGAACAAAACGGAAGTCCAATATGAAGGTGCATTCGGGCTTAACATCAATTAAAACTAAACAAAACTAGAGAAAATTATCAAATTAAAAACACTTATAAAAATAAAAACACAATTGAATATAAGATAAGATAAGATGTTTATTTGGTACTTAAAGGCCATTGCCCACTGTACATTTAGGCATCATATTTATATGCAACATAAACATGTTATATTCATAATGTAAATACATAGAAAATTTGAAACAGGAGCAATACTGTATTGTTTTAACATAGATTGTCATAGAGTTAGCATTTCTTGTCTTATTGACAGACCTTTTTTTAATAAAAATTGCTGTACATTTGATCACATTTTGGTCATTGCTGTTAAAAAGATGGTCAATACAAATTGGAACATCTTTTCTTACTGATGGACAGTGAAACAAAAAATTTCTTCTTAAGTCCTCCAACATCGGACAGTGATATAGAAAATGTACTTCATTTTCAATTTGTCTTTAATTACAAAGTTGACATAATCTATCCATACTATCAATTCCCTCAAAACTACCCTCTTCAATAAGTAATTTGTGTAAGGAACACCTAAAAGAGGCTAATGCCTGTTTTAAAGGGTAGCTTAGAAAGGAGAGGTAACTCTCACATGCAAGTTGTTTTTTAAACATCACATAGAAAGCACACTTTGGTGAATTGTCTAAATTTGAGTTCCATTCCTGTAGGGCATAGTCTCTCACCCTTTGGTTCAATTCTGACATAAAGACCTTTGGATCTCCAGGGCCACCACTTAACCAAACGTCCCCAAAGCCGTAGTGATTTAAGACTGATTTCAATTTAGATACCCAGTTTGGAGTTGAACGATTGCTGCACAAATCCAAATTATAAAGCATCTCGAAACACTGTCTTGGATATCTTGAAGTTTCCATTTTTTGTATTTTCAGCCAGTATTTCATCACTGGTTTTATCATGTATATAACATAAAGGGGTAGTCTTCCACATTCAATCTCTTCGTTGATATCAGTTCCCCAGACTTCTGCTCCATATGTTAGAACAGGAACGCTAATGCTGTAAAAAAGTTTAAAACACACATTAGGATCACGGTTATTCAGGATTTTCAAAGAATGTTTTAACATATTTAATGCTTTTCGTGCCTGTAGTGCCAGTGACTTACAGCATTGTGTCCATTTCAGTCGACAGGAAAATGTGGTACCAAGGTACTTGTAGTAAGACTCAACATCCATAGGTTTCCCGTTGAACATCCATTTTTCTGTGCCTGCAATTACTCCACCTCTCTTGAAAACCACTACTTTTGATTTGTCCATATTTACTGTTAGGTTCCACTTCAGACAGTATTTTTGTGGTACGTTTATTTTCTTTTGTAGTCCATTTACAGTGTCTGATATCATAAGAAGATCATCAGCAAACAGGAGGGCGGTTATATCCGATATTTGTTTTGTAATATAGATTCCTTCACACTGAGAGTTACGTAACATCTCAATAAATTCATTTATGTACATTGAAAAAAGCCATGGGCTTAAAATACATCCTTGACAAGCACCGACATTACATGTAAAATATTCAGTAATTTTGTTTCCAATTTTAACACAACACACGGTGATAAATAGACTGTAATATTGTGATCATCTTTCCATGTATACCTTTATAGACAATAAAATAGTTTTTTTACGATCGATAGAGTCAAATGCTTTGGAGAAGTCTATAAAGACACAATAGATCTTCCCTCGTTTTTTTGTAATGTATTTCTGCACTATATAGATGGTAGAACAAAAATATTGTCAGTTGTGGAATATCCGTGACGAAATCGTGCTTGTTCCTCGGGAATACGACCCATGGTCTCAGACCATAAATTGAGTCTCTTATTCAGAACTGTTGTGAATATTTTGCTACAGGAATCAAGTAGCGAGATTCCCCTATAGTTATTAGGGTCTTCTCTGTCTCCTTTTTTGAAGAGAGGAATAATCATACTTTTGAACCAAGACTCTGGAAACTGTCCTGAATTAAATATTTGGTTAAAAAGTTTCCTTGGTAGGTTTCCTACTTCTTTGTTGGAATACTTGTAAAATTCGTTTGGGATTTCATCTTGTCCAGGACTTTTATTGTTTTTTAAGACCTTTGATAACTTCCTGAATTTCTTCTTCTGTGATTTCATTGTCAAGAATCTCATCAGAATTGTACGAACACAAATCACAGCCTTCCTTGTGTTGTTCTAGCATATTGTTTACATGTTCAGTAAAGTCATTTGTTATGGTCTCTTCCTGATTAAATAAGTTACTGAAGTAACTGGCCCATTTTCTGGCTGAAATAACAGGTTGATTGGTTTGACTTCAGCAACTTCAGCAAATTCAGTGTCTCTAGAATTGTAGTATATAGACCCCTGTGGGGGTAGATAAATAAAACCCAAAATTAAATTTGGGCACTCTTGATCACTAAATATATCCTTAATATGCAAATACAATCTATCATCAACACTAAATATTTTTGTCACTGTGTTGTAGCACCAAGGACCTCTTAACTAAAACTGTTCCACCACCTGCTGGTTTATTACAAACTGTACGCATGGCTGAAAATATTGCCCATTCATTACTTTCAAATTCATTGTCTGTTGTCTGAAATGATTCTATAAAACCAATGATATCATAATGCTGTATCAAGGATTACACTTCACTTTTAATGGAGCGTAATTTACTTGCTAAGCTTTCTATATTCCATGATACAACACTAATGTTCATCACGGGTTGTACAATTGAAGAAGTTGACAACTTCGTTTATCTTAACAGTAAGACCATGATAGCCAATAGAGGTTGAGAAAAGATCACTAAAGCCCGTAGTCTATGCAAAACCAGGATATCACCAATGTTCAGAACAAAAACCAAATAAGGATTTTCTAACCAAGCGTTATTATAGTCCTCTTTTGTGACTCAGTCTAAGAAGACGACAAGGATATAAAAAAAAATCTAGCACAAAATCTAGATATCACTGAAGAATACATTTAATTATGTTCTTGACCAAACAAAATATTACAATACTAATACAGCTGTTTAAGAACAGCGTCAACTTCTGGCCAAATTAGAGAAAAGAGTTAGGAAATAAAAAACCGTGTCTTGTAAATGGAAAGGTCGGCAATATCTAAGTAATACAAAGATGTATTCCACCCAAAATGAGAAACAGAAGGCGAAATAATGGGAACTGGAGACGAAGAGCAGAAAAAAAACTTAAGATACAGCATTCATGTACGTCTTTAGTAGCTACAAAACAGAAAATCATAGAACCTTAATCCATACATTTACAAAACATGCAATATACTAAGTAAGAAGTCCCCAATTTTGATTTGATTCCCTCATTTCAAAAACCTTAAAACAACCGGAAATATTTGATACAGATATTACTATTGACGACCCCTCATATAGACTCTTCAAAATCTGTGCTTAGTGGCAATCTAGCTCAGGACAAACCTTTTGTTGAGATCTTTGAGAAAACTTGATGCTTTCTACCACTAATTTTAGCATTTTGACACTATGTCCTTATATTATGGATTGGAGAAGAATAATAAGCTGACCTTTATCACGTCGCTTGAGGGGTGTGTTCAATTCGTTCACCTCTCCCAACCCCTATGTTAGGGGAATATCCGATGATTAGAAATCTATCATAATGATGCATGATATTTTATTCGGGAGAATAGGTCTGGCATCAGAAGTGACATATCATTTATCAACTTTCTGAAATAAAACGTGCATCCCGTCTCTACTGTTTACAATTCATTGATCCGCCAAAATAATGTTCTCTGACATCACGATCTAACTCTGATTCTTGCTTCCATAGAGAGACTCTGTAGCATTACATGACAGGTCCAATATGATGCATACATGTACATCGTATATTAATAGGATTCATTTCTAGGACTTCAATTCTAGGTAAAATGCATACCTTAATGTATAAGCACTTGCATGAATAAAGTAAAACTGGAAAGCATTAGACATTTAATTGCAAAATTTCATTTTTAATGCAACTAAACAGCGCAAACTTCAATAACGTGACTGTTTAATAACATTGCAATACAACTATAAAACTTGTAAAACAATGCATATTCTTTCTTAACAAGTGAAATGATAGACGTCACAACATATTCAGGAAACTTTACATAGATACACGCACTAGGAAGTTCCTTAAAAATGGCAGAAATGTACATCTACAATACATGTTTAACGCTTATGATCACTTCCCTTTCGAATATCTTGATAACATAATTAGATGATCAAAACGTGAAACAAAATGAGAAAAACGAAACATAATTCAATAATGTATATAATGTTGTAGAGGAAGAGGATGTTCCAGACCTGCTACGAGGCAAAGAGAATTACATTTCCGGTACACAATGAAAAGGAATGCTTTCAATACAATTGCAATGAAAATGATGAAATGTTAAAAATCACGATTTGTTTAACGTAAAGGTAACTGGTGGTCCATGATCGACAATTAATAGGACGATTTCGGAAGTGCCACGGAAGTTGAACAATATGGGTTTACTCGGGGTTGCGGTGTATTAATGTTTCTGCCTTAAAGTAATAAAATGTATAGTAAGCTATCTTTGTAAACTTTGAGAAATGAGCTCTTTCCAAGCATGAGAAAAAAGCTTTCAAGTAATTATGAAAATGTTTTCGTAAACGAAGAAAAAAAATGTTATTTTTCCTCATAACATACAAAGCTTGTAATATTAGGCTAAATATCTGTATTAAAACAAATCTCTGGATACATGAATATTATGACATCAAAATACTGTTATTGAAATAATGTACGCGAGACACCTAATCAAACTTAAAGCGTTCTAGAAAAAAAAATACAAATCTTCTTACAATATCAACACATTGTAGAAAAATATGATTGCACAAAAATAAACACATATATAAACACATATAGCACAGGAATCTGCGTCACCATAACATATACCCTGATTCAACCAGGCAACATAGAGAGTATATAATCTATTATGCTGTAAATTGCAAAAAATAAAGACCAAAAAAACATTTCCGAAATCTTTCGCATTCCAGTTCAAAGTCAGCGATGTAGCCGTGTAGAATTCCTAAGTTCATGGACAAGCCTTCAGGAACTATTACACAGTATTGATCACGTAGGGAGGCCTGGGAGGGCTGCTCCTGCTACCGTCTCTAGACTCAATGTTGTTTTGTCTGTAAATGACAAGACATGAGCGTCAGCTTTTGTCAAGAGATTCGGAAATGATCGGGAGAATGAATGTCACATGGTGAATCAGATCATGATTCAATTTTGTGCCGCTGACTAAGCTGTTAACGCTGGATATTTAGTGTTTCTGTTTTGTTCTTTGTTCTGATTCCACTGTGAGTTTGTTATTCAAGAAAACAGTTCAGAAAGAAAAAATGTTTTTTCTTCTTCTTTCAAAAAAATGAGATCTGTAGGTTGATATGTTTTTCAATATTTTTTTTTTATTTTTCCCTTGTTCAAAATTAATTTTTATCTCAATGGAGTTAAAAGTTGAAAATAAAATTGTTTTTGTCACGTTGCACACCTACAGATGGGGGACTTAACAAAGTAAACAATTTATATCTGTGCATCTTATAAACCCTTATGACACAATGGTAAAATTGTTTTTAGTTTCATTATCCATTATGGCCTGATCTTAATGAATATTTTCTCTTCTCTACACTTCTATCAGTAAGGTCAGGGCTTAACTCATGGTCCGTCAGATAACAATTAGCTTACAAAATGTATTTTGAAGTTAAGGATGAAAAACAAAACTGAAAAGATTGTTCAAATTTCTCAAGTAAACAGTCTCTGATGTTTTATTAACATACAACTCCCCTTAAAAAAAGATGACCCTACCTGGTGTGCTAGCAGTCTTTCATATGCTTCATCAGGCCTCCTTGGGAGGGGGCGACTACTCATTACAGAGGCCTGCTGGGGAATAGGCTTGGCCACTGAGTAGCTACGTTCTGGGACAGGAGGGGCGGAGTCAGCAGGCGTCACATGGCCATTTCTGGATGGGGTGTCCTGGCCTCGACTTACTCTGGAAGCGAGTCTCTGTTTTAAAGAAATATTGAAAATTCATGAGCACACACCTCTTCCATTTATTTTAGAAATAGTAAAATGCATTGATATACATGCTACCTAACTAATAGCATTAAATGGTCCATGTTGCCTGTTAAGGTCTTGACATTTTAAGCTATACATTTTATCTACTTATAATCGTTTAAAACTATATCACTTGCTTCTCACAAAGAGTGTTACTATAAAGAATGTCAATTTTTAAAAAAATATATAAAATGTTTAGAAGCTAGTATTACCCCGGTACATGCGAAACAGTTTTACGATTTTTAAACTTTCAAGCAGCATGCAAAGACAACAATTTAAACAATGTAAACATTAATTTACCAAAAAATAAACCTCAAAATGCATGCGTTGTTAACAAAATAAAAGAATTTCTATTATAATGAATAATAATTCAGTTTTTAAAGCAACAACATAAGCTTGGACATGTGGACATTAAATGGGCGACATGAAATAAAAAACAAAATTGGCTGTAGGGAGAGGAAGGACTCAAAATATCAAAATACAACAGAATCATTCCTATAATTTTTGGTGGCCAGTTTTCGTGGATAACAGATTGTTATTTTGTCAAAGGCTCATTTGTCTACTAGTAATAACACATGAAAAGTTGAAGACTTGTATAATTTGCTGGGAATGTAAATTGGTAGTTTCTAATGAAATCCATGATAATTGAACCACCATGAATTCTAGTGATTCTGCATTATGACATGTCTTGTTTAATCTTGCAAATGCATGTGTGGGACACTCACATTCAAGGATAAATCACATGCTAAAACACAAAATTTCAAAATTTACCTCTGTTGATTTCATTTATTACAAAAAATTAAGGTCATTTAATATTGTTTACATTTTTTTTTTTTAGCTTTTAATTGAAATTTTCATTACGATGTTAATAAAATGTTAGTGTTAAAATCATTAAACCACCAGTTCCTTGTTAAATGTCCATGTGTGTGGGTGTGAAAATTAATTAACAACATAAGTGTGATTAAGACTGTGATATTTGCACATACCATTACATGCACATGTAATAAAATTTTAAAAATCTTACTCTCTGTGGATTTCTTGATGAATTTTGGCTAGAATTTTTCTGTAAACATTCATATTGTTGTGATACAATTATTACCATCTTCATTTTACATATTTTGAAACTATTTTCCACTATTACAGAGGAAGAAAATTCTGAAATAAAAAATACATTAATAATTGTTTACCTGGTCGGATTGTTCCAATTGAAAGTAAAAGTTTGGTCCCACAAGTTCTTGGTAATCACAGATACCTTGTTCCTGAAAAAAAGATGACAGAATTCATCCACCAGGATTCATTTACCCCATAAGGTAAATGGGCTGAACTACACGTAAAAATTCAACATTTCATAAGATATCTTGATAAAAGATCTGAGCATTTGACACAAACTTAGACTTTAATTACCTGTCCACATGGTTCTGTGAGGAACCCATTCCAATTCGAAATCTTAACCTGCAAAAAAAAATTTTTAAGATACAACATGTATTGAATTTCAACAGCACTGATATTTCAACAAACTTAAGAAATATTGTCGTAAAGATCGCAATTTTTGTGAGCAAATGCCATTAGATGGGCTAACTTTTGATCTTGTCTCTCTTTTACACTGACATCGCGTATAAATATCTCAATATTTTTGTTCAAATGAGATTCACATGATCACGGTTTACTATCAAAAGTGGGGATGTCTAATTAGGGATATTATATATTAGTCAGCAGTTCTCACGTGTTTGTGATAATCTACTAAATCCTTGAGAGTCCTATGGACTTTGGGCTCTCCAATGATGATGTATTTTTTGTTTGGGAGTTGATCAATCATGTAATGTCTTGTACGATCACCTCCACTGAAAAAAACAAAACAAGAATTTTGTTAATCCAAATAATACAAGATCAAAGAGAGATAAATGGAATGAACAAATCAATCGAAAGGTTACATAGTTACTTATATTTCATACTTTTTGTTGATTATTACCTGAAAGACAATGTGTAGCCAAATCTGCTCTCACTGACTCTTATTAAGTAGCAGCCACTTGGTTTTTTCTTTAATAATGATTCAGATTCTCTGAAAAAAAAGTCAAATAGTAAATTATAAACATGCTCAAAGGTATGACAATTATTTTTATCAGGTATGAAGATTTGAAAATTTCTGTGATTCTTCAAATAATTTAAAATATCATAGCCCACCCAAAGCAAATACATCCCACGACTTAATTCACTGAGTGCTACATAAAATGAACTGTTACAAAACCTCATTTTTGTTTCATCATTATGTGTTAATACAATCTTAATGGATGCAAGTACACATACATGTACATGGAATTTGGTATTTTTCACTAACAATTCAAATGATAAATACATGTAATTGAAGAAAGAATACCTGCGACTTATGACCCCATGGAACCATTCCGCAATGAAGTTGCCGCTGGTGTTGACAGGGTCGTATATTTGGTGGGCCTGGGTTTCCTTGAACCAACGAATGGTGGCCTGTCGGGTCCCTGGGGTACCGAAGGCTTGTGAGGACACAGGTTTAAACTCATCTTCTGAAAACTCCGAGTCTGATGAACTACCATCGGCCTACAAATGTCACTTCTCTACTATATCAAATATTACAGTAATTGTGTAGATTTTTTTTTTATTTTTTGTTAAATGAAAAAAACAAACATGCATTGCCATTTTCTTTCACTCATGCATAAATGACATTTTTATCTTTTGCTACATTTATTGCATGTTAAAATGTAAAGGTGAAATTTAATTTAATTTGATGGAACTTTTTCACTGCCTTTAATCAGAAACAAAAAAACCCATTTCCAGGTGCAAAAGACTCATCCCAGTAAATAATCATTACAATTTTGTGATAAAATTTAAAGAGAACACAACTAAATCAGCATTTCATACATTTTCAGGGTATTATTTTATAATTATCCTAATTTTCAACATTCAACTCTAGTGCACAAAAAAAATTTACTTTGGAAAAGTTCAAACAACTTCTCCCTTTCTAAAACTTTTCTATGGTGGAAGAAGTAGCTCTTCATATACATTTTTTTATATCGATACAAGTTTCAAAAACATTAGTTGTAAGCACTTAATTGACAAAACAGATTTTCAATCAAGACTTTACAAATTTGCTTTTCTTTGTTTTTAATTAAGCACATAAAAAGCAAACCATTCCTGCTTATTAATTACAAGTCAAAATGCAAAATACCTGTACCAACACAGCTGGGAGCATTAAAATTCTACTTACTAAGAAAAATCTACATAAATTATGAAATTGCATTCAATTCTCAAGCAATTGTCATGATGTTTAAGTTTAACAGAATTTGAATATAAAATTAATAGGTTACATCTTAATGTAATTTCTTTATCAATAAAGCATTTGCATTAATTCACCACACACTGAAGCAAGTCTTACATTTTCCGGAAATGGCTTTCGTGCCTAAACAGCAAAATATTAATAAACTCAAATGTTCCACGTCAGTTAGGCATTTCAAACTCTATACTGATTAAGTTATTTCACCAAAAGAAACAAAAGTTAAGGTAAAACCCCACATGTTAAAAACAAGAGGCCTTGTGGCCACATCGCTCACATGAGCAATAATAATCATTACTGATCAAATTGCACATGGATCTTTGCAAAAATCGTTACAGGAAAAATTGAAGAGTCTTTAAATACCTGAATGCCCATTTCATGAAATGTCTTCTTGGGTGATGGTTTTTCATAACTTTTGACGCTAGCTTTCACAGATTCAACATCAGTAAAGTCCGGTATAGGGGGAAAGTCTGGGTCATTGGAAACACCAAAGAAACCTTAAGTATAGAGGAAAAATACCTCAATGGTGGAAAATGAAAGAAAGGTTCAATACTGATTGAAGATAGCGTAAGTACAATTGAAATGAAGATGACCATGGCTTGAATGTACAATTATAGTATAATTTGAACCCATGTTACATAAAATATACAAGATAATTATACTTTCTGTAAAATATACACTGTACATGAGTTGTACATGCCCTTGCATGGGGACATTTATTACACATTTCAGCACCTTCTGAATTAGCTATTCTAAATTGAGTTCAATGTTTGTATATCGGTTTTAAAATTACATTTCTAACAGAATTTAAGACTCTTAAAAACATTCACAAATTAGAAACCTCCCCCCCCCTTTTTCCAATCAAATTGACATTTTGTGAATATTGTAATACTTTACGCAGAGAGATCTAGAAGCAGACTCACTGGGAGGGATTTTGGTGTCATTCTGTTTGGCAATCTGTAGCTGGTTACACAGGTGGATGTTGATGTTGTAGATGTCGTCGGCCAAGTGTTTTACTCGCTCTGCCTCACTCCTTGCCTGGGCAAGTTTGCGCCGATATTCCTGTCGCCCAAGAAATCCTCTTATCACTGGAATATCAAAATTATAATGAAATTTCAGTTCCATACAATCAGTGTTCATTGACAAATAAATGTATTTGTGTCCAAGATATTAAATTCAGTAAATATATATCAAACATGTTAGTAATATGGTTATTCAAACCTTTTTGTATTTTTATGGCAGATTTTCCCATTTTTTTAAAGACATCTGACAATTGTTCTAAGTGGTAGTATTTCATAAAAACTTTAGTTTTTCTGCAATATAAAAACAATAAATTGTATCATTCATGCATAAAAGATGATAACATATAACGAGAAGTTTTCTAATGGAAAAAAAATAATTCAGTATGCATATATAAACATACTGAATCCTTGACTTACCCCATCTGCCAGCCGACAATTTTGCTTGCCTTTAAGATTCTCAAACAATTCTGTTTTGTTCCTGGAAGGGCAGCCTCACACACAATGATTTTGTATCTGAAGAAATTAAAACTCATTTAACTTACATCCAGAAACCATTTGAACTGATTAAGAAAGAGGGAATGGGGTCTCCAGTTTTATGAGTGCAATACGAACATTTTTTCCACACATCCAGGCCATATTTTAACAGAGTATCAAGATACTGAAGGTAAAAATATAAATACCTACTTTTCAACAAATTCAGCAAAGGATGGCCTTACAGCAAACCCCTCTCTCCTGATTTTGATTGTCTCCAGCATACCAGTGTATAATAACTAGAACAAAGACGAAATGTTCTATTGACAAACACAAGTGTTGTAAAATCTGATCAAAATTACAACTGATAATGAGTGAGAACTGCACTCTTTCAAATATCTATAACTTCAAAATGTTGAAAAGAGGCTTTTATTCAAACGCCATGATATGTGGATGTATGTAACACTGAGACTAGCAAGCATGTTCTTATGAACTGAAAAACAGAAATTAGGATACACAATTCCAGAACCCCAAAAATAGGATAATAAAGCATCAATATATAATGATGTTTCCAGTATTCCCCAAAATGGCGGTAATTTGCCCCAATTTAAACTACCCTTGCCCTTGTACCAAATTACATCAAGAGTGTTCTGTTTGCATTATTCAACAATAACATTTTAATTCACTGCCACACATACCTGGCCTTGAATGTAGGTTTCATCAAACTTTCCTGGGACTTTGACATGGTTGGGCTTTAGACACCGAACAAATATGGGGGATGATGACATCATTCTCTCCATCAGAATACCCAAAGAATTCTAAAAAAATCCAAAGCATGAATAAGTGAAAATAAAAACTTTGAAATCTCAAACTACATGAATTTTTTTTCTGTGGTTTGTTTGTTCACACTTTGAACTTCCCCGATCACTTATTCAGTACATACTTTGAACTGTCCGGCGACTGTCTGTTTTCGCTTCCGTCCGCCAGCATGGCTTCCAGCGGGTGGGGGCTTCTGTTGATAAACAAACACACAAAAAATCAAATAAAACCAAACGCTCAGTCCAAACAAATAAAGCTTTTAATGGCTGTATTATCAAATACCAGTAAATGATAAATGATTGAATGTGTAGTTTTTTCCTAACCTTGCTTCTCCTGGTTGTTCTGGTGGATTTCCTGGCCTGGAGAGCTAAGGATCCCGTTCTTGTTATCTGTCCTGTATCATAAACATGGAACTTTATCATAATAAGCTTCAATACAACATCCAATGTATGACAGTATAGTAGACAAGATATCTATGAGCCAATGCTTACTAGTGATACCCTGCTCTGATGTGAATATACAAAATAAGTGACATTTAACAGGAAGTTGACATAGAATTTGTAATTAAATGAATTCTACCAAATGGCATGCCCTAACAAAGAGTGTGTTAAAATTTCAAGCATCTGTGATTCATAGTTGCGAAAAATGTTTGATGAAAATTTGTAAAGGACTGTAGACACACACACACAGACGGACACGTGCACACAAAGGTTAAACAGAATAACCCCCTTTCCTTCAGAGCAGGAGTATAAAAATGTATGCTGCCATTTAAACTACAGAAAACATTAAAGCCACTTGCCTCTGAATATCAGCTTAACGAGCTCATTTGAACTAGTCTGTAACATTTCAGTGACACCAGGTGGCAATGTGTCTCGATTCTTGTCCAACCAGCGAGAAGCATCATATGTTACCTGTAAAAGTTTATACAGATTCTTTAAATCTTGCAAATACATGAACAAGGACATAAAATCTAGAAAACTACTTATTTTGGTCACCAACAGTTTAGAGAATTTTTCTACTTTTGGACAAAGAGTAGTTTATAAATAATTCCATAGAATACAGGAAATAAAGTTGTCACAAGTAAAAGTTGGTTTACAACATCTAAACTATTCAATCACACACCTTTCCAGCATAATGGTTGATTGTGAATTTCCTGGACTTTGACTGTGCTGACTTTCCATAGTAACTGTTTCCACCAAAGTGAATGTTTAACTTCTCCACCAGAGACTCGTCTGTGCCCTGAAAAAGAATGTTTACTGATAAGTAATAATCAAAAGAATGATTACCGACAAGATATGAAATCAATGTCATTATTTTTAAATTAGTATTTTTTTTAAATACAGCTTAAGAATGACGTTTTATAAAACCAGACAATTATATTGAAATAACACATTCATAAAAATCCTTGCTGTGAATGTATTTAGCATTTAATATTCTCTATTTTTAATTGTAACATGAATGATATGTCCCAATTACCTTAGGAAAATGAGTCTCTTCATCCAATAAAGACAAAATTCCAATGGGTTTGTTTAAAAACAAATTCTGCAATTTGAAATGCAAATCTAATATTCAAATGTTTTAAAGTATAGATATATTTTTCAAAAATTAATTTCAATTCTGTGTCAAGTTCAGGACTATCAGTTAACTTGTCCTTGACATTTTATGACCTTGACCCAAAGGTCGATTTTCCATAAAAACATACTCACCAATAATGGCTGATTGTCCACAAATTTGATCTCCTTCCAGTCAATGCCCTCCTTCATATACTCTTCTTGTTCCATTTTGAACACATGCTACAATGAAACAAGCCAAATTTTGTGTGTTTCTTGAGCTGTAAAATTTCTTATAAATATTGAAAACCTAAAACTTTTTTATTCCCCCACTTAAATCCATAAAATTATGTAAAGTGATTTGCAAACCTGATTAAAGAAAAATTGTAGCTGTTCATTTGCTAGATTTATGCATGCTTGTTCAAAGCTGTTTTTCTCAAAGTGTTCAAATCCAAAAATGTCCAGAATACCTGTGATATGAAAATTGTTCATATAATATTATCTTCATATCATATAAGCATTTATTTTTTAAAAAATCGTAGAATAAACAAGAAAATGTGCAGAAGTACCAGAACATAGATATATTAAAATGAAATCAAGACAAACAAGAACAAACTGATGGATATCCAGACACCCACCAATTTCCCTGGCTTCCACACTGGACTGATCCTTGGGGGCCAGAAGCTGGTTGATTTTGTTGACAATCCATCCAAAGAGTCTCCCATACATGGCCTTGCTCACAGCATCTCTGGCATCTGAAACCCATTTCATGTCCATTTACTACTTGTACTAATCAATAGTATCAAACTACCAAATGCAACCCAATATAAGTTGTTTAAATGTCTAAAAGTCTAGCTCTAAAAATTTCTCTATCAGTATAAAACAGTTTCTATTCATAAATTTAACATTCACCTTCGGCCATGGCCTTTGTGTAGTGTCGTTTGATCTGTTCTCCCCGCGTGAAGGTGACCATGTTAGTAAGTGTTCCCACTAACTCCTCACTGCTTACTCCCAGCACATTCTGTGGGATAAACACGAAAATACAGTTAGGGGTACAACTACAGATTAACTTGTTCAATATTTGTAATACAAGTATTGTCCATAGACTGATAATCTAAAACACTTTGTATTGCATTAGAAAGTTAAAACTTCATGCTTTAATTGCATGTAAAAGAATACAATAAATTGTAACTCCTTCAACACATTCTATTACATACATCTCTATTATTATCTTAACATTGATTTTCTATGCTGTATATTTGTCTATAAATATATATGAAATGTAAGAAAACTAACAAATCAAAAAAGATTTGACTTCAAGAAGAAATTCATGACCTTGACATGACTTTTATTGGAAAATAATAAATCTAGTTGAGCAAAAAGAAAAAAATCTGCAAGTTTTGATATCAAATGAAAAGACTACTTACTGCTGCCATTTTAACTGGTCCATTTTCATCTTCCACAAAAGAAGCCTCATCATCATCCATTTCAAAGGTCACGTTTCCCATATGGAGGATAGCAGCAATGATTGAGAACAGGTTGTCTTCTTCCTCATCCGTAAACCCGACCAGGTCCATGGCGTTCACCAGCTCGTCATACTGTTTCTTGAAATATGAAGGTTCACGCTTCAAACAATCAGCACCATTTGTCAAATACCTAAAAAAATAATCATCAAGACATTGAAGTTGAATTGTAATATATAATAAAATATTTAATCAAAAGCAAATCATTTAGAATGAAAGGTACATGTACATGTAGGTTAACCCCCCCCCCCCCCAACACAATTTTTTTTTTATTATAAAAAGGGATCAAATTTTTACTAAACAAAAAAAAATATACAAAATTGTGACCTTTGACCTTGAATGACTTCAGTGTCTGACCCTCCTAGGCTGGAGTATTTAATTATCAATAAAAGAGTGTTTTCATGATATAATGTCTTCACCCATTATGTCAGTGTATCAGATGATATGCTGAAGTCTGATTAAGGGGTATTATTTACATGTAACAGATAAAACTCTGATTTTAGTTTCAATGATAATACTCCCGTTGTTCTTTCATTTTAAAAATTCACACCTGTGTTTCCCAGGTGGTAATAAGTTGTAGTTTTTTCGCTGTTCAGCTGATAAACCTCCAAACATGTAATAGAAAATGTGAAAGTTTTCCTCCTCTCCATTTTGATGGACAACTCTGGACTTTTCCAACAGATATTCTGAGATCTTAGCCCCATCCACTGTAAAAATATTAAAGTACTGATTTAATTATCTTAAAATCAATACACAAACTTAAATTGTGAATTACACATATCTGCCAAAGAGTTTTTATACATGTTATTTGACATGCTTAAAACTGCTTGAATCGTTGCTTTAGATTTATTTGCTTTTTAAACTTGCATATAAAAAATTGTGAGAATGATTAGAAAACCCCCTTTTTTCACAAATATTTTAAAATTTTACAATTTTAAGAGCAATTTAACAGCTTTTAAGCATGAAATGAAAATAGGACTCTTTATGAGATCTGAACAAGGAAGTGAGTGTTCAACCAAATGGTTTTAAACTTGGATAGTTTAGTTTACCTTTAATGCGATACAATGTACATTTATTTAAACAGTAACAAAAGTAGTTGAAAAGCAGACATGATGAATACAGCACACAGCAGATTACAATCATCAATTCAATGACAATTTTTTTTCTTCAGAAATTCACTTCCTCATAGGCTTATAGTCTGATACAGAAATTACCTTCTTGGTAACATGCAACAAAAATTTAAGTTTTCTGAAAGAAAATTTTATACCGTGTCCATCACGGAAAATCAGCTGGATGTATTTTCCAAAGCGACTAGAATTGTCATTCATGGCTGTTCGGGCATTTCCGAAGGCCTCTAATAAAGGGTTGACCTGGAGGATTTGCTGTTCTAGCTGAGTATTGCCCCGACATAACTCTATCAACTGTTTGATGATTAACTTGGTGCTCTCTGTCTTCCCTGCTCCACTCTCTCCACTAAGAAAAGCATGAAAGAAAATTATCCTCTCGTAAACCTCAATAAAGAAAACAAATTTTTAACAAGTGAAAAGCTGTCAATGTGACAGCAAACCGGGTTTTCTTTTATGTGAACTGTATCCATAATCCATGTCAACCCGTATCCAGTGAAATGGATAAGGTGAAAGGGTACCCTATATGCAATATTTTGCCAAAAAATGACTCAAAAGCTGGTATTTTTTTCATAAATAATCAGAAATCAAAATCCTAGCAATATGCACACCTCTGATATATGTACAATTGATCTGCAAAAGAACAACTTCCTATCTTGAAAACTGTAGGAGGAGTTATCCGTACAATGAGGGTACCCTTTTGGCAGCCGCCCGCCCGCCATTTTCACCATTTTAATAACCGGATTTTTCTGTTGGAAAACCCGGTTAAAAAGGAAAATCATCCTATCTCCACTAGAAAATTAGGAGAGAGAATTATCTTCATTTAATATCTTTATTCTGCTTAGAAGAGCAAGTAAAAAAACATTCAACTGTAGCGCAAAATCAGAAGTCAAGCATTCATTTGCATGAAAATTCAAGCACTTTCCATGAGTTTTTGTTGTTAATGTAATTGAATTTTTCTTAGCACTTTTCAAGGACTCAATAAAGTGATAAAAATCAAGCTCTTTGCATTGTTCTCTAACCTTCAGTGGGTAAGAGCATGCATGAATGAACAGAAGCATTCCTAGGTATAATGTTTTTCATAAAGGAACAACTTTGCTATACAGACTATTACCAGGGATGTATATACTATAATATTAGAATAGCATATATATGTCTCTGTTATTACAAGATTTCTCCTACAAGAAAAGGATTCTTTCAAAAGTCAGTTTGCACTTAGAGACTTAATATATATATATGCAATAGACTGATCAAAATTAAGCAGAAATTCAACGAAATATTTTTATACTTGGATATATTTACGCCAACATTCCAATGGCCACTTGTAATGCAAATACAGGGTGTGCATTTCTAATCACACACAGATTTTCCAATAAAATAAACTTTCTGTACAACCCCTGAAATTTAAGCGCCCTAGGCTATTTAACGTTATACATGTAGGTTTAATTTGTTAGGAGGCTTTTATATATATGTGTGTCATCTAGAACTAAATACCTTTGGATTTTTCCATAAATTTTTACCTGATAAGCACACATTGATTTTGTGGAATTCGTCCACCATATCCCAGCATGCATTGGTAAGCTGCATCTGCGATGGCGAAAATATGTGGTGGGTTGGAACTCTTCTTTTCCAGATAATACTTCTGTGATTCCTATAATTAATTAAATTAATAAGAAATAATAACCTTCTGAGAGCTGCTATTTCTATGAAACTTGGTTTTCATATTTAAACATCCACAACTTTTTAAAATCAGGTAAGTATCTTGATTAAACTTTTAAATCATATATACCACTGTCTATATATAGTATTACCTCTTCTCCGTATATGTGGAGGGGTCTAAATGGGTTGATAGCAACAAGTATGTCCCCAACATATGTCTAAAAATGAAAATAATCACATAAAGATGTTTTTATCTACTAACATTACGACAAACAATATTATTTGATTAATGATTACTAATGATAGAAGTTTTGGCGAGGTTGATCTCGCCGCCAAAATATCAAAATAATTGTAATAAGGAAACAGGAGACGATGAGTGTTTAGATTTCCGGAATACGTTTGTCATTCGGTAAAAAATATTCTCAGCATAATTATTAAATATGCCTATGCATGACATCCAATACTCATAAATACATGTACATATAGAGTAAGACCCAAGCACATGTGGACTAGTTTATTACTTTTTTAAATGATTAAATAAAAGACTATTAAAAAACCGATGTATATATACAAACCAAAATACCCCAATAAAGAACATATTAATTAAGCCGTGGCAATATTATTTTATATGTTATAACAACAGTTTTTTAATGATTAGGTACGGTTGAGTCTTAATGGTTTTTATTAAATTCAAAATTTGCATTTTTTCAATGAATGAAGTTCTAACGAAATCTTTCTCTCCTCACGATTTAGTTTATATGAACGCAGTGAAGCACCCGATTTGAAATCAGCTTTTATATCTTACGGGTATTTTATTCAGGTTCTTTAAAGGTTACTTCAAACATTGCCATGTCTCAGTTTTGTATTGGAATGCAACAAGGAAGTGATTTGGTCAAACTTGTTCATGCAGAAATTAACTGTCGGGTAGTTATATACAGTCGCAGACTATTAACTTTAAGACTATCTCTCTCTCTCTCTCTCTCTCTCTCTCTCAAACGAGACGGTTATGACTTGCATCAATTGACGAATCACACAATTAAAATACTATGATTAGAAATAGTTAGGTAATATTAACTAAAAAATCGTGACGAGTGCCAATTTGATTTCTAAGCGAGATAGAATATGTCAATTGTCATCCAGTCAATGTCTCGATTTAGCTCACAGCTTTTTGCCGAAACATTCATCTCTTTGTCCGTATACCTAATATCAATCACCAACATCTATGTAATTAACTGGAGAAAGGTTGTTGTTTATCAAGCAATTCAACGAGCAATTCTTTTTATAAGTAGAACCATAAGAAGTAAGAGTGTCCTTAAATCTTCTCCATTTTATATCAAGTTTGAATGATATGGCTGATTTAAAATTAAACTAAACAGATAGAGAGATCGTGAGCTACAATGTAGGTACATATAACTGATGGACACCAGGATTTTATCATTATTAATATGAATTGATCACACACTCCTTTATCATGACAGGCAAACAATATTTTCATTATTATCGCGCGAATACGTATAAACACTCAATGTGTGTATTTTAGTTTACAGCTGGTGTACTTAATGTTTTAAGCAGACGGTCAACATATTTTAATATTAAGATAATCTGCCTATGCTACATTTAGTTGATCCAACAATTCGTGTTTTTTAAATCATCAAGGTATCACGCCCTTATCAAATTTCATATCTAAAGAAAAAAATCTAGGATAAAAATCGATTTTGCTTAGTAGTTCATAGCCATTCCAAAATGTCAACATCTATTATATGCAATGTTTTTGTCACTGGAAGCTTATAAGGAAAACAGGTTTCAGCATTGTGTACTTACATAAATATTGCTGTCCATGTATCTCACTTTTAATTCATTCAGCAGCACCTTACCATCAAGGTTAGCAAGTGTCGCTAAATCCTCGGTAGATCCCGGTTTGCCTCTCTCCATCTTCCCAGCTGTTTCGTTACCTGTTTCTTATCTCTTTACCTGTGCATAGGTTCACACAATGAATGATATCAAGGCACTTCCTTTTTTTCCAACCCAAGACCACTCACTGTTTATAGCTCCTTACCGAGGGCTTACGAATACTAGTTTATGTACCTTTAACGTGATCGAGCTATTTTTAGACTGGTCATCGATGAGTTACCTGTGTGACGTAGTTTAAAGGTAGAAAAATAATACTGATTCATGAGAGTCTTAGGATTTCTTTTCATTATTTGTTAAAAATAGCAACTAAACGTGATTTGGGTATGTTTGAACTCTGACACAGAAAAGCATGACGTTTTAAATACAATTATCACATGTGAGAATTACTGTCAGCAATTGCCTTTTAAGGACTTAAAAGAGCCCTAAACATTACACAAGGTATGACTGCAGCTTATAACAAGCTAATCATATCAAAATATTCGTACCAGTTAATGCAGGCAAATTACTTAATTTGTTCATACACGACAGATAATTATAATGTTTTTTTTTTTAAAGTATTGATCATAGCTTTGAATTTATACGCATTCAATTTTTTTCTTGAAATACATGAATTGCTATATTTTTTTATAATGAAATTTAAATAATAAAAAAAGAATTATAAAATTTAATGCATGTATAATCAGCGCTAGCTTAGTGGAGGCAAATGAGACAAATGCCCCAAATTTGAAACGATGTAAAAATTTTGGAAGCATCTTTTTCAATTACATTCATTTGCTATCTAAAACATGTTGTACTGTTGTAAAAACCATAAACATTCTAAGGAGTGCATTTCATTACATGTTTATTTCTCATATTTTAAATTATTTATGGTTATAATAAAGATCGTTTTACTACTGATAATTGTGTTTCAACATGATTGTATACCCCAGCAGATTAAATAAGTTGATATAACAAGAACGTGATGATTTGAAGTTGAAAATCACCCACCAAGATATCTTGAAATTGTTGCTAAGCTTAGGGGGTAAATATATTTGATATGTAAGCACAGCCCACAGAGAGAGAGAGAGAGAGAGAGAGAGAGAGAGAGAGAGAGAGAGAGGGGGGGGGGCACTGTACTCAGTCCCTTTCTTTTAAATGATTTAAATTTTCTGTACTTTATACTAACAATCAACTGCTAATAAATTAGAATACGCAGTGAAATCGAGTGAAGTGTAATTAATTTAAAGTTAAAAAAAGATTGTGCAGTGTCTATTTTTTATGCGTAATGATTAAGTAAAAGAACTTGCTCGCTAAGGACCCCTTTTAACCCTGTTTTATGTCTAAAAAATGTCATGTCGCATTTTTTCAAAACAAATGTAACATATGTCAGAGTTATTTCTGCATATGATGGAAAAATAATTAATTTCGAGCGGTACACGGAACATCATTATAAAAGGTTGATAATATAAAGACTGTGTACAAATCTTCAAAGAAAAAAAAACCCACATTATTTTAAATAATCTTAAAATTTAAATAAACTTTTTTATGCTTATGAAGTAAAAATCAAATTTTAGGTTTTTTTTTACCTTGACCTATGATATGATAAAATCGCTAAGGTGAATGTCATTGTAAGGTAATTCAATGTTTACCTTATCGCAAATCTCCCTTTGGCCGATGTAGCGATGCTTTGAGTGACGACATTATAGAGTTATTGCATGAATGTTCGGGAAATATGAAGATTTATTCCCCCAGAAAAATCATATTCCCCCCAAGCAAAGCCCTCGGGAAATACATGTATGATTTTTCTTGGGGGAATAAATCCTTATATTTCCCGAACATTCATGCAATAAAAGTTTTATTATACCGAACAACATATGACTATAGTATACAAAATACGTCGATTTTAAATAATTTTTCGACTTGTCGAAAGCAATAACGTCGTGATTTTGAGGGGTTTTTTTCTGATTGTCTCTCTTTTTTTTCATAAATTGGAATCAAATATTGTAAAATTTATTTTTGTGGTATAAAGATTACTTAAACGATTAATATTTTGATTTCATCATATTTGTCAACATCGTATGCTCATATTGGCTTTTTTTTTATTCATTTGGAATGAAAAATCCCGAGATTTCCGAAGAGGTGAGACATGATATTTATTCCCCGGGAGACACGACGTTTTGTCGCCCTCTGTCACGCGACTCTCTAGACCAATCAGATGATCAATTCTTCCTAGTATTCAATGTTTTTCTTGAAAACGTCAGTTGATAAAGGTTAGAATGGTTAGCAGTCTGTAGTCTTAAGTCATTTTGCACTCCATTTGCTTTGTGATTGGCGAAAAATACATGACGTCACAACATATTTATTTCACAGGTTAAAATGAACGTTGATGGAAAACAAAACTCAACAAAAGAAGGAAAGGAAAATACTTTCTAAATAAATGCAAGTGCAAAGACAAAATCAAGAAGAAAATGAAGTTTCAGACAGATATGTGAACGATGATGAAAAATGCTATAATGTAGAACTAGCAAGCAGAGCCAAATATATAGCTAAATAAAAGATCTTCCTACAAAAAGTGAGACACAACACTTCCTCCCTTAAAAGGTTTCACATTAAGCATTTGATAATAAAACGCACTATATTAATCTACGATATAGCATAGAATAATGTCCTTGATCATCCCTCTTTTGAATCTCGAATATTGCAACTAAAGATTAAATTGTATCAAACGTATCACTGCATCATTGTCTGATGTTGCATTAATACATGTAACCTTTCAAGTTTATACCAGTCAATTTGACCGGTAAGCAATATATCCACTAAATATAGCATCGTTTATAGTTGACGGAGCTTTAGGTATACTAGTAATGCATACAGAAAAAAATAATTAGCTATGATACACAGTTCAAGCTTGATTTCTATACGGACATATTCATAGATGATTCTCATGTATAAAGGTAACCTTACTGTGATCATGCCCTCTGGAAATATGAAATATCAATAATGCTAAAGGTTAAAAGAAATATTACAACAAATAATTGCATGTCTCAACAATAAAAAGTGTGACCTCAGACTTTGAACTTGATGAATATATCAGTAGAAAAGTAAAAAAAAACAAACCCACAGTTGTTACATTGTCTTTTATGCTGGAATTTACATATCTATAAGTTTAAGAGGAAATCTGACAATTATAAACTTTCAAGACTATTGGTATTAGACGGACAGACAAGACAAATGACCGTGACGCTTTTGGCATATTGGACGGAGAGAAGAGTCCTCTAAATTGTAACCCAACGTTTAGCTTAAGTAAGGAGTAATGAAAACCTTGTGTCATATACTAATAAAAGCTCTAACACTCGGAACAGTTCTGTTAATACTCTATATCTTTTTGATTTAAAGTTTGTGATTTGATATTCGTATACTGAAAATTTCATACATGTTAATTTTGGAATGTAAGAAGAGGCCATGGTTCAAAGCTGTGAAGCTATGTTACTTTTTGTCTTCAGTACTTCGCTGTATTAATGACATAAAAATTATTTTGCAAGCAAAATTTGAAAATACCTGTGGTTGCCTATGTTTCAGTATGATTGCCTATGTCTTAAAAGTCAGGTTTTTCATTCACGAAATATTATTTTTATGTACGGAGGTAGAAATTGCTACTAAGGTTCATTAAATATAAATCACTCAATAAGCTACTGACCAAAGCAACCCTATTTTAAATTTAATGTCTGTATTTTGTAAAGGACTATAACTTTTTTGAAATAATAAAGATTTTCGACGCAGGGTCAAATGACCAAAACTTTTTTTTAACATTTACTCAGATTGAAAATATATTATTTCATAGGAATGAAATCACCCAATTGTACATCGAGAACAATTATTGAAGTTTTATAATTCGCTCTCAAACAATTATGGTCTGTGCCAAGTTATTGCTTCCATCGCTTTTTGATTATTTTTCAATAAAAATACACATATATACCTGTGAAAGAAATACAATTGAAATCGATGAAAGGGAGTATATCCAAGATATTGAAGAATTAACATTTTTCACTCATAAAAGTTCACAAGAACGAAAACAAATTTCTTACGGAGATTTATAACGGGTGATGTTTACATCTTTTCTCCATTCGGAAGTACTCAGGACACTTCGCGCAATTTTTCAGCGTTATCATCCGGGCTTATCAATGGCTGATGCAATGCAAAATCCCCGTAGACTTTCTATTTTGGGAAGTGTATTAAAACCTGAAGCGGTAAAGGGGGCGTTTCAAAACAGATAATCTGGACATTTTTCATATTAATGGATGAATGTAGTTTGAGCACAAAGGTATTTATGATTATATATCGAAATATCAAGCAAAAAGTAGTGGAAGCAAAATCTCGGGACAGAGTATAGGTCAATGACCTTTCCATGCTAGTGGCCTCTAAAATTTTTTGGATACCGTTCAGAACTATTTGAAAAGCAAATAATGATGGTTTTCCTAACTATAATTGATAACATTGGTTATTCTGAAAAAAAATTCTTCATCAATTTATTTCTTATGTCCTAACAATATTCTCTAAATATTTTGAAACTTCTACCCATTTTTGCTTAATAGTGCTATAAAAACTAATAATTTACTGGAGCTCTAAAGCATAAAGCATTGATAGATTTTTATTGCTTATAAAATGAATACAAGCATTGTCTTTATTCTGTAAGTATTTTTAAATCAATAAGGTCAATAATCAGATATTTGAGATAGTATTTCTTGCAGATTGTGCAAACACAAGATTTTTAAGGTGGAATAAAAATATCTATTAGTCCAGATTTTTTTTGTTCCACTTCTATCTTTGTCGGTACATTTTTTTTCAAATGAAGATAATAATATCGATATCAATTTTAAACATCATTATTTATTTTTTAAAATACTTTGGAGTTTACAAAAATTGGTAAGACAGCTAAAATCCTCAGTAAATGTTATCCTTGATGTGTCACAACAAATATCACACAGACACGAAAAAAGGAATAACTTATTTATAAGAAACCTAAGCTTTATCAGTTTATGTTTGTTCATGAAAAAAAAACCAAAGAAAAAACAAGAAACAAAACACTTTAAACTGGCACAAAACGTTTAGATTTGATTTCCATGTTTCAAAGTAGGTATATACTTTCTTACCATATAAAAGCGGACTAAAAAGAGTGGGGTTAAAAACTTTTCTTTTGGAATAGTTGTGATACTCAATTGTCACTTGGTAGTTAAGAAGGTATTATCTCTCTTTGGATGAGTGAAATCAAACCATGGCATGCAATGCTAGATCACGGGATTATTAGAAATAGATAAACTCAGAACGGCGTGATTAATTCAGACAGCAAGATATAAATCAAAAATATATTAACATCAAAATTAAAATCTTAAAATTGAAGAAAAGAAATATTAGTAAAGAAAAAGAGAAAGAAAGAAACGACCATTTTTATAAACAAATCACATATCATCTATTGATGAAAAAACATGAATGGGAAAAATACAAAAACGAAAATTTATTAAAGTATCCCTCATAATTAGATTTTTTATGTCATTTTTAGATTTAAAAGCTGTATAGCCATTGGGTCAAAGTACCAGAATGACAGACGCAGTACTGAGGAAGGAACAGGCAGGGTTCAGGAAGCATCAAGACTGTACTGACCAGATCTTTGCACTCCGCAACATCATAGAGCAGCGCACTGAGTGACAGAGACAGCTGTATGTTAACTTTGTGGACTTCGAAAAGGCATTTAATAGTGTACACCCTGAAAACTTGTGGAACATTATACGCCATTATTGCATTCCATCTAAAATGGTCCACGTAATCAAGAGCTTCTATAACAACTTCAGATGCTCAGTAGAACACAACAACATCTTCATTAATCTGGACTTTGCGGATGACCCTGTCCTGCTGTCTCACACACACCATCATATCCAAGAAAAGACCAACAGGCTGCAAACGAACAGACAACAGGTTGGCCTACGTATAAGTAAAAAGAAAACAGAGATAATGACACTTAGCGTGGAAGCGCCTGTTCATTTTAAAACCAGAGATGAAGAACTACATGAGACAGACAACTTCACATACCTGGGTAGCATCACAACACAAAAGAGCATAGCAAAGGAGGACATACACAGCAGACTGGACAAGGCTAGGTGAGTATTTAGGGACATGAACAACATCTGGAGGTCTGCACAATACAGCACCAGGACCAAGCTGAAGCTTTCCAAGAGCTCTGTTGTGTCCACACTCTTATATAGATCAGGGAGTTGGAGAATTACAGAGACAGATCTCTCCAAATTACATCATTCCACACGCCATGCTTGCGCAGAGTACTTAAAATATTCTGACCAGAAAAAATAACAAATGAAGAACTACAGAGTAGATGCAACCAAGAGCACATTGGAACCATCATTAGGAAACGCTGATGGAGATGGATAGGACATGTCCCACGAAAAGACCCTCAGTCAGAAACGAGAACAGCCCTGCATTGGACCCCAGAAGGCAAGAGAAAGAGGGGAAGACCAAGAAAATTATGGAGAAGGACAGTGGAGAGCAAGCTTAAAGCCATGCTGCAGACCTGGGGATCAATTACAAAGCTGGTCCAGGATAGACAGTGGTGGAGGAAGTTTGTTGCTGCCTTACACACCACAGGGTGTAAAAGACAATGACGATGGCCAGATATTCATTCTCATGAAAAATTAGGACATACCACACTAGTATCCATTCACAATCAAAATCAGCAGTAGATGTCTTTGTGATTTAATCAACCCTTTACGTGATTGTTGTCCTTCATGTTACTGTCCTTCCTGTTACCTCATTTAAAGACTACATGGTAAGAGTAAGGATTTGATTTAATATTTTGACTTTAATTATGTACAAAGACATATCAAAGGGGCATGGGCACGATTTTGGTCAAATTTGATTTTTCTATATCTATTGTTTACAATGCTTTAGTAAGACATTTCAACCAAAATTTGAGTGTCAGTTGTAGATTTATGAGCAAAATACAGAGCTCAAAATTTGTTGTTATGTAAACAAGGTTTGTTCCATATCTTTATTTACATTGTTTCAACAACCGTAAAAAGTTCTTTTTCATGCTTTAAATTAGTTTTGAACATTAATAAATAGTTTCTAGAATTTGTTATAGTCATTTTAGGTCTAAACTTTGAAAATTCAACATGTAAACAAAAATTATGAGCTTTGTATTCAACTTAGTTTTGAACATTAATAAATAGTTTCTAGAATTTGTTATAGTCATTTTAGGTCTAAACTTTGAAAATTCAACATGTAAACAAAAATTATGAGCTTTGTATTCAACTTAGAACTCGACTGTTAACTATAAGAAATACTTTACTAAAGGAATGTAAACATTAAAAAAGGAATAAAAATTAACCTAACTCGTGACCTATTGCGTTGGAATCTGTTGCTCATGCACATCAAATATTGATATTGAATTGAAACACAATTTATTTGCTTATCATAAATACTTCTGTGATTGGCAACGGCAATAACAAGTTGCAACAAGGAAGTTTAATTAATAAAAATGGATGATACAGATATCTCTGACAATTAAAATAAGATTTTAATTGTCATCATTTAAAGACGTTGGTATAAAAACACTACACAATGTTTGAAGAAATTATGTATGTAAAAAAATATGTTAATGTTATGGTAACAGGAAGAAGAGAAGCAGTAACAATAATGACAAATGAACTATGTTTTTCGCAGTTAGTTTTGTTACAAGGACATCTTATTGATGAGAGTAATGTTAATGATGAACTTTTTCATAAAGTCCAAAAGACATCTTAAAAAAGTTGAAATTTGACAGTCATTTTATTAAAGGATCAGATTTACACAGTATTGTTCTTCCTCTAAATTCCATAATTAAGACGTCTGAAAATTTGAATATATAACCATGAAAGTTTTGTTTTAATTAATTGCAATTTGGTTTGTTCACTCTTTTTGATATTTTTTACAGTATATTAAAATAACAATGTGTTGGATGAAACATTCATATATATATAAGGGTTGTTTGGAAGCATTTTGCGCAAACTGTAAATATTTCTTCTATTGTTAGACTTGTATATTTTTTAACAGAAACCATACTATTGAACAATCAATCAGAACATTTTGAATAATACTGTAATAATAAGTCAATTTAATATTGAAAATTAAGAAAATTTTTAAAATACAACATTGCTTACTTACTTACTTATGCCTGCTACCCCTTCTGGGGCATAGGCCGCTGACAAGATTTCTACATGCCCCTCTATCCTTTGCAATCTTTTCTACCTCTTTCCAGTTTTTACCCATTCTCTTTATATCCGTCTCTAAATCTCTCCGCCAGGTGTTTCTTGGCCTGCCCCTCTTTCGTTTTCCTTGGGGGTTCCAGGATAGGGCTTGCCTTGTGAAGTTATCCTGTGGTTTGCGAAGTGTATGCCCTATCCACCTCCACCTTATCTTCATTGTTTCTTCCTCAATAGGAGCTTGTTCTCTGCCACAAATCTGTGTTACTTATTTTGTCAGGCCATCTGATCTGGAGGATACGTATCAGACATGAGTTGGTAAAAGTCTGGATCCTGTTTGTTGTAGATACAGTCATCCTCCATGTTTCTGAGCCATACAGGAGCACTGCCTTTACGTTGCTGTTAAAAAGCCTAATTTTGGCAATATTGCATCCTACGATAATTTGATTCAGCGATTGTCTTTTATCATCACCAGGTTGAAACCTTATGCAACCTATGAAAAATCACGAACTGCCCGAAATAATCATGTAGATGACACACTTAATTCCCCACATAAGGCGACTTGACTATTTCTTTTATCTTACGTACTGATGTAAATTCACAATAATTTGAGAATTAGTTACTTTAACTTACATTTTATGATTGATTCAATAATATGACAAAACAAAGATGTAATTATAAACAATATGATTTCTTTGATGATTAAGGCGGGCTATGAAGATGGTGACTATTGCAGAAATTAAAAATTAACATCACCAGCTAACGCAATGGAAAAAGCAAGCATTTTATTGTTTAAATGACAGTTGAAGCCATTCAATGCGATGTTTCGTGTGTATTGGACACAAATAAATACAAAATCAATATAATCATCAATATCTAAAGAAAAAATAAAAATCAGATTGAGGTCCAAAAAAAATTTAACGGCCTAATTTGAGGCAAGGCCGATTTTTAGAGCCAAACTAAAATTTTGAGCCAAACCAAATTTGAGGCTAAAAGTGAGGCCAAGTCAGTTCTGAGGCATGGCCAACGGGGCCAGACCAGGTCAGGTTTTGGACTATGCCTCCGACATTGTTTTTTTCCCCATTTTACAATGCAATTTCTATCTATATGTCAACATGTTAAAAGAAAATACTATTACTGCATGGTAAAATATTCAATAAGGGTATACAACTATGAAATGCGAGGAGAAAATAATGCGAACGAAAGTTTTTTTTTTCCAAATCTAAAACAATTTCAATAATACCTCTAGGGACAAAAGGATTTATCGGGGGCATAACCTCAAATGGAACAACATGTACCCTACTGTATTTGAGAAAACGGTAGCAAATAAGCCCACAGCTGCTATTTTTTAAATAATAAAATCAAGAGTGGGTATTCCGGACTTTTAAATAATTCATGTTTCATTTTCTATATTTTTTTCTTTGATTATATGCACAGGAAAAAGATATTCAATTGACAGAATAATACCTGATAAATCTAGACGTCTAATTTCCCAAGTATTACGGCTATTAATTGTAATCTGTAAGCTAAAAAAGAAAACAAAATATTATTGACTAAACAATTTGAATCATTGTATTTAATTGATATGCATTAAAAAAAATGTTGGAAAGTAATGATACAGTAATAATAAAATACTACTTAAAGCACACTTTAACATAACTGCTATTTGATGGAAGGGGCTAAGAAGCCATTAGCCCCTAAATCAACGTGATTTACATTTGAATGCTGGTTTTAATTTTGAAAATATGTTTCTCTTAAAGAGGTATTAATATAAAGTTGAAAAATTATTATAGTGTTAAAATAATAAATTAACAGCGTGTAACCTACAGTAACCTTTACAAGGTACAATTCACCTGTGTTTTCTATAAATAAACTGATAACTAGTTCTATAAGAAAAATCGTGATGTATTGATGCATTGCATTTGTGTGCTAATGTCCCAGTATTGATGAGTTCATGAGCAGTGTTGTTTTGGCACTTTTTAATATCAAGCCTTCGAAACACGTTTTGCATCCAACCATAAATTGACTTTTCTTCCATCGATGCTTATCAAAATATCACATCTCTTTGTTGCAGTGAAATAATACGTATTTTTTCCTGTTGAACTGCCAAACAAAATGACACACAGATAAGAGCAGTAACCAATCAAATATCAATCCATAAAATTATCAATAAAAAATAAATTAAAAAAATTATCAAATAATATGTTTGTTGTTTCCGTGATTAAGCTATTTGATTATTTTAATTGCTATAAAACATGCTTAGAATATGATATTAGTGCGAAGGCTTGGGAATCAAAACAAAAAAATTTAAATGATGGTTACAATAAAGATTTAAATATCTTTTCTTCGCACTTATTTGATTAAAGTGATTTTCATACCACTTATAATTCATGGGCGTAATATTATACTGAAAACGAAAACAAAATACGGTTATTATGCACAGTTATGACTGTACCTTCCTTTGTATGCCGTGTCTTAATTTTATGCATGAGCGCTGGCTGATAATACTTTGGAAAGTCTTCATACTATAATTTTTATGTCAGCCTGCCAAGAAAAATACTTCAACTCATATAAAGGTAAAAAAGTCATTAATTAAGTAAATAAATGACATTATTTAAAGCAACATATATACAAGACATATATACATATATATAACTAATAATGACAGAGTCCTTTACTTGTTCAAATTAAAAACATTGCAAAATATAAAGCAAGAATAAACAAAGATATACTCTCATATGCCATAACTAGTATTACGTATATCATTGGCACATATTGGCATAACAAAAGGACTAGTCAATAAAAAAGTATCAAATATACATAAACGACCTGAGAAAATGGGGCGTTAAACTGTTTAAATTATACAGTGAACCTTGTTGTCATATAGGTGTAGCAAATCATGATATATTCTTTAGAAACGTCCATAAAATTAACTTGTTTTTCGGTAAACCGTTTGAGAAGCAATTGGTATCGTTTTGATAGATGTACATCTTAATATAAATATTATCTTGATATAAATTGTTTACAGGTTCGAAAAAAGGGTTTTCTTTGGTATGCTGATAAGTGCATATACATCATCTGGCTAATTCACAATTACACATCGTTTGTCGTATGTGATTGATGTATTGCGTCTATGAGCCCAGTGTCAATGAGTGCGTGTACAATGTCGTTTTAAACAAGTTAAGACTCATACTATACTATCTATTACTATATTTAGTGGGGGATTTGTCCCAAATAAATATTAAAATTTCAGATCCTCAATGTTATATAGTGTGAATGAACATATGTATTTTTATACTTTTAGAAAGTATCGTAATATCTATAAAAAACATGGCAAGAAAAGAAATGATTATCAAATATAATTCAATGTAGCTATTGACTATGAATAAAATGTTTTCGCGTTACGAAGTATAGACATGTAAACAATTACGAAAGTGTGGGGTTACTAAGTTTACCTTATTATGAAGTATTTAGCCAATGAAATTTCAGTATTGGGTGTACGTGTTCGAATTGATTCATAGGTTGTCAGTAAGGTTCACTTTCTAGCGCACGCTGTCCCGAGCAAGTCGTGGTTTTTTTTATTGATATTATATATATTATATATAATATATATATATATGTGTGTGTGTGTGTATTTCATATTTCCTATTTCTATAAATTATTCAAAGAGTGAGGTTCCGCCACTCGAATGTTTGCTGACTCCGCATTTGGCTGCGGATACACAGGATTCCATAGTATTTTCAAAACAACTGGGTTTTTTTATCTATGGTTTTTCCTGGGCGGCGGAGGAGGCTTAAATCATGTTACACCATATTATTATGGATGCACATATTGTAATTTTATGTTACTCAATATTAATGTCTTGTCCAATGGCTTGTTTATGTGTTTGAAAAATAAACCTGGCGTGAGCCTGCTCGGTGTGCTGCAATGTAATTAAAGGGTGTTTTATTATGTGTAGTTATGAAATGAAGTGTGGACCTGGTTATACTTTTAGGTTATATTTGTGAAAATAATTTATGCACTGAATCCGTTGATGCTAAGTGGATTCAGATAATCTATTTTTAATGATTCAAATCAGTTGTTGAAATTCAAAAAAAAAAATTGGATCCAAAAATTGAAAAAAAAATTGATACTAAATCACACTATATACATAAAATTGAACCTTAAAATCTCAATTTCAAACATATACCAGTATAAAGGAGCATGTTAACAATCTGAGCAAAATCATATTTATACTAACTTGCTTCCATAACAAGGATACTAGTATTTTTTAATATTCCTTTTTTGACAATTTTGTGTATTGTTGTGTAAAAATAGAGACACTGTCTTTAATTGTCTTCCCTCGTGGTATCTTTCTAACACCATTGGGTCATAGTTTGAATAGACATGAACTTCGAAATGCAATTTTGCTTTGCTCATTAATTGCTCAATTAACTGCTTTCACATCCTAAAAAAGTTTCCGTTTGTTTTTTCTTATTTTTCTTTCTTATCTCCCCTTTACAATGAATTATTTCTCAAATTGTAGTTTTCATTTACTTCAACAAACAATATTTTTAGCCCCTTCCCCCAAAACGATGGTTCAAGGAAGCCTTTCTGATTACATGTTATTCGTCGTATGTTCGCCTCTCTGTCCATCTGTTTGTATGTCTGACCGTGCTTTTACGTTGTTTCTAACACCATTGGGGTAAAGTTAACCCAATTTGATACAATATTACCTAATGGAGACGGGGATTCTAAATTGTTAAAATAATATACCAGCCGGTTTTAAAAGACAGTAATCCCAAAACGTTGACAATATAATAGGACGTGTTTTTTTTAAAATCTTATTCTTAAGAATCACTTCACTAGAAATAATATCAAATCTTCTATATATGATTAGGACTCTAAAATGTCAAACTTTCACCCCGAACCATAACTGGGACTCAAAAAGGGGTTCAAAGTTCAAAATAGAAATGTTTGAATGAAAATATAAACAATTCTCCTCAAGAACTACAAAGCTAAAATTTTTGATAGAACTAAGCAAGCATCCACATAAAGTGAAAATTCTAAATACATGTAATTCAAACCGTGATCCCGGGCAATTATCTTGGTACCATAAGGTGGTCAAGGTCAAATTTATTCTTCTGAAAAACCAAATAGCCACACACTGTGCTATTATAATGCAACTATCATCATATAATGTAGGATTAGATTGTACAAACCGTGAACTTCCAGGCAATTCCAGTGCTCAGGATACCAGAGGGATTCGACGTTCGCTTAGTAATGGAAAAGGAAAATGTTTTAAAGACGTCGTTTACTCAGGGTTTGAGTTCTCAAATTCAGATTGTTATAAAGTTAAATGTCATGAGTAGAATTTGTTCTAAACACTTAAAGTATTTATGAAATGAATTATTATTGACATACCATTCGATATTTTTACTATATTATGGAATTAGGCCCAAACAAAGTTGGACTTTAAGCGAAACAGAGGAAATTCGGACTAAAATTTTCAGATTTTGTTTTTCACTGAAATATTTTTGGTAGTACTGTAATATTCAAAGTAAAGATTTTATTTGTTAGTCAACATAATTTCGCATATTTTTTTGTTGGTTTTATCTCACTTTTTCATTTAGATAACCGAATGGCACACGCTACAAAAATAGTGAAAAATGCTTAAAAACGATAAAAGACACCATATCTCAAAATTTTGATCATTGACCTCATATAATTTTTATGCCTGCAGAGTAAGGTTAATATACTTAGTATAATGCTATAAATGTGTAAGTATTATCATTATTCAGTTTTTTGTTAAATTGGATCAAAAATGGGTAGGTATTTGAAATTCAGACTGGAATATTTTTAAAAGAAATTGTGAATGAAAACTTCATAATTTGTGTCTGTTTAATGTCACTGCCATTCATAAACTGTATTTCTTTTTTTTAAAAGTTGAAATTTTTTTATTATTTTCACAATTAAGAAAATCTCAATGATAGTGTAAAATTTTTAGGGATTTTTCTTGATTTTTCAAAAAATATTAAATGGCCATTATCTCAAAAAGTAGGTCATTGACCTACTTTTTGAAAGTGAAAAATAGTACTACCATGACAGGTCTTTAACACACGGTGTATGGTTTTTCATTATCATCAGTGGAATTTTTTTCATTCTGAGTAAACGTATACCTTTTGTTCTTTACCAGATCTACAAAGCTACAACTTTTTGTATGAGTAAGCAAACATCTGCATAAAGTGTAAAATTAAATGATGACTCCCTAGTCAAAGCTTGGGCTCCAGGACTGGATGAAATATGAAATTTCAAAATAGAAAATATCAACCAAAGCCGTGTTTTAAAAAAATATTCTTACAAGAACCACTGTGTAGATTTATCACCAAATTAAAAAATAATAATATGTATGAAGATATGTTGTAGGTAACAACAATTTTTAAAGGCATCTTTCTTATGCAAAATATGTTATCTAATTGTAATGTAGAAAATTTCCGAATATGACATTTAGTTAAAACTTGAATATCTTGCCGACTTTTAAGACCAGGATTATCAAATCTTGTCAGTTGATGCATTAGAGGACCTGAGTGAAAAGGTCACTGTGAACTACTTTGCAGCTTTTCATTTTAAACTGTTTTAGATGCATTTTATGGGGAACCTGAGGACAATGATTAACAGACTTTATTAATCGGTTAATCTAAGGTTTTAAATTAAAAAAAGGTAACAATATGCTTATTATTTTGAAAGCATATAAAGTTTTATACTGAATATCTTATATTTAAGAAAAATTTCCTATGTAGATATATGGAAATGAGAACCTTTTGTAAAACAGTGTACAGACCAATAAACAGACGGACAAGAGGACGTACAGTGAGATAAATGACGAGTTAGTCCGAGTAGTTCATTTCTAAGGTGAACTCAATAATAAAAGAGTTTAATGCAACCCCGAATACATACATCTTTTCCTTTAAAGCAAAGACAAAACTAATTGGTTTCAATGGGAAAATTTTTTATTCATGAGTTTAAAGGAACCATAACCTCTAAGTGAAATATAAAACAATGCTTTTATCGATAAAATATAAAGAGCATCGTCATAAAAAAGCACATCATCAGCGAGCATCGGAAAGAAAGCTTAACAAAATATAAACACATTTCAGAAGAATACTAGTAATATATTTAACAATTTAGTAGTGGGTTTGTTGTTCATATAAACTATGCTGTTGTAGTTGTCCAGAGTAAAATATTTTAGGTTACCTGAGCTACTCACATAATAAACTTTTAATTGTTCTTTTCTGGTATTCTTGGTTTGTTCTGTTGACTATCAAGAGCAGAAAAATGTGTTATTGTAAAATGCATCAATTTTTATTTATTTATTTTAGTCAAAGTCAAAACCATCTAGGAAGCAAGGGTCATCAATTTTACAATTAATATTTATCCCTACAAATGACATCCATCAAATTTGATCAAGTTCTTTTTCGGAGAATTAAAACATTTGAAATACACCTGTTGAAACAATAAACAGCCCTCATCCCACGTCGCATTTTTTTGGCCATAAATATACTCGCGGAAAAAACAAACTGTGCATTATAAAATTTAGTATAATTTTTCTATATCTATTGATCACCTGTTGTTTATTGAAGAATTTGTACGCACGAGTTTTACGGGCCAATACTGTTCGGAATAAGAACTGTAAAGGATTTGTTTAAACTTTTTTTGTTAATGAAATCACTTTAGTTTCAATAAAATTTACCCCTGTGTCATGCCACGACTCAACGAAAACCAACGTAATCGTGTTGTGGGATGCTGCAAGCTGGAATGGCACAAAATACTGTAGCAAGACACTTTGGAGTTCATCGGAACACCATTCAGTCATTATGGAGACGTTTTCAATAATCTGGCAACACTCAGGATCGATAGCGCTCTGGGCGACCTCGTGTGACGTCATGTCAACAGGACAACCACATTAGACTTGTGCATCTGAGAAATCGTTTCCAGACAGCAAGTTTGACTGCCCGTAGCATACCAGGGCTTCGACCAATTAGTCCTTGAACTGTGCGTAATCGTCTGCGCGAGCAAAACATCAGACCGAGACGTCCAGCGGTGCGCCAAGTACTGCTTCAACGTCATCGTATCGCCAGACTAGCACACAACATCTGCGATTCAGAATACAGGACTGGGCCAATATTCTGTTCTCTGATGAATCCAGATTTCATTTGGATAGCAATGACGGCCGTTGTACGGTGTATCGTTGCGTTGGGGAGCGTTACCAGGACGCTTGTGTTGTGCAACGTCAACAATTTGATGGAGGTAGCGTTATGGTGTGGGGTGGAATATCAGCACGAGGAAGGACCCCTCTACAAATTGTCAATGGAAATCTCACCGGCGTACGCTATCGAGATGAAATTATTCAGCGTCATGTGATACCCTTCATACAGAGACATCAAAATCACATCACTCTGCAGCAAGAAAACGCAAGGCCACACGTTGCACGTGTAGTCAGGGACTTGTTTGTTCAACAGAATGTCGATGTCTTGCCTTGGCCAGCTGTTTCCCCCGATTTGTCGCCGATCGAGCACGTCTGGGATGAAATGGAAAGACGTTTACGCCGTTTACCAAATCAGCCAGTGACATTGGCTGATTTAGGCCAGGCTTTAACCAACATCTGGAATAACAAATCCCTCAAGCATTTCTGAACACTTTAGTGGCATCAATGAGGCGTCGCTGTCAAGCATGCATGAACGCAAATGGTGGTCACACGCGTTATTAATAATTTTCTTAATTCAATTTCAAATAACAGTGACTTTCGAGTGTGCTGAAATTGACGTTATTCGGCGTTGACATTAATGTGTTATGAGATGGTCTTACGAATATATGTGTTAACAGTATTACAAAAAATAAAATTTGTTCATTGTAATTTTTAAATGTTTTGTCATATATTAAATAATGCACAGTTTCTTTTTTTCCGCTAGTATATGTATTGAATAAAATGCCACAAATTTCGACGTAGATATTACCCATTGCAAGTTAAAACATATAAACAACGCTTGGTCAGTCAATCATGAGATATATTTCCCCATTGTTACGATAAGAGACATAAGATGTACATGTACTTCGCCCGAAGGAATGAACTCCGTCACATAATGCTGGTGAGAGTTGTACCCGCGGGCAGGTATGAGAACACATAGCGAACAAGATAAAAAGAGATGTTAATGATTGTAACTAACGCTGTACAAGATCAAGTTTGTGTTTAACTTAAATGAACTGAAAATTCAAGTGAGCTTTTCTTTGCCTGTTTGCCTGTCGGTAAAATTTTCACATTTTAAAACTTATTTTGCATAACCAATGAGCCAAATTTAACCAAATTTGCTACAAATTATTATTATGCGAAGAACGTCTTTTAAAGATATAAATATAGAGGGTCAAGCCCTTTTCAATGATAATGATCACGAATCATTAAAATAGGTTGTATGTTTAAAAACAAGGTTTTAAATAACCACTACGCCAGAAATGCCAATCTTATCACCAATGCTTTCAAGTATAATGAATTTAGAATTGTTAAAACTGTGACCCTAAGACCAAAACCGGGACCTACGAAGAAGGAGCTAAAATTTTAAAAAGAAATACTTAGGGAAAACTTTTGAAAATATATTTCACGATTAAGAACTACAAAGCTACAATTTGTGGTGTTGATGAACAAGCATCATCAGATAATGTAGATTTTACTGTGAAAACCTTGCCCCCCTGGCCAAAACATAGACCCGAGGAGGTATTCAATATAGAAATCAAAGGGTAAAACGTTTTAAAATCTTGTTCTCATCACTACAAAGTGTAATATTACTATGCAAGCATCCTCAGCTCTTTACATTTTTAAATCAAGGTCACAGTGATCTTAATGCGGTGTTTCATAACTACATGTATTTACTGTGGAATCATCATTGCTTGTGGGGGACCAATGCTCGTGGCTTTACGACAACCCTTTCCCACGAATTTACATCCCTACGAACCTATATACAACCATTTGTTTAATATCTATGAAAATTTTCCTGATTACACTACCAAAGAAATTACGTCCCCACGAAGCAGGAAAATTTTAGCTACCCACGAACATTGACCTCCTTGAATAAAAACAACTCCAAAGTATTGTCTTAACATGGATATTATTAGGCAAATGACTATCAAACTTTGTTTATTGGTGTGTCTTATTACCTCATATCATTTTTGTTTTCAAAAGTTGGTCACAATAACCTACTGGTTTTTTTTATATCAGTATTTTTTTTTATCCCAAATTGTTATCTTTGATACATTGATGCCTTAAATAATAAGATACAAAGGATAGGTCAGCCGATGAATCCATTTTATGATATGATGTTCCAAAAATAGGTTTTAATAAACTTTCTATATTATGTCAGATCTTGGAATATCTGAGAGTTTTGCGAGTTTTGAAATAATATAGAAAAGTTTAAAATTTGAAAATTTAGAAAAAGATGCAAGAACTGTCCTTCAGGTAAGAGAGATGGTCCATTAAGACCTCCCCACTCCCGAATATATGCTTTATACTGGTTTCTTTTCCTTTTAATCTAAAATTTTCTATCAGTTAAAGATGGTAGCTATGATATACACAACAATGTATCAATCCTGCTGAACAATGTATTATAAGCTACAGCTATTGTCTCACTTTTTCTAGAGAAAGGTTCTTAGCAGTAAAATAAAAGCCATAACAGTTTCAGGTGTGATAAAATGTCATTGCTTTGTTCCTGCACTGTTTCAGAACTGATATCATTTAAAAATGTTTTTGATTTACCTGATACGTTCCCATTTTGAATGATGTATTAAAACTTAATTCAACAGTCTGATGTTAGGAAATATGGTGCTATTTAGCTCACTGTTACAAAAAACAAAGGTACGATTAAAGACTGCAATAACAAAAAAAATGACGCCACAGCTGTGTTTTCAAAATGCGTCATACACCTATTTGCCCCAGCATGCCTCAAACTAATGAATATTTGTTCGTACAAAACTATATGTAACCGAGCAGAAAGGAGGCAGATGGTGATTTTAGTAGATTTATTTAATAGATAAATAAAGCATTGACCTATAAACAAAGAAATAATACATTAGACATAAAATACAGTTTTACGTGTACATTTGATATGTTTTGTTTCTGAAATCTTTGACAATAAGCAACCGTTACTCCAGTATTCATTTATAATATAAAACATGTTTTGTAACAATTTTACATTTGAACCTACAAACAAGTTTTAGAAATTACTATGACAAGTTTAACTGCAAAAATACGATAAAATATAAACTTTGCAATTAAAATAAAATGCCCTAATCACTAACATGGTAGTAAAGAAATATATAAGTAAATATAATATTAACATACCACAAGATGCAGCAGATACACGCTGGATTGACCAATGATGTTGAAAATGAAATACTGCCTAATTTTACTCAGTTTGAACGGTTACTTATATCAAATAGAGAATTAAATTTATTGGATAATGAAAATAAGAAAGACCAATGAAATTAGAGAACCAATGAAAAACGAAAGACTTTACTCAGCAAACTCAATCCAGTTGCGCAGTGTAACTGGCGGTTATTTAAATTTTAAGACTGTATTTAACAAAAACGGATAATAAAATAGATAAAACGAATAAATACATATAGAAATAGGTTTGATACTATCACATATACGGGGCATATTTCTAGTACATAACTCCCGTAAAAATCAATTCTTTAAACTTCTTGATGAATATAAACATTAGTTAGGTTATTCATACTGGTTATTTTATCCCTATTTCAAGTCTAAATCGATAATACAATATTTCATGAACTTTTACCCACTGACGCGGGTTATAAATTCTTCATTAATGATTATCCGCGGCAACTTGATTAAAGCATAATTATTCAAAAGCAATGCCAATGATACACGTTTGTCAATGGTAAGCTGAAAAAAGCAGACGTGTGTATATACTTGTGATTTGAACATATTTTATTGTGTAAGTAACACAAAAGGATCGGAAACAAGTTCTTGCAACTTACAAGTTCCTCTCCTAATGATAATACATACAATATATACAATTGTCATAGTACATGTAATATTACATGTTACTTATAGCTATTGACTTTATAATAATTAAATTCATAGACATACATTTACAAAGTAATTGCAAATATATAGTAGATAACGTTAATGTACAGTATAGAAAGCAAAAGCAAAAAGGAATTTAATTATTAAATCTTCCAGACTCATTAATAAACTTTTGAACTGCTGAAAAAATAAAGCAGTTTGTATTGTAAGACAAATTGTCACTACCCCAAAGAAGCAAATGTGAGTTAATTAAAATTGTTTCATCAAGCCTATTAAAAAGTAATTCAAAAAGATTGTTTCTTGCATTTACATAATTCTTGCATACAAAGAAAAAGTACTTGTAAGTTATATAATCAAATACAGAGGGAACATACAGAGAAAGTACAAAACAATAAATGAATACTAGAACCATTTAACCAAGACCTTGGACTTTCAGTAGTACGAAACTATCTAGTTCTTGCATCAAAACAAGTTAAAAATACCGTTTATCTGGTAATTTTTGCGATGATTTAATTTTCGTTTTTTTCACCTCTTTCAAATTGCAAAATATTGAATACGCAGAAATTACATCCTGCATCAATTTCTATAAGAATTGCACTTTCAAAATCGCAAAAAATGACTGACGCAATTCAAAAATGCTACATATTTTCCCCATTTTTCGCAAAGTTTGTGACACGCCGAAAAAAACCGTTTTACGGTACGCTGCTTTCGAATGAAATATGCATAGACTGCTGAAAAGTCAGACAAATTTTGTTGATTTCATAGAACCATGGCCGAGAGGCCAGCAATGAAATAGACAGACCTACGTCACATAGCTATTTGACACAACTACCCAAAGCCCAAGCTCTCCTTAAAATGGTTCTTATATCAAATCCATGGGCGTTTTAAAATGTTTTGGCTGAAGATAAAAAAAAGATATTATCTTATCTAGATAAACAAAACATAATTCTATCAAACTGAACAATTCGTTTAGAGTTAAAGGTAATTCGATAGTTTGAAGGAACATTTTGCAATCTAAAACGTGATTAGGGTAATTGCTGTCGACATAAAAAAAACCCGGCGAATATCGAATGTTTGTTGAAGGCTGGAGGCATTGAGTACTAGTAATCGTTCTGCTTATCTAAGAGTCGAATTTCTCCAAACACTTAATTTTTCTATAATTTCCTCTCTTTAGAAGAAAAGTAAAGTACTACATTCGTGCTCAGATTTGACCCTTAGTCAAACGATTTTAAATGGACGATTTCCCAAGGTCTTTTTAGATAATTATGTCTAAATGATAAATGCCAGACTTATTTCACACTAGCGGAACATATGCAATCAAATTTGTTTTGAGTACTTTAAAAAGATGTTTAAGAAAAACAAGCTACCATGGTAAAGGCAATGTGGGATGCATTAACGCTATCTTTGCATGTCAAAAACTTTATACTAGAATACTATTTTAGTTACAGAAAAGAGGTTTATACAAGTATGTGCGGGGATCACGATGTTTAGAGACTCTAATAAAAGCAATATTTTATTACTGTCATCCTATTCTTTAATGTAATTTAATTCTACTATAATTGTGTATGAAAATCTTTATTAAACAGAATAGTTTTTATTTTTTTGTACATGCATGAACTTGCAAAAATATAATTTTTATATTAAAATAAGGTAACCGTTCTAGAATTTGACTCAAGGTTTGTTTAGTTTCCGTTTTCATAAACAAATCGTTGAAAGATTTCAACAATAGATAGAATTTTGATAGCAATTCTCTTTTTTAAAAAATGTTGGTATTTAAAAAAAAGGACAAAAATATTGAGGTTCTTTTCATACACGATCATGTAAGCTGACACGTCTACCATTAAAAACTGTGATGTTATTAAGATTCTTAAATTACATATTACAAAACTTTTTGACAGTGTACTTAATGGGCCATTATAATATTCATATGGGTCTGTAAGCATTCACATACCGTTTTCTGTGTATGCACACACGCATATCATTCTGCCTGTGAAAATTCAGTCAAAGTAGTCATTCAGCGTGGCATGAACAAAATACAAAAAATTGATTCTCCTTTTAACTGCTTGAATTGCCGTTTTAAATAGGATCACACGCATCGTTGCACGACTCAGTTATGAGATTGTATTGTTTGCGTTAAGATTGTACTACATTATTTAAATTTTTTTTATCATTTCACGTGGAAAAAATACAGTATTTAGATGTTTCGAATCCGCCCAAAGGATGAATGTTAAAAGGGTAAATTTTGAAAGCAAATCTTGTGTATTTCAGATTTAAAGAAAATAGAAGTGTTGGTTTTGTTTGATTTCTTCTTTTTTTTAATCTTTTTTTTCTAGAAATCATCGATTTCATTCTATTAGAATGAAATATACCTATTGTGACCGCGTAGATTTTACGTTGCTAGGTAATTCTTCTGGAACTGCATTCGCTGTGTGCAGTACGTACGGGGTGAGGGGATGTTGGCGTAAAGGGTACAAAGTATGAGGTGTAGGCGCGCTGTAGGCGCTGTTTATTTGAAATTCTGTTGTTGTAGTTTTTGCAATAACCACGACTTTCAAATACTCGAGGGCAGGTATCTATTCTTTCAGGGATAAGATGGGTTCGACAAGTGTCACATCCGGGTGTTTCCTTGCTCTTCGTTTGCAAGCACCCGCTATGCTGAACAAGTATTTATATTACATTGCTTACACCGTTGATATTTGAACACGTGTGAGATATATGTCCGTAAACTATTACTGAATTTTACTTGATAATCAATTATTGTAAAATTAATTAAAAACCTACTTCCATTTTCGATTGTTGAATACCCTATTTGCAATATTCTGCAAAAGAATTATAATAAGTTCAACAGCTGTTTTTCCCCATAAGTTATCAAAAATCAATATACAAGTAATATGCACATATCTGATATATGTACAATTGATCTGCAAAACAACAACTTCTTATCTAAAAACTGTGGGAGGAGTTATCCATACAATAGGGACACCCTTTTGGCAGCCGCCCGCACGCCATTTTCTCCATTTCAATAACCGGATTTTCTTCTTGGAAAACCCGATTAAAATATGTTTTATAAAAGAATAAACTCGGACACAATATAAATATACAAAAAATGAACAGATAAAATCTGCTTAAACATACAAATCCCATCAATATGTAAAGTGTTATTTCTCGCGCTTGTGCAGGCAATCATCTAATACCTTGATATTTTATGACTCATTGATTTAAAAAAATACCACCGTTAATTTGTGTAAAATAAGATGTTTAAAAGCAACAGCTTGTTAAGACCTTTTCGGAATAGTAATGAAAAAGGGAGGATTAACTTATTCCTCGCATGTTTCGTAACAATATTTTGTTGATTCAAGTAATCTTTAAAAAAGAACATTCTGTAGCTTAAAAAGAAATAATTTTCAAATGCGGTTAAATTGAAAATCAATTAAGTTGGGCGCTACGAACTCATGGCAAGCACGACCACGAAAGATAGCGAGTGATTTTTTATTTCTTTTTTATTTTACATTGTGCACGCAAATAAATATCACGATCGATAAGCTAAACCAAGCATGTTTCAATTTGTAATAACGTATTAATACATATCCACAGCATGACTCTAAGAAAACACCCCATGATCACCAGTGGTATTTTGAGCGATATGCAAATGTATATATACATTTGCATATCGATATAGATATTGAATTACGTTATCAATTTCAAAAACAATCGTGTTTGTTTCTGGTGTGTGAAACATGTGTTCTACCATAGAAAAAATGTGCGCAAACTGTTTTTTTTTTATCAGTATCAACTTATTAACATTAAATGTAAAAACACATGAACCGACTTTCAAAATCTTTTTTTTTTAATAAAGCTACTATATAGGCACTTACCTTGTATATCTTCACTAAAACAACCAATTTAAGAAGGTCGTTGACGTCAGAATACAATTAACCAGGATTATTCAAGGCGATATTCTTTCCGATTTTTCGCAATATCTCAGAGAAATAAAACATCAGGAAGTAATTTCCCTTGTAATGTTTTCTAGAAAACTTTATAAACGCAAAATTTAACCTATGCAAAAAAAAAAAAAAAAAAAAAAAAAAAAAAAGGAAAAAAGAAAAAGAAAAGAAATTTAAAGTATAAAGTATATGCATTTTGTATATCAAAACCTTTTTAAAAAATTCCCGATTGTATATGTATTGGCATAAATTTATTTGTAGATCAGAAAAAGGAAATGGCATTTGCAAGGACCCGTTCTAATTTCGCGAGATGAGCCGTTTCTGTTTTGTTAGTGAATTAAGGTGTTTTTTTGCCATTGTCTAATACTTAATATTTTCTAATGAATAAAGTGTAAATTTTTCTTACACTTTATTGATATACACTTCAGTTACTATAATCTTTAAGTTTCGTCAAGCTTCAATTCTTACAACGGGATTAACTATACATGTACATGTGTACTTAAAATTCGAAAATTTGATCACGAAGACAGGTCTAGCCGATATTCCTGAAATCTAAATATCACTATACCAAAATATGAAGAATAAAACACATACTTTTTCTAGTATAGATCAAAAGCTACATTTGTAGTCGAATAATGTGTTTTTAATATATTCCTTTCCTTTCAGCGTCCTTCAGCCATAGCAAAGGGTCATAAAAGGTTTTTATTTGAATTTCCTGGTTTGGCTGTGTGAAAACACCTTTAATGGCAGACAGATCGGAAACGGTTTAGATTAGAATGTCTGCATGTGTCTGCATTACATAATTATGTGAAACTTCGCAAAGATTGCATAATTGAATCGAAATGCGGCCAGGTGTAGACCCGTATAGATGTTTCCTCCAACAACATGGTGATAACAAATTAAGTCGGTTCCATAACGAGTCGTGATACGTTTCCGCTACCGAGTCAATACTTACACCTCCTGTTCCTAATTATATTTACATAATTATGAGTTTCAGATAAAGCTTTCCCAATTTATATTGACGGCTAAGCTGAATGCACATCAAATCGACTTGATTACATTGTATCTCAGTAAACCTATCCTTCTTCCGACCTTTCTTATCCAAGGGCATAACAGTTATTTTGGCAAATGCGCAAAAATGTCTGACTTTTAAATTTATTCTATGCACATCGTAAAAGGTTTTAAATTATAATGCCCTGAAGAAATCAAAAACATAAAAATTTCCTTTCTCCGATATGAATATTGCTTCGTTCCTTTCATTTACGAAAAGCATTAAAGACAGTTGCAATAACGAAATAGTTCAGTAGCCTGCTAATTGCAAGAAACGAATCGATGGCATCCTTCAGTAATTACAGGAACCTCAGTAGAATGATCATTTCATAGCATTACGGGTCATGCAATCTAAGAGGATACACCAGTTTCCACTTCTCATCCGAGTAGTTCTACTTTTTACGCCAGGACAAACACTAAATATCTGTAAAATCTGTACTCATGATAGCAGTGGTTTGGTGTTTTTTTTGAAATTTATTTTCCAATACTATCTGTATCAAAAATGAATAAGCATGATTGCCATGTCATTTTTTCAAGATTCAAAAGCTTTTTTGTCGATGGCAGAGGCAGGTTAGTGCTATAAACCGTGGGAAACCGTCGGTGATTGGACAAACTAACACACCCACCCCGCGTTGCTACGGGTTACCGTGCCCATACCATAGTAACGTCATATTAACCCAAACATGATAAGCAAACGCCTACGGTGATTTTTATATATGTGACATTTATTACATTTTGTAACGTTCGAGCAGAAATTGGAGAAAAACACCTTCAAGCGATCGAAAATTATTAAAAATTGTCATAGTCGCACATATATAGCATACATGTAGCTCCAGGGCATCACAGTACAAGTAAAGGTTACGTGAAGCACAAAAATACTTTGGAGTAAAGTCCACGTTGACGTTCTAAACAATTCTGCAAGAAGTCACGTGCCTTGTTTGTACGAACAATAAACCGTGTAAAGTGGCGATAAACAACAAGCACATTGTTTGTTTCAGTTTTTACTTCATTCTCAATTACTAACGTGATCAGCACAATGTGTACACAAGTTATTAACAAATTATGAAATAACATGAAAAATGTATAAAAATGTTTGTTATGAAGTCTAAAAACAGTGATTTCATCTCTCTCAATATGAGATGGTGGCCATGAATGTTCTGTACACGTTCACTCTTTTGAAAAAAAAAAAACAGTAGAAAATAAAATTTACCAAGCATCGTGTTGTGTGTGACCTGTTTATTTTAATGCTTTTCAAAGCTCAAACAAAAGAGACCAAAAGAAGTTGGTTTGATTTTTTTTTTATACAGTTTTTTTTGGCAATGTCTGTATATGTTCATTACAAAAAAAAAAAACAAAGAAAAAATTAAAATTTATAGGAAGTTAAAAATAGCTTGAATTTTCTTTTAACCTATTTTGATTGTTGATAAGATAAGAAATAAAAAGTTATATGAAAGTATGGGGATTTTATTGTTTGACATGCTGGATAAGGAAAAAAAATGAAATTTCATGTGAAAATGAACTGTTCAAAATATCAGAATACATGTAATAAAATCATAAAATAAAACAGGTAAAGAGAAAAAAAATTCTCTGAAATTAAGTATTGCTCTCAAATGTAATGCCGACTAAGAAAGACCGATACCCTGTAACAGAGAAAAGGTCAAAACACAAACAATAAAAAAACACCCAAAACTTCTACACTATATTTGTCATTTTACTAACTCTATAGCACTCAACTTTTGGCCATATTGCAATAACATACTTAGCATTGGCTCAAAAAATACTACTGCTATCTACATGTACATGTAATAAAAAAAAAAACTTGCAAAGATGAAAACAGGGATATATGGTACTATGTGGCATCAAATACAGAAAATCATATTTATTATAAAAAGAAATTTACAACATAGCAAAATGTATTGTATTTGTTTGTTGTGAAAACATTCAATAAGGTAATTAAGTTAATCGGGTGAAGGAGTTCATGTTAATGCAACAAAGGTCATTCATCAAAAGTTTATTTTTCCTATGAAATCATATTTTTCATGTTATAAATGGCAGTGAAAATGGTAAAACTATTGCTGTTGAAAAGAGTTATTCCTCTTTAATTTTTGTTATACATACATATTTAGTTACCACTTGTTAATGTTATATACACAATACATGTATACAATAATGCCCAGTTGTCGAACACAAAACTCTGTCACAGTGACAAATGAGGCAATCTAAAAAAAAATCTGCGTATTTACCATTTGTCATTATTTCTTCCTCTCTTTTGTCTTGAGAGGAAAAACTCAATGAGGCAAAATATACTGTACAATTTAAAAATACAATAACTCATCCAACTCATTTTTTTAATATAGTACTATTAACAGACACAACCTATTTGATCAGAATCATCTCTACACAGTCCAAATTGGAGTGCATTGCTCACAACAGAATGCCTAGAGTCCTGCAAAAAATCTCAAGACATCTTCTGAAGAATAAATGCTTTAAAAGTTCTTGGCTTTTTCTTCATGCTTTGAATGCTCCCTTTTACTCTTGGTGATCAACACTTCAGATGAAGGTTCATGGCACTTTCCAATAACTTTGATGAAGGGAGCATTGCTTAAGTCTGGCTTATGGTGGTCTCTGTTTGAAAAGAATGATACTTTATGGGGTGTATCAATTCAATCCAAAATAATAACAGCTCCCCCTGAGGACTCCCCATTGATAATAGGTTTATTGGGATATTCTGTAAATCAAAAACGAAGATTTGTTGTATAAGCCTATCACAATACCTATACATTTACAATGTAACATGTAGCTTATTTTGTGGTAACAAAGAAAAAACCTTGATAATCAAGCTTATTTCACCCCGGCCCTATCTATTTCGCAACCAAAAGTAATGTTTTTGTTCTATTCATCAATGATAATTAATTTAAAAATTTAGCAAAAGGATAAACAGACCTTATCTAAAATTAAGTTTTGTTGGACAAATTGTTCTAACTGCTTCTTACCAGTTTTCTGTGATTCTTGCTGACTGAGAAGTCTTTGTACTGTTGCTTCCAGTTTACGACATGGTTGCTTACAAGGTGGTCCTCCATTTGTGTTTATAGGCCTCTTCCTGGATAAATCCTCACCGACACCCCTGGCCTGGCTCTTGTTTGAGGTAGAATTTGGGTTACTCTGACTATCACCGTTTGACCCTGTTTTCTCCCTGAACACGTATGATAACTGGGGAAAATATTCATTTAGGTCATCGTAATTGATCATTTTGTTGCACTTCAGTACTGTAACAGGTAAACTGTAATAATAAATAAACGATTTCTCCTCTTCATCTGTACAGGTTACCAAAGGAACCTTTAGGACATTCTCCAGTGCATAGAGAAATTCATTCACACTACAACCATTAAAATAAAGCTTGCACACAGCTTCCACAAGGCAGAATTTGCCCTGTCGGCCAGGTCTATTCAAATGCATGCACGATATGCTCTTTCCAGCTAACCAAACACCTTTAATACTTTCAACCAAAGCTGGAGGTGAAGTCTTTTCTTTTGTGTGATTTTGACCATTTTGAGAGTTTTGAGGAGTGCTTTTCTCCTGTGGTGGGGGTTCTGGTTTGTTCCCTGGAACTTCATTTACTTTTGAGTTAATGATTGGCTGGCGAACTTGGGGCAATCCAGCAGCCGGACGATGCTGTCCATTTGAAAGACCCTGCAAATCAAAGAAAGTGAACGTCTTATAATTGCAGGAGACAGGCAGTGTTTAATATTTGAAAAAGGACACCTAACAGAGACACTATGTCAACTGCAAGTGACAATTTTAGATACTAGTATACATGTATTTGCATTCAATAAATTATCATTATCATAGACATTACATCATACATTTGTAATTTACAATTTAAAAAATATTGTTTTTACACACTTCTCAGAATTCATGAAAATTCTCTTTCCAGTAATTCTTGGTAATCGTTCTTAAATAATCTTGTTCTAAATTTAACACTATACAGGTAAACTCTTTAGTTTGCTACACCTGTATTGTTCTCAATGAACTTGGGTATGGGTGGATCAAATTGCATTCTTTTATCAACAGTCAGAGCTCTATTCTGTCATCAGGTGCCAGGCATTGCATTTCAAAGTTAGAATGTTTAAACTTGATTGTTAAATCATACAGAAGTTTTTTAAATCAACTCTTCAGAACAAAAAAAAATGTTGGAAGCTTGCCATGAAAAGCTCATAAAAGTATTGTCGGAATCGGCTGAAGAAAGATTGTAGCATAATTATTCATAAACGTGATGCCAAGTATACAAATACTTAACTGAGGTCATTTGCCAATTACGTTTATATGACAAAGACAACCAAATCTAAAATCTGTTAACAGAGCTTGACTGAATAGCTGGTAAGATATTTGCGCAGTGAAATAAATTCAGTCAGAGATCCATGCCATGTCTAATATCATTATGCTCCATCATAACACCTTTGTTAAACTTTGTTATTGTAAGAACTGAAATCATTTTTAGTTTAAACAATGTAGTAACTAAAAAGCTAATGTGTGTACATTCTTCTTAAGACAACCTTAAAAATTATTATTTCTGTTATTTTTTTTTAATACGTGCACTGTATTTCCAATTAGATATTTTATATGCTAATTGTAGTTAGTCAAAACAGATAAAAGTGATGTAAAATTATAAATTCATTTATTATCTATTCTAACAAATCAAGTTGAATTTGTTTTTGTAAATCTTAACATAATAATATTGTTTTTTTTTTTCCTTTGATAGGAATTACAGATGCTGTCAATTTGATTGATGGCTTTTAAAGACATCAAAAAGATCATCAATGCAAACTGTTTCTTCAAAGACCTGTAAAATTTATAAAATCTTTAATTCTATTTTTGATTTTTTTAATATGTACATAAATTTTCATCAGGATATAAATTGTTTGAGCATGTGAGATTAAATTTCCTTTAATTGGATCTGATTTACTTGTTAACATTGAAATGAAGTACTTTCTTTTAAAAAGGGACAAAAAGTGGTTTAACTATATAACAGTATAAGAATTAGCTGTATATACTAAACAAATATCACAGAACTATTCGAAAAATTTAATTAAAGCCTTTTAATAACGCAACTTTTTGTTAGCAATGCATTATGCATGAAACTAATATCAAGCAAGTTATTGAAAAAGAAAAAAATTCGGAAAACACTTTCTTTTTTTAATACTAAAAAGCCACCAAAATTATTACAAGGCAGATTGGTACAAAAATTGTAATTGATAAAAACAGTTTCAAATGCGCATTATCAATTTTTTTCTTCAGATATTAGGTATTTCCAATTTTATTACAGTGGTAATTTCATCACAAAAAAATCAAAGTCCATGATCATTATGATTTAGCAATTAAGTCTACTGGGGCCTGTTTCTCAAAAAAGCGTAAATCTGGGCCTAAGTTAGTCCGACTAGCAAAGTTACGCCAATATTTAGTCGAGTCTAAGTTGCGTTTCTGAAAGAGGCATAAGTTAGGGTTTAAATGTCGAAAAACTTAGACATCTCCGCTGAGTACTAAGCATGCGCATATCGTATTTTGTTTTGCTTTGAGGCTATGATTATATGTGGTGGATCAATTTTCCAATTCTTAGTACATGTAGTACCCGAAAGTACGCATGTTATACTTTACCACTGAATGTGCATAGTTCAAGCTGTTCATGACATTTTATATTAATAAAAGTAGAACAAATGCCTATACACTTCTTAACATAATGAAATTTTAGAGGAAAACAGTTGATATGAAAGCGGCATATATAAGAGGTTTCAGAAACCAAATATGTGACAATTAAATGTATTTAGTGTAGAAGGACGGAAATTACACGGGACCCAAATAACCCTGTATACAGTATTTTGATTAAAATAAAGATATAAAAGCAGTTATCTAAGAACACCCTTCCTATTTTTAAATAAAAAAGGACTTAGACACGATTTGAGATCAAACATTTTATTTTTATTTTCTGTGTATAAAATACTTTATTGGTGCATTTTAAATGATTGATCAAAATATTAGATGTTAAAGTCAAGTTACAAGTGAGATACAGAGGAAAAGAATTGATGCTCGAGTCTTATAGTTGTTTACAAAATTGTAATATAGAAAATTCCCATTTCTTAGACAAATTGACATGTATTTACACCAATACAACGAAGATGTAAAAATGAGAATATTCGAGCTTTGTTTACAAAACAAAGAATTATGAACTCTGTATCTTGCTTATAACTTGATTTTTGACATAGCATTATAAACTTCTATACATGTATCTATCAGTATAAACATTGAAAATGGAAAAAGAAAATTTGAAAACATTAAGTCAAATCGTGTCCAAGTCCCTTTAAATAAAGTTTTATAAATAAAAGGTTTTTACAAGTTTAATGGAAAAGGCATCTAAAAAATCCCCTATCCCCTACCGGATAAGACATTTTTTATCTTTGCGGTTTTAACAAGTGCATGTGAGTTTTACTATTTTCCCTATCTGCTTTGGGTTATTGCATGGGGTGGGGGTGTTTGTGTATACAATTGTTTATATAATAAGTATGACAAATGCAAGCTAGTTAAATTTGTAAATAATGCACACTGTTGTAAAACTGCTAAAACAACGCTTTTGTATTGCAAGTCGACAACTTAGAAAGAAAAAAAAATCCCTTGTTATACATACATCTTAAATATGATGAAACAAAATTAAACTATCATGAAATCAAGTAATTAAAGATCAATTCAGTTAAATGAGTACAAATAAACAATGCATATGAAAATGCAGGAAGATCATCGATAGTACATCTGCCCCATACATGTACCTATTTTAAAAGAATTACGATCGATGTTTAATATGAACGCAATTGATCACTTCATCCTAGAATTAATAAGATGAATGAATTTGATTTCCAAAAATTCAAGGTGTGCATGTGAAATTTTAGAATCTTTGAGGACCTTGACAAACGCATGTCATTAGATCTAAAATTGATGCACACTCTGCCCGCTTCTAAAACATATTTTTAAGTAATATTTTAACAAACAAAAATTGTTTGAATTTAAATGCGAGTTCATAAACATTCCAAAATACATGTAGCTTTCATACGGTTTTGTAGAGATACTAGGAGTCAAAAAATGAAAATGAGAATGCATACGTGTTGTAAAGTTTTCAGTAATATAGGTAAAGAACAAACAACCACACACAAGGACAAAGTACAACTGTAAACATTTTGAGTTGCTCCTATTTATAATTTTTAAATCAGTTTCGTTTCACAGGTTCAAACTTGATTAGAAACATTTAAAAATTTTAGTTTTTGTTTACTGAGTATTTATTTAAAAATCAATAATCCAATCGTACTTATATACATCTATCTTGTTGGGGAATACATGTTTAATTTAGAATTATAGCATCATTTAATTATTGTGTTTATATCATTTATCTGGGTATACCCATTCTTCACACTTTAGGTAAATTTCATTAACGAGTAGTAATGTATATTACATACGATTAATCAAGGTCTAGTCAAGGTGAGCCCATTATTTATCAAATTGATTTAATCTTAATTTATTTAGAAATAGAAACAGTTATCAAACAATATGTATTTTTAAAGTTATACGTACATGTACAAACATTTAGATAAATGTGAATGTTTTCCTTAATAACACATATAACCAAAAAATAAAATTCTCTGTTTATTTTGCCTTGAAAACAAAACACTCGCAAATTTTGTGCACAGACTAAAGACTTACGCCTACCCATTAGCAGGCGTAGATTTAAACCCAAATTTAGTCCCGACTAAGTTTCCGCCTTTTTGTGAAACGCAACTTAGTCTGGTTTTGAGGTTTAGTCCCTGTTTAGTCCGGACTAAGCTTACGCCTGGACGTAGGCCTTTTTGAGAAACGGGCCCCTGAACTCTAGTATCAGTAACAATTCCTATTTGTAGTTCATATTTTACATTTCAACATTAACAAGAGAAATGCTGTCAATGTGACAGCAAACCAGGTTTTCTTTTGTGTAAAAATTATCCATAATCCATTTGTCAATCCAAAATTAATAAACACTATCTATCCAGAGAAATGGGGTAAAATAACTAAGTTCAACAGCTGGTATTTTTGCATAAATAATAAAAAATCAAAATCCAATTAATATGCACATCTCTGAAATATGCACAATTGTTCTGCAAAACAAAAGCTTCCTTATCTTGAAAACTGTAGGAGGAGCGAGTTATCCATACATTAGGGATACCTTTTTGGCCAGGCTGCCCGCCCACCCTTTTCGCCATTTCAATAACCAGATTTTACCTTTCAGGAAACCCATTTAACAATTTGAAGAGGTTAACTGTTAAGTAGGCTAAAAGGATATTTATTGAAATATGACATTGTTTCATCTTGGCTTTCAAATAAAAGCCACTGTTGTACTGAATTTGAATGAAAATTACCTTTAACCAAATTTTTCTGCTACTTTATTGCAAAGCTGATTGATTTAAAAGAACATAATTTTGTGCATATTGATGAAAATATTTTGAAATAGCATTATTGACTAAAATTTATCAAGCCATGCAGTGAAAAAGATTGTTTACATTCACATGCATCATTGGCAGTATATATTGCAAGAATGTAACTAGTAGATGTTCATCATTTATTTAAAACTGCTGAATAAATATTTTTGAGAGGCTCTTAAATTATGTACTTAAACTACATTTTTCTCACATAGAAAACCAGTTTTTGAAATTGCATGAAAAGAACTGAGAGAAAAAACTTCCTTAAATCCATGTTGGTTTTCAAGTATCAAAAGTACCTGAAGTACAAGTGTAGTGACCATTGTATAAATATAAGCACTTGTTAATGCTTTCAAAGTGAATATGACATATTGTTACAAAAAATTTAAAAATGCATGTCTCATCCATTGCAATAAAGTTATAGTCATATGATTTGTCTCTGCTTACCTGTTGGGATGACATTCTTGGACCATGTTGTCTTGGTGCCTGGTGTGGTCCCGACATGTTTGGAGGGGGAGGAATATTCACAGTTTTGGCTCTCATGGTCAACCCCTGCCTCTGCTGGTTTGGAGGGACCATTTGTGGCATTGGATAATTTGGCACAAAAGGGAAACCTTGCATACTGCTGGAATTCGACATTCTATTTGATGAGGATGCACGAGGGTTGTAAGGGGGTCTGCCAACATTTCCTCTTGGTCGGTTTGCCATATTGAAACTTTGCAAATCTGAAGCCGACATACGAGAACCTAACTGAGAGGGATGGTACATATTTGCTGAGTTCATGCCATTTGATAGGGGAGCCCTTGGTCTTCCTATTGAAGAGGGGGACACACGATTGCTCAATGAGGATGGAGGAACATTTGCAGTAGGGCTCCTGATTGGAGAACGAGATGGCCTTATTTGGTCTTGAGAAGGATATTGACTATTTTGTTGACCAGGTGGGAAATGGCCATTTTGATAAGGAGGTCTGTTTCCTGGTTGATAACCAGGATGAGGCTGGTTAACTGTAACATTAGGAGGACCATAATTCATAGGATAATGATGTCTGTTAAATGTAAACATATAGCGAGGGTCCATGTATGGATAGGGTGGTCCCATGTAGGACCCAGGGGGAGGAAACACTGTGTTTTGTTCAGGCGTTAGTTGCTTATCAGTTGGGACTACTGCAACTTCAGAAATGTCATGTCTCATTGATTGAGGAGAGGATTGTGATGTCATATGTGTTTGTCCAGAAATGGATGAATTAACTGCTGCTGGACTTTCTACTGTGGTCTGAGATATGGAGGAAGTAGATGATGGAAGATCTAAATATTGTGCATGCTGAAGTGGATTTTCCATGGGAAGTTCCATAATGTGAACTTTGCAATGTTTCAAAATGTCCGTTAGGCATATGATTCTTGTTGTCATAGAAAAAGTGAAATTAAAGCCAGCTAATTTGCAAGCTTTGTTTAGTAAGTCACACTCTTCCTCAGAAGGCAACACACCCTTTTCTGGGATGCTAAGAGCAGCTGCATATTTCATGACAGATAGTGGAACAAATTTTCCAAGTGCTTCTCTTCTCACATAAGGAGTCACTGTATTGTTCACTTGAATCCATCCACATGGCTCATTGCTGTCTTCTGTTTGTTTTAGATTAATCTGCATGGACTGCAATGGTGGGGGCCCCATAGAGGTATTCCCATTCATTTCGTTTTGCTTGGCTTCTGGAAAAGTCTTTTTCACAAGGTTGTAAAAATCCACAAAATCTTCTAATAGCACTATTAAATCCTTGGAATTAAATTGCTTTTGACCAAATTCACCACCACAGTGTACAGTATTGATTTCATTCAAAAGTTTGGCTTCATGCCCAGTGATGAAATAACTTGTTAATGGCTGATGCTTGCCCAGTTCGTCTGGATAGGAATTTGGATACTTACTAAGAAGTTTTTGTTCCACAATGCGCACTGACACAAATTGTTTGTCTTTCCTAAAAATGTATGGCACATTCACTCCATCTACTGTGGTCCATCCAAAAATGCCTTTGACACTAGAAAAGTCTATCTGATTTTCTGAGATCTTTATTTTCTCAGCATCTGCCTGTTCATTGTTTCCATTTGTAACTTGACTCACTTGGGAACCAGACACTGATGAGGGTGGGGGAAAATAAGGAGGTTGCCCACCTGCGTTGCTCTGTTGTTGGCCAGGTACTTGGCTATATGTTGCATATAACTGCGGAGGCATTTGTCTGAAGGCATTGCTCAGTTGAGAGGGGTGAGATGGTGGGCCTCCATTTGGTATTGGTAATGCTGGTGGAGGCTGGTATCCAGAAGCAACACTATAACCAGTGTCTTGTCTCTCTGCTTTAATTTGCATAGTCTGCATGCTACATGTACCTATCAAAAGAAACAGCAATGTAGTAACAGGCAAAATTTTAAATTACTTTACCTTTTCAGTTGCAATGCATTTTCATGTCTGTTATCATTTCTGTTTGAAATTGAAATAGTTCCTATGTCAAGATTACCAGTAACTCATGACAACATCAATCATTGTCAGTCTTCAGAAAAAATGCTAGTTTTAGAAAGTTGAATGTCAGTTTTTCAAATATGAAAAGTGAGTGTCAAGATTGCATAAATGCATTTATTATACCTTTTCTCTTTTTGCATTGTTGTACGCATTTACATTCATGCTTCATAATGTTAATGACACCAAAATATGAAAAAAATTTGACAGAAAGTGCATAAAATCTTGCAATTCTAAATACCAGTATTTTTTTTTTTTTTTTTTTACATTTTTTTTTATGTTATCTCAGAAAATATATCTTAATTTAAATATTTTAAACATTTTATTAATATCAAATTATATATGTATTGAATTATCTAAATCATAATTTCTTATTTACACAGGGTAAGTTACACAAGTAATTCCTATACACAATACATGTATACTCTTAGCACATGGTATCCCTCCCCCCTCCCCTTCACACACAATTTTTTTTTCATGTTCCTTTTTACTGGAAAAATAACAAAAATAAATCCCTTTCTGGTTAATTCAAAATAAAACTGCTGCTGAAAGTTGATATAGTTATTAGTATTTAGAATCATGTGCATTGGCTCAAATCACTCTGCAAGTGTATACGTGCAAGTAGCACAAAAACTTCAAGAGAATTCTAATATTTCCCTAAAAGATAAGAATCTTGCATGAACTTGCCCTAACATTATATGCAGATCATTGCATAAATATATATATATATATATATACAAAAGGTCAAGAATTCAGATTTTGAGTGCAATTGGTTTTTTTTCTAATGATAAATTAAAAACAAAAATATTTTATTCATGCACACAATCTAATTATCATGCATATTGTATAAATCTAACTTACCTTATGAATGTATTAATTCCTTTAAGGAAACCATACATCAAGTGCTTGCATTTTCCCTAAGAAAAACAAAAACCAAAAAAAACTTGAAGAGCTTGCTTTTTATATAGTTATACACTAAACATGAAATAAAAAGAGATATGGGTTAATAAAGTTTTTTTTCTAATTTACTGTAAAAGCAGAAATATTCGTTGAGGATTTAATTTCATTAATTTCATAGGCAGTATAAATCAACAAAATTAAATCCATGATGAATTTTTAACCCAAGTATTAAAGAATGCAAAGAGATTACGATATGATGAAATTAAATGCCAACAAAATCTTATTTGGCTTAAAAATAACGAAATTTTAACCCAACGAAAATATATGACTCAACAGTATTTTAAACAACGAAGACTTGATTGAGAACACTATTTAGAATCAAACCAATTATACCTTATCTTTACTTTTTTTTTTTTTTACTTTGAATATATAATAATGCCTGTGACATTCAAATTCATGTTAATTTTATATCATTCAAAAAATTGAATGTTTCTGTGTATATATGAATGCTTAATGCTGGAGAGGTGAAAATGTCGTGTAAGAAATACCTGGTAAACACCATGTCAGAAAGTTCACCAGCTAGGATATCTCGGTGAATTTTTGATAACATACTGTTTATTTCTGATATTTACGTTAAATGCAAATTGTTCATAATTTTTTAAAATGATTGCAATAATGCAACTGAAAAACGATAAGCACGTACGATTATCATTGCAATATACCAGGAAAAAAGTTCACACAGAATCGCTATTCTATAGGTTCATATAAGGTAACATATTTGCAAATGTAGATAATAAAGATATATCTAAAAAGTATACTAGATAGACCACTTTATGTACAGTATATGGTGGTTATATATAAGTACTGTTTTTTTCTTGGGATCTGTCCAGAATAGTTCTATGTCATAATAGAATGATTAATATCTCACATGATTCTCCTATCCCCTGACTAATATTGGTGTTTACTTTAAAAGGGTCTGGAGAAGTCTTTACTAGACTATATCTTCTCGATTACATGTGGAATAAATTACTCTAGCTACCTTCATATTTTTTTAAGGTGATGGAAAAACTTTTTTTTATCAATAAATCATTTCCCCCTCATTTGTCATCTTTCATTAAACATTCATTATGGCGCTGTTTCATGGTTATATTGATCAGAATCATCCTTCTTATGCATACATGTTCGGGGATTTTTGTATAATGGATTAATAATGCTCACATCAGCGACAGGTGGATTAATCATTACAAACTTGGGACTCAGCGTGAACCACTTTGCATAAGGGTATCAACATTACTTATATTTAATAACAATGTGTTGGTGATTAAGGCATTAATTACAGTCTGCCTTTCTCTAATTTTCTATTATGTTAAGTTAAGAAATAAAACCAAATGCATCACTGTAAATGATCTTCTATAAAAATCTAATATCAAAAGTAATTCAGTCCACAAATTACATGAATTTTTTTTTTCATGATAAATGATTTTATATCTTATTTCTTATACCGAAAAAAGGCTTTCCAACCTAAATAACACCAACCATCCCTAAGAGCAAAAAATCTGTAACATTCATGCATGTAAATTAGTGGTATTATATCATATTAACATGCATATTATATGCACAGCAAATTTACATTCCGATGCTTTTTTTTCATGAGCAGTCATCATTTTAACATTTATGATACTTTTGATTTATTTAGTCTTAGACCTTGACAGGTTAATTTACATTCTTTATATAAATTCTCTTTCTCCATTAATGTGTACAATTTACATGTACATGTGAATATGTGTAATAGATGTACATGTATATTAACATAAACATAGTCTCCCTGATTCATTGTCTGAGGACCGTAAGGCAAAACCAAAGTAATAAAAATCACCAAGTGAAAAAATATATGTATATTACATGTAAGTACATCTTCCAAGTTATTAACACGTTGACCTTGACTGTTTCCTTCAAAACTGTTAAAAATGAATTGCTGGTCTTGTCAATTAGTGTAAAAACAAAACATGGCCAACTCTAATGAACTAAGATGCCAAAGACTGCAATCGATTTAAGATAAGCTTGTTATCTTTGGCAGACTACCAACTGGAGCAGTGGGCTTATAAAGCGTGTTCTCTATATCCCCAAAACTTTTCTCTGAATGCTCTTCCACATGTACATTGGGTTTAAATGCTAATATTTTTGTTGTTGCCTACAGTATACTTAAAGTAAAACTATATGATTTGAAAATGCTACAACAAAACAGCCAGAGTGCAAATTGAAATTAATTTGTACTGGAACATTTGAAATTGACTTGTTTTTATACATTTCTAGGGATTTATTTTTATTTTATTTTTTTTTGGCGGGGGGAGGGGGGCATGTATTTATTTATGTGACAGTAAACTGGATTTTCTTTCGTGTTAACAGTTTTTATAATCCATTTGTCAACTTTGAATTGATAAAAAATATACCTTTAATATCCAGAGATATGCAATATTTTGAAAAAAATGACTAAATTCAACAGCTGTAGGGTTTTTTTTGCATAAATGATCAAAATTCAAAATCCAAGAAATATGCACATCTCTGATATATTTATAATTGATCTGCAAAACAAAAAACTTCCTATCTTGAAAACTGTAGCAGTAGTTATCCATACAAAGGGGTACCTTTTTGGCAGCCACCTGCCTGCCATTTTCAACATTTCAATAACCGGATTTTTCCTACAGAAAACCTCAGGTTATTAAGACTCACATTATGAAATTCGTTATCAATCATACATATACTGACATGAAAGTTTTATCTTTGTTTTATGCCTGATTAAAAAATGTTTGTGTATCAAAATGGTCATCAATTTATGATAGATCCTTTTCTCTTTTTTTTGTGAGTGTGTGTTGCAAGAACTTTAGATAAAAGCTCTACCAAACGGTTCTACTTAAAAATTTTTATGAATTTTAAGCACTACTCATTCTTATTTATATATTTTAAATATATCATATGATATATATATGCTATTATAATAGCAAATGAGCCCCCTCATATATCTATACCTTCAATAAGGCAAAGGAAGCAAGAGAATCTTGATTGTCATGTTTATAAGGTACATTTATCTTGTTGCTTCGATCTCCAGATCTGGTTGTTTGGATATATGTTACATGCGGCAGGATGCCATAATATCCCAGAACTTTCACTGAGGAGACTTGGCAGTTCTCCAAGTGGATTTCCACTTGGCATTGATCTACTCCATGCACACATAGTCTGTGCAAGCAATCTTTAACACTCGGGCTAGATAAGGAGTATGTACAACTTCTTTGGTTTTGTAGGAGGAAAAGCAGGAGTAGTCTCATTATAGACTAGAGGAGTCTAGACTTAAGTTGAGAAATTTTGCTGCACAAAAAGCAGTAACACTTCTCCTTTAAATTCTCAAAACTATACTATCTTCTCCTTAAAAAACTCTTTTGTCTCACTTCAAAGCAATATAATTTCCTTTTACTCCGTTTTTTCTTCCAACTACTTTCCAATTTAACCTAAATTAACTGGTATATTTTCAATTTCAAATTGCCAAAAATCTAATATCAAAATAATCTATATTAACATTAATCTTGCAGCATCACAGAGTTAATTTAATCAAATAAACCGGTATACATTGATTTAATTAACAAATTCACTCCAACAAAAGTACTGTTCACTCATTCTATCCTCTGATTGAGCTTGCAGATCATAGATTAATGCCAAGGCATGTTTGTTTTTTTTGTTTTTTTTGGTTCTGTATTCCTCTCCATATTTCTGGCTACCCTTAACACTTGGCAATAACTTCCATATCATGTATATATGGTAGCATGTATAAACTCAAACTTAAATCTTTGTTTGCATGTTGAACTACTTAGCTGCCCTTTAAATTGTATTCTGTTAGATCCAAGACTGCATTACTTTGTTTGCAGGAGATTGATACATGTGTTGGATAGTGATTGATACATTTAACTTTCCAATTTGGATCCCAAAATCACATAAAAACACATCTTAATCCTCATTAGATGTGGATTGATTTCTTAAATTTATGTTACTTTCAGAATATTTTTCATGGGACAATAATTTACTGTCTCATTAAGCGTATAATTGCAAGTTCAAAGTGATATAGTATAAAATCATCTTCAGTAGATGTGGAATGATTCTCTCCAAGCAATATGTCCCTCTAACTAGATCTTAGAAGTTAGCAAAATGTATTTTTCATATGAGACAGGGGTTCATTTTTTACTTTCTCTGTTAAGCTTGCAAAGGTTCTCATGGTAAGGGAGTAGCTAGATGTAACTATAAGCATATATTACTTTGCTTAAACCAAAAGTCCTTTTAAATGGAAATCATTCATTAAATGCTATAGTGGACCACATTTCACTTTATCATCTTGCTGTGAAGTGACCAATTCCATTTTAGACATCTATTACATAATGAAGTCAAATTTAGACTACAACATGTTCAACAGAGCATTCTCACGGTGACATTACATCTCTCCTCCATTCTTTCATAATGTCAGGCATTTTCTACAAGTTTCCGTATGATAATAATTGGCAGTTTTCCAGCCTCTACCAATTGTTAAGCACTTAGCATTATGTTCCGGAAATACTCCAAAACCAACTGCCAACAACTTTCAAGTCACTTGTTCACTCTAAACCAAATCCCTTTGTCACTACTGGGGATCTCCCTTGTTCAAAGTACAAAGAGAAATTACATATATATCTTCTTGGTAACAATGGTGTTTTGAATCTCCAAGACTTTTGGGAGAAATTTTACTTGCAGGGAAATTCAATGCAGCTTTGATGCCATCAGATATCCAAGTAAACATTATATGAATCATTCTTCGTTTTCAATATTGATGACTTAAGTCAATTATGGCCAGTTTCTTCAATTGCACAAGACATAAGTTTAGGCAAATATAAAATCTTATGACAAATATAAATTTTATATTATATACTGTTAAAAGTTTTAATTTGAAACTTTACCATTCTTAAATTAAACCTATTTAATATTAATAGAATTATGTCTGGTTTGGATACATAATCATTAATAGAAATTAATTATACATTGCAAATTAGTGAGGACTAAATTAAAAATTTTCATTTATGGGAAAATATTGCTAAATTAAGTTCAACATTGGTTTACAACGGGTGACAATTTCTATGTTACCCTTGCTAGCATGAAATATTTGATACGAAAATAAAAATTCCATGGGAAAAAATGTAAACCACTTAAGTTCTCTGGAAAAAACTTTGAAAGAACATTTCAAGAGATTATCAAGTCTTTTGCTAAATCCTACCAGAATTGAAGTCATTGAATCCTGATAAGAAATTCAAATAATCGTATTAGATGGAAATGGAAATTTTATTCTCTTTTTATTAAGATAAATATCTCATCTGAGAGGTGAGATGCATCACAAAAATTAGTTATAAACTCTTTAAGCAATGGTCTGTCAGATAATATACAGTATACAGTGTTATTTTTGCCTCATGTTATTTTTGCCCCATGTTATTTTTGTCCTTTTACACTTTTAAACAGATTCATCCGGGACCCCTTCTTGAATTTTCCTGGGCTCAAGCAATGAAAAATATATACTCTTTTGAATTAACACAGTTAATTGAAAAATTGTTTTGATTTTGCCCCGTCTTATATTCACCCACCGATAAGGAAGGCTAAAAGGGGCAAAACTAAATCGGGGGTGAATATTTCCCTTATACAGTATTCAATTGAATATTTTGGAAACTTAAGATGCTTAAATATCATCTTCACCTTAAATTAGCATAGGCATATTAAACTAGCACAGCCAGTATTCAATGATACTACATATATGTATACACATGCAATGTACAGATATTGACTGGGTATGAGGGCAATACATGATTTATTGGCCCTTCAGACAGGAATGTTGCCCAAAGCCAAAATCATGTTCCCAAAATCCCAGTCAACAACTGTCAATTTTGTTATACACTTTACTACAGATGCAAGTATAGTTTCAAACAGCTCTTTATGTTGCACAGCTCAGCCTCTTCGGCACTGTTCCGCTGACGTCGGACACACATGGTCTGACAACTTCGATCTTGAACCAGCAGAACGATTCACATCAAATTTTTTAGACCGCGGCTAAATTTTAATTTGTTTAATTGACTTTTTGTAAGAAAAACTTTATATAGAAGCTTTAATACAGTATTAACAAGAATGTAACAAATTTAAATATATCTTTTATTCATAATTACTTTATTTATTTTGCAAATTTACCAATGCCAAATAGGTTCAGGGCAACAAATTTTTTCAACTCCGAGCCTTATATAGATAATATTAAATGCAACAAAATAACGTTTATTCCGATCCCTGTGTTCCTTTCTCGCATGCGATTAAAAGTGGGTTTACAGTATCATTATTCCATTTTAAGAGAAAATAATGGGATATTACTTTTTTGTCAAGTTGTTTGATAACTAATGTATCAATTAATGAAAATGTTCTGATATTCGATCAATCTGCATTGAAGATACATTAAGTTGAACAATTTTTTTTTTTTACAGAAATCTGTTCAGGAAATCCACATGCATGCAGATTGTATAATAATAAAATTGTTCATTTAAGTCGATATTTATCTCAAGTAAAACATATGTGCCATGTCAAGTGACTGCCTGCATATCTGGTTACAATTAATTGACTTTTGAATCTTAATATTATATATATATATATATATATATATATATATATATATATATATATATATATATATATATATATATATATATATATATATATATATATATATATATATATATATATATATATATGAAATTTACCTTATTAATTGTTAATTTGAAATTTTACGTGAATGGTTCTATCCCTATATCATATGAGGATTGAATGCATGAAAGTCTTAATTTCTTAATACATAGATCTGATGATGGCTTTTGACCGGGACGTTTTCATATGCTATGGTATAATTTACATGTTCAAGTAACCGCATGTATCGATATAATTCAGTATGTAAACACTTTCATAATACCCATGTCAAATGAACTCCATGAAAACATTGTGCATACATTCAATTTGTTGACATTCAGGGTTTGCAGTGATTTGGGGTAGGAGCTGTATTGGGGTAGAGTGGGGATGAATGGGGGCGTTGGGGATGTTGTGCATGGATAGGACTATAAAGTTAGGTGCATGTTTCAATCACTTAAAAATTTATATATCATTGATTCAGACTTCTAATAATGTTTAGACGTCGAACCTGTGGCCATTATAAACAATGAACCCAGATAACAAATTCACATGCCTTGGCTCAACATCAACATTGTCATTACATCACAACATGTACATATTTATAAATATAAAAGTATTTAAATATGAAAATGCTCATTCATAATACAACTTCACTTTACCGTCCAAATATTTTATCATTCGGATTTTACAAACCACATACCGATTTTACAACCCCTGGCGTTTGTTTACATAATATCCAGTGTTTCTCGGGGATTAAGACAACGTACTGGGAAAATGGGAAAGTAGTAATACTATATATATAAGGCCCATGGCCTATAGGCTGTATCGGTGACAATAAACTTCCTCAACTCACCGAGACTCATCCTGAATGATACAATCAATAAACATCCTAATCCGGTACACAGCAACACACCGCAACCTCGTCACACAACAATCTGAACCCACTCGCACATGATATAGTATATCGTCAACACGTGCTGCTTACCTTTGCTCGCTTGAATAAATCCCGAGCCTGGATCAGTGGATGTATTACGCAACACACACTGTAGTCAATAATTTATGTAGTTATCAACTTGTACACTTGTTCAACGTGACTAAATTCTAAGTCCTCATAAAAAATCGATAAGTCCCTTTAACAGTGGAGAATGGCGTCGGTTATAACATAAAAAATGTCTGCCTCGACTATTTCGTACGTAATGGATTTTACCGAGACGTCGCTTTTCAGGAATCGAATCGTCTGAGTTGTTCGCACGTACTACAAACCCCCCGAGGCAGGAAACGCAGCTGACAAGTTTTTCGCCAATCCCACAAAGCGATGTATCCATTGGCAACGGATATCCCTCCACGCTCGACTTCCTCGGGCAAAAAATTTAATCAGTTTCCTGTCCACAAAGGCGTCTATGCTTGAGAGAGCAGCACAGTCAAATTTCACATTATATTAGGGCCATTTATTGCCGTATAACTTGGCAGTTGGCACGGAGCCAATGCAATTCATCAACCTTTTTCAAGCAAATATTCACACAGAATTTTTTTTACTTGCTGTAATTTGATTCAAATGTTATATGCCATCGATAGAAAGAAATTGACGCTGATATCATATCAGTTGTTGAGCATTGAGATAAAAGCGTAAAAGTACTTAAATTTTTAAAGCTCCCTTCCACACACTAGTCAAACCGAGTTTGTTCAAGTACGTAAATTTTCAGCAGACGACAAACGTTTGTACAAACACTTCTTTGTCAGATGTAATTAACGGGCGCTTACAGTTACCCCTAGCAACTGAGTCATTAATCCTACTCAAGCGTTAAGTTAACTTATCGAGGTTCTCTAATAACACGCAGATGATAGAAAACACGCAGTTCGGCTTTTATCAACCAGACAATCTTTTGTGAGAAGTTTTCTCGTTAACATATTGTATATTGTGTCAAAGCCTTATTTCAACCCAGGCTATCATTTTTTTTATTCCACATGGTCTGGTATTAAACCCACTGTATATATCGATCGTCTGCCAACCACACAATCGCCCAAATAAAACAAACCGGGGCCATTGTGTCAGTACAATTAATCACTTGGCAGAGGGCCAACGTTGTTATATATTGACGACGCGAGCGGAATACATGAAACAAGCTTGAAGTTCGTCTACTGAGACCGATATTTTTTAGTTAGCCACAAAAAATCGTGCCGTTTTTAGATTTTGTATGTGACCCCGAGGCATGTGTCACGCGATGACACATTAATGTACATATTAATCAAGTTGTATGGTAAGTCAACTTGAACATTTGGATATATTTGTAGTCTCCTTATTATTCCTGGTGCTGACAACTTGTCTCCCTAATTATTTGAAACACAATTATGAAATTAGCATTGGTTATTCTTGATGCCAAGAGACAGCATTGGGCATTTGGAAAGATGATAAAAGGTCGACATTTTTTTTTACCTTATTATGTTCAATAATCAATAAGAACTTTATTGTTATGTTGATTTAACTAAGATCACGAGTTGCATGCATGCATTAATTTGTTATTAATGAGATAGATAGATAGATAGATAGATAGATAGATAGATAGATAGATAGATAGATTTACCAAAAGAAAGGACAATCAGTATTCGTTAAAAAGATATTCAAATCACTTCAAGACGGCAACAGAGCGAATCCATGCAATAGGACAAAAGAAAAAAAATGAAAAAAAAATTAACAAATAGATAAAATAAACAATAACAGGTGAAAGGCAGACTTGTAATTGACAATTCAGTGGTTAAACAAAGATATGAAAATAGACGTTCAACCTGAAAATACATGTATGCACTTAAATTACACTGTTATTGAAATGTTTCGCAATGAACAGTTCTTTACAAATCCGCTCAAAGAACACACCTGCCTTTGCCATATCCTGATCGTAACTATTGTAAATCTTTCTTTGAGGCTTCTTTCTTCCATAGCAATGCTTCACTGGACCGTAAAAACTTAGAAGCATTAAAAATTTTTATTGTTGACACTTATAAAACTGAAAAGGCATTCTAAGATTAGTAACTATGTTTTCATAAAATTTTGAATCCTGTTATCGGCTACTGATGACGTCCTGTAGTAAAAATGAGAATGATGTTAAAATGGTATTAATGACGTCATGTTGTAAAAATAAGACATTATACAAAACAAATTATCTTTGATATATCGCAATAGAATTAAAGAAGCCGAACGGTCTACAATATCAAAGTTTCCTTGAGCAGCGGAATTAGATAGCACCTTTAAGGGCGATCCGCATCCAGACCCCAAGTGCTTTGAACCTAAATTTGAAAAAAAAATGCTAATATTTTCTTGCCGCGATGAATATATAAACGTTGGAGGGTTTCTAGACAAAGAGAAAAAGAGGTTCTTCCGTATCCCTTTTTTCTCGCACCATATCTAGAACCCTCGAAACTAACACTTTCATGTTAAAGCAAATATTTTTGGTATTCCAGAAGCTGGCACAATACCGACATATTACAGAGCCGGTATTTTAACGACTCATCGTTCCTGATGTTTAAATGGAAATAGTATTCAAGTTTCAACATTTTGGATATGTTGTTTGAGAGTATGTACATTATGTATTCCAAAGATATATTAGTAAGGTTTGATGTTTCATGTACTGCATATGTCCCTATTCTGTATGACTTTGTCATGAATTTGAAATGTTTGGATTCTCTGTTCCATCCTTAACTTTCAATACATTACAAATGCATTGAATTTTCTTTGTGAATACCTTTTTATTGCATTGCACACATTTTTTGAGTCGATAGCAAGTATAAGAAGGACACGTAAAGAAAAGAAACATTGTTCATATAAACGTCGAGAAGATTACGTCCAATATATAGTAGCATACAATAAGGGATTACGTAGATTGTCCATTTCATTTTGAAAAGTGTTTGAGTGTAGACGGAATATCTATTCAAACCTTACTAATATAGAATGTTATAATTTATGAATCTTTTAAGGAACAGCTGATTTGTCAAGGAAATGAAGAAATGCTACACTTATGCAAACTAGCATTTCAAGTACATGGTCCAGCCGTCTTGACAAATCAAATCTGAATAATAAAGACCCAAAGCGAAAAAAAATGAAAATATATTCGAACATTTAAAGAAAAAACAAATGATTGTTATTCTAAATGTAAAAATGTTTGTTTCCAAACAATATGATAATGAATTGTCAAAACACATTTCTCAATGGCTTAGCTTTAATTGCAATTTGCACCATATGAGCTCATTAAAAAAGTCATGTAAGATTTTAATCTTATCGTCAATCACAGATTGCTTAGATTTTTTGTTGCCTTCTGATTTTTTCCAAAGCCATTAAAATAGAAAATAACCCAAATAACCATTTTCATATTTAAATGTATGGTTTTGGTCTGTTGATTAAGGAAACAAAAATAAAGATAAAGAAAGTAAAATAAAAATAAAAAAAACTGATTTGCATTAGCAGCTTTAGTTAATTGATCCTTTTGGTTTATGTCGACAGACCTGTACTAAATGGCGAATGAGCAACGCAAGGACAACATACTTTGAAAATTTTATTTTTATGCACATTTCTTAATTTAAATAAACACATACTGACACAATCTTGATTGCCACAAATTCCATGGACTTCAGCCATAATTATATCAAAGGCCTTGAAAGATCTCTGCAATGGGTAATCTTTTAGCATCATATATGCTTGTGTAAGTGTATTCTTGCATCAGTTATGTTTGTATAAGTGTCTTCTAACATTTAATGCCCTTTCGATGATGTGGGTTTTTTTAAATCCAAACCATAAGATTCACAAAAGAATGCAGATGTAGTGCCGGAACATGTAAAGCTGCGTTTATTTGGTTAACATTTGGTAAGCGGTTTAACATTCTATGTCCTTTTTACAACTTTCAACCGTCTAAACTTAAAAAGCTATATTACGATTGCATGAAACCAGTTACTATGTTATTGATTTAAAGTGAAGAATGCAATATCTTTTAAATCTAACAAACATCTTGAAGGAGGAGACACAAAGGGCAAACACAAAAGTCTCAGCTGAAATCACATTTTTTAAATGTTCACTTAAAGACTTGTCCCATATATTCGATAGACCATGTCATTATTACATTTGTACTGTCGTCTTTTGATGTCAACAATATTCTATGCTATTTATTTATGGTAATCTCTTATTCCCCACAAAACAGTATTTAAAGTACAGTTGAACAAAGACTCCATTTTCTATCATCATTTAAATATGTACATATTTTTTTCCTGTTATGACATCGAATATATGTATGCCAAGAACATTTATATCTAATGTAATGCACGAAACAATGTGTATGGTTTACAACTGCTAACAAAACAGTTTAGTATCTTTAAAAAAACAAGACGTCGCTTGTCACGAACATAATATAAAACATTCCCCGATCTCCTTTCAGGCCCCCCTTCGATGGTTCTCAATCTTTTGTTGATAGTTAAATATCCAAAGCAAAGACTATAAGTTGTAATGTTGCATTAAATATCTTAACCTCTTGCGAAACAGTAAATATTCGTAGGTAATATTCACAATTTAGAAAATAAGATCTATTTCACAGAACGCTTTTCTATTATATCAATTATTTAACATTATTTAAAACCTGAAAATGATAGCTGTAGTGATATCATAAATCATAGTTTTTAAATGTCGATCGAAATATCATTATGTGAATGATAGTTAACCATTTGCTTTGTAAAATATTTTGTAATAAGTGGTTTAATTTCTATGGTATGTTTGTTGTAGAAAAATCCCTATTAATAATACTGATACATTTGTGGTTAAAAGCGTTTTCAAGTTGCTTCATGAAGATTTGATGACACTCTGTTCATGTTCACTTTGAAATCACATGAAATTAAATGCCTCCCTCAAATATTCGCCTGTAAAACTAGACACATGAATCAATAAATAAACACTGCACCAGTATGATTATTGCTATAGCAACGAGCTCGCTCTTAAAGTGGCGTCCACATATAAAGCCGTTAATTCAATATCATTATACACGTTACCACTAGCAACACGTTTAATGCGTGGTAAAAACCTTTGAATTTACCGTGCAGGAAAAGCCTTGATAAAATACAGCTGCTTGGCACGAGTCCAACTTTCTGAATCCTTAATACGCTGAAAGGTCGCACCTATCACTCAGAGTTAAGATTTTGACGGTTTTAATACAACGGCTATAACCACCATATATCTCAGGAAATACTATAAAAACATTATTTATGTTAGAATAAAGGTACTTGTAGTACAACGTAATATCATAGTGTGAGTAAATATTCGTTACGTAAAAGTTGATTACATAAGATATATAACGACGTAATGGATATTACCTGGGCGTGCTTTCGATAAAAAATATCCGGTTGTGTTTCTTTGTTCAGAGAGATAAGAATTATCACTGTTACATGTTAAGATTTGAAAACATCTAAAAATGTATTAAGGAGGTTGGCACCTGAAATAATAGTAATGACAATCATCAGAAAACCACTTGGATATAAATATGGTGACCTAAAATGTTCATTTATTTTATTTGTGACCAATGTCACATGTCATTTTTGGAAATATAGGGCCCCAAACAGAAATGATAATTTTCCTGAAATTTTCTAAAATTTGACATGAAATTTGATAATTTGAAGAATCAAACAAATTTTTATAGTTTGAACGATTAGTTAGCTATGATTTTAATACAGTATGAAGTTGAACACATGTAGTAACTATAAAAGTAAAATCTAAATCAAAGTTTTAAAATTATTGCGTTACTGATGGCTTCAAAGGCCAGTACACAATGAACACAGCAACATATGTTACAAAATTTTGGAGTAATCAAATTATAACGCAAATTAAAAAAATCATAGCAATGTCATCTTTCCAAAACTTTGCATACAAATAGACATACATTTAACGTCTAATTTAAAAGTAAAACAATTAGGGGTCACATCCGAAAATTTGAGATAGAGCATGAAATAAGCTAATTTTACACCAAAATTGGGGTTATTTTTTCCTAACTTCTATGAAATATAAGCTAAATATGCCAATATGTCGATAGAAATATGAAAATATTGTTTAAATATGTTTTTAGAACATCATGAATATATCGTAATACACTAACTGTCTAGAAGTTTGGTCTGCGCTGAAAATTAGGAAGCCAAAGTAACAATACTCTATAACTAGTGAGTTATGAAAATTGTTCATTTCCTTCTCGAAAACCTTCCGCCACAAAATATAGTCCCTTACTAAACTCTGTAAAAATGTAAAAAAAAATTTGAACAATTTTATTCAATACAGTTTATAAGGCATTGTGAAATATGAATGTACTACTAAAATTAATATGTTATGCAGAATTTTCAGACTAGAGGTGACGCAAAATGGCTACCCAAAACCTAAGGAGCGAACCATTTTAAAGGGGCATGGTCACGATTTTGGTCAAATTCTATTTTTATGTTTTTATTCTTTACAATGCTTTAGAAATGCATTTCTAATGATCAAATAAAATTTGAGAGTCATTTGTAGAGTACAGGACTCACAATTCTTTGTCATGTAAACAAGGCTCGTGCCCTTTTTTTGTTTACATAGGTTCAATATACCAGTGAAAAATATTTTCTAGCTTATTTGTCCATCTTTTTATTGATTTTAAGCACAGATAAACAGTTTCCAACGTTTAACACATTCGTTTTAGGTTTAAAACTGAAATTTTTACTTCAACGTTCAAAATGTAAACAAACGCTTTGTTTACATAGCGAAGAATTTCAAGCTCTGTAACTCGCATATAACTCAACAAATGACACTCAAATTTCGGTTGCCTGATTAAAATGCCTTTCTGAAGCATTATAAATATTAAAATCGAAAAAATAATTTTTGACCAAAATCGTGACCATGCCCCTTAAAAGACAAATTTTGGTATAATACTTCAAATGTCTTATTTTTCAGTGTCGTCCCGTTATTTGACAATTAGTATCATCACGTGAACCTTCATGACCTTCAGTCACATGGTTTTTAAATATAACGATAAAATAATTCTCATTGACGCAAGAAATTATTTTTACATTTGCAAATATGTTTCCTTATATGAACCTATAGAATAGCAAAAACGTTCAGTTATATATGAACTTTTTCGTGACGTCACAATGTCCATAGAATGCGCTGATCGCTTGTCGCTTGGATTATTTTAAACATAAAATTACGGTAATCTTAACAGTTCTGAACGATCTGACTTTCTCAAACGTATATATAAGTAATAAACAGCAATGTTAAAAAGTTCATCGGGATATAAAGTTGGTTGGAATGTGATCAAATCTACCGAGAAGCCCTTCGGGCTTCACAGGATTTGATCAACTTTTTAAAATTGCTGTTTAAGAGACAAACTAAGGAAATGGAAACAGATGATGATATAACAAGTTTTTTCTCAAATATCATCCATTATTTAAAGCGCATTGATATTTACTGGTATATCCTATACACTGTGCCAAAGTTTTAAGTATTGCCGTTAAGATGGCAAGTTTTCATCAAACACTCAATTGGCGAAGAACAATGTAACGATCTTGACCTCTGGTTGCGACCCGAGACATAGACCTTTGCTGAACTCATAAACACTTCCGGTTTGGTTAGTTTCCTCCAAAGCTTTGAAATTGTTGTTTGGTTGTTAATGGAAATGATAATGCACTTACATTGAAAAATTAAGTTAAAGCAACTCTTTATACGGATAATCAAATGTTCAAAACAATATCGATGACAAAATGAACAGTAGATTTAAAATGAGTGCTATCGTAAGAACAATTCAGACACCGACAACTCAACGACTCTGCATGGTTTTTTTCCTCGATGAATGTTTTAGGTGTTTTTCATTCGATTATTTTATTGAGACTATTATTGAAGATTTCAATCAATCACAAAAAGTTGCGATTAATATGAAACACGTGCTGAAAAACACCAATTTAGTGTTTTAAGGTTTCGTCACGGGTTATTGATTTTATTCAGTAGTGTTTTATTTTATCTGTGTTATTGTTAAAAAGACACATCGGTTACGAAAAGTAGAAAAAATGATATGTGAGTTGAACTTGCCCTCATAATTTGCAACTTTTAATAGTGTTTCAGTTACGTTGGATTTTTAGGTTATTTTTTTAAGTGGGAAATATAGAGAGACGCTTAGAACAAGAAAAAACTTTTTGTCATTTATAAGTCTCGGATAAAAATCTTTAATAAAAAGGATTTGTTTGTTCAAGCAATCGCTCAATGTTTTCTGAAAGGAAAAATGCCTGAAAACAAGCTGTGTTATGCTAAATATGCGAAAATGACAGGAAAAGGTTAACTGTTTGATGGAATATTTCAAAATTGTGAGCATTTGTATCAAATAAAAATTATGAATAAAACTTCACATGTATATCGGTACAAAGGAATCAAAGAATTAATGCAATAAATTGATGATGTTTATTTTAGGAAGCCATATTAGGCAATATCAAATACAGTCCTTTAGTATTACAGTATTATTGTTAGATAATAGCATTTATGTAATCAATGTGTATTTTCTGCTGCAATTGCATATATAAATATATCTTATCTCTTTGTCCAAATTATATAGCCGTTGTATTTTTACGCTTGGGCTATTAGTGCTACCTATTTTTGCTATCTTTGATTATCAAAACGGTAACAGTATTTGTATCACGTGCCGGAAATACGTCACTTACAAATTTTTGTTCGTAAACAGCTGATGCAAGAATATGCCAACCCTCCTTCCCCTAAAATCACCTTAATATTGTTATTTTAATATAAGTTGTGTTAAACTTGTTAAGATTTATCTTGAAATATTTTGAAGTTGTTGGCAGTTTATTTATTTTGAACGCCAACAACTTTTGTGGTATAATGTATTACAGTATGATCTCTTGTCGATCAGTTTACAATGATTTAATTATTTTCAGGTGAAATCATTATACATGTACTCCTATATTGCAAGAGAATATACTTTCATTTTTGTTATCTCCCCTTTTTGCACTATTGATTATGTATATACACCTTTAAATGACATTTCACCGAATACATGAGAAACTACACCTTGAAATATTTTCTCAATTCAGTAGAAAATTACTTGATTATAATAGAAAGCATGATGGATAAGAAGTATGCATGTCAAATTGGCGAAAAAATGTGTAATTTTGGAGAAAAAAATGATATTTTCAAAAATTTCATTTAGTAAACATAAACAAAAGCCCAAACGGATTCCAACTCATGATCTGCTGTTCACAAGCCAGATACTTTAACCACTGAGCTATGACGATATACATCTGAATCGATTGATACAAACAGTTTAACAAAACATTTAAATCGCCATCTTGTGACGTAGTGTCTTAAAAAGTATAAGTCTAGGTGTTGTGAAGTACCTTATTTGACCTAAAACGGTCAAATTTTAAAGAAATCAGTACTGGAACAGTCAGGCATGTTAATGATATATACCGAAAACAGTTATGTATGAACAAATATCGGAGAGATTCGAGACCCGATAAGGCCGAAAACTGATATTTGTTCATACAGAAGTGTTTGAGGTATATATCGTACTAAAAGCACTGGCATTAAATTTCATAAATGAATTACCTGAGACAGTCTGATTTTGAAGGATATCAGTACTGTAACTACTGGTAACGGTCTGATATTAAAAAGCTCACTAATACCGGACTGTCACTGGTAAAATTTAGATTCACTGTTGGAATATATGAATTGCATCACAGCAGTGAAGACAGATCTGTGTTTAGAATAATCTGACTTCAAGAACAATACAATGTGAGTGATAGTCATAATCACACTTGCTTAAGTAAATGGTTTTGATTTGTGTACAATTTAAATAAATTTACATATCTACATGAACCTTAGTAACATTAAGCATTGCTTCTGCTTTTTTCAATATTATAAAATATATTGAACTTACGTGTTCTTTGCGGGCTAAATTACTGTCTTTAAAAGAACCATGCAAATTGATATTAATGAAAGGTTAATTTTAAAGGGTATCAGTACAGGAACAGTTTGAGGCATACTGAAACTCTTTGAGGCATATATCGTTCCTAAAACACTGCCATTAAATTTCAATATTGATTTAACTGAGTTAGTTTGATTTTGAAGGATATCAGTACTGTAACCACTGGTAACGGTCTGATGTTAAGAAGCTCCCGAATATCGGACTGTTACAGGTAAAATTTTAGACTGCTGGAACAAAGGAATGACATCACAGCGGTGTTTAAGGAACAACTATAAGAGAGTTTTGAGGCCCATTAAGACTGGGAACTGTCTGCTATTTTTTCATACAGAAGTGTTTGAGGTATATATCTTACTTAAAACACTGCCATTGAATTTCATTGTTAATTTACCTGAGACAGTCTGATTTTGAAGGACATTAGTACTGTAACCACTGGTAACGGTCTGATATTAAAAAGCTCACTAATATCGGACTGTCACGGGTAATATTAAGACTCACTGCCGGAATAAAGGAATGGCATCACAGCAGTGAAGAAAGATTTGAGCTTAGAGTTATCTGACTACAAGAACAACACAATGTGAGTGAGAGTCATAATCATAGTAAAATTAACGTTAAAATATTAATTGTAAAAACCCACACTTGCTTAAGAAAATGGTTTTGATTTTTTTTTACAATTTAGATCAATTTACATAGCTACCTAAGTAGCATATAGCATATTGCTTCAGCTCTTTTCATTATTGTAAAATATATTGAACTAATGTGTTTTTTTGCAGTCTAAAGTATTGTCTTTAAAACAACAACGCAAATTGATATTAATGAGATGTTATCCAAAATGGCAATTTGTATAGGCAAACTTAAAATAACTGACTATATCCTAGTCCTAGTGATCCTCAGCGAAAACCATGAAAATAGGTAACATATGGGTTTCTTGTTTTATATATTGTGATTTCATCAATATTCACTGAACATCAATTTTCGTGGATATCGCTAGGACAATTGTCCATAAATTTACTTATCACAAATCTTGTTGCCCATGAATATTAATGAAACCATTAAATTGAAAAATAAGACAACACATCAGTTACGTTAGTTGTATAAATAAGTTGCAATATCATTTAAAAAGTTTAAAAAGACCATATTGGAATGTTACATTTTCAAAAGGTGTGATCTTCTATTTTTCAATACAAGTATATTGGCCCGATGAACACTTCTTTCAAAACTAGTACAATATATTGTGTATATTCAAAATTATCACTCGTTTAGCATATGTTTAAGGGAATTTGTTTTAAATGAGATTTACTGGAATTGTTGGGGTGGAGGATTTGGGTTACTTTTATTACATATCTATTGCATGGCCATAGAGCAGTCACAATGCATTAGGATTAAGTTTATTATACGTTTAACTTTATAACCATAGGTGATTGATTACAGCATGTAACATATTTTCAATTTTGTTGATTCATCCTGCAGTTCAGTCTACATCTTACTGGAATGACATTGAGAAGGGGGTATTATTCCACTGCGAGCTGAAACCAAGTCATGCTGCAATTCTTTAAATTACCATGAAAGAAAATTCCAGTATAGTGATAAAATATTACGCATGACTTTAGAGGTACTGTTTATTTAGAACATTCTTGGGATTGTATATCCCACGATAGACTGCGTTGAATTTTAACATTATAATTCAAGTTTTATAATAAATTATTTAAAATTATAAAACAAGTATTTAAGGAGAATTGTTTACAGGACTGTGAACATTTTACTTATAACAATACATCTATATGTTTTAGAATTCAGGTTTTGAATAATATTCGAAATTAGATAGTTTTTTGCATGAAATGTACTAGTTTAAAAATATAGTGAGGTAAAAATTATTAACAATAGCCCATTGTATGTTATTTTTATGGTACTTATAAAGTTGGTGATAAATTATGATAAATCCACGAACACACTCTCAAGAAACCAAAAAATCCAAAATAAAAATCAAGAACACTTTTTTGGTTATGCATGGATCATCATTGACAATTATAAACATTCTCGAATCGATAAACAAACCCTTTTTAACTCTTCACTAAGTATCGATGTTTGAATTGCCAGCTCTAAGATGAAACCAATTTGTAATGCTATTCTTACAACATTATACTTGTGTACGTATAAAAAAGATAAAGATATTAAACCTGACACAGCATATGCAAGTTATGATTGAGCTTAGAGACATTTGAACAACAAATCGATATGTTTGTTGACAGGAAAAACTTGACATGATCAAGTATTGTAGATTATACATTACCCCAGGCATTTTTCGATTTTCAGATTGAATTAAAGTACACCAAAATCTATTTTAAAAACAGAACAAATCACAATTATGACCTGTCTGAGAATCTTTTATTAACCATACCGATAGAATTAAGGAAATGCCAACAAAAAGTCAGATAGCTCTTGACCGAGTAAAGTGTGTAAGTATTAACGTGTGTAGGTTTTTATTTTATATATGTCCATTTGTTTCTTCATAATTTTGTATATTGTAAAATGAAAATTACTTTTAATTTGTTCAATGTTTTTATACATATATGACAATTCAACGCAGATAATTGCTGAAATATATATTACAACTTTTGTTCATGCATAATACAAAACATTCCTATGCATACTAAGAATAAGCCATTGAATCATGCATTATCTTATCAGCACTAACACTCTTGCTTGTCATTAATTTCAACTTAACCAAGGAAGTGTCTACTTGAAACCACATCAAACTCTCTTCAACATTTTTTACAACATTAAAAGCTTTGCATTAATGTAATTCACTGATCTTTGGAAAATTAGTTTTATCAAGCTAAGTTTATAACATCCACATTAATGTCTTCTATTCAGAGTTTCGACAGTATATATGAGGCATTAACATTCATCAAGATACCATTTATTTCTTCTTCTTTTTTTTTTATATATTTGAAGAGATTTATTCTCTTTTTAATTTGTTATTTTGAAGATTTCATTTTTAAGGATTTCTATAATACGATACAGAAATGTCTATTTGCACCCTCAAACAATTTAAGAAATTATTCTCTTTAAACATATAAAACAGAATCTTAAAGACTTATCTGTTGAAGGGGCACTTACAGGCGACAGTCTTTAAAATGTTCATGTAAACTTCTAGTGCACTCATTCACAGGTGAAGGACAGATTATAACCACGCAATATCGAAATGCGTGTTTTTAATATCTGATATAGAGTGAATTGTTTTGTATGAACAAAGAAATGTGAAAGAGCAATTGATTAATATACGTGTATTTTGTTTTTTTAACAAAAGTAACCAAAGAAATTTACTATTATTCTTTCAAAATTACATGTACTAAGAAGGTACTATTACTTTATAAAAATATTCAGCCACCATTTTTTTTTCCACTAATAAATCCAACACTGTGGAATCATATCATTGTTCGTGGGGGACTAATGTTCGTGGCTTTCGTGAGTAACCCTTGCCAACGAATTTACACCCCTACGAGCTTTACAATCATTTGTTTAATATTTATTAAAATTATTCCGATTACACTTACACCAACCAAGGAAATTTTGGCTATTCACGAACATTGACTCCAACGAATAAAAATGATTCCACAGTACTAGTGGTTTAAACCAATGTGACTTCACCTCTTATTTGATACTTTTGTGACGCATTTCAAAAGCCGATATAAATTAAGATTACAACATACATAAGAAGTACATAAAAACTACTGCGTAACAAATTTATATTTCTTATGCAGAAATAATTAAATTTATTACGCCGCGGGAAGAAGTATGAATTTATTATTCCTGTGGGTAATACTTTAGAGTTCATCTGTTCTAATTTGGTGCATTATTAATATAAACACAATAACTTCGTGGAACGACTTTTTTGATTGAAAAACAAGCACTTGCGTCCGTGAAATATTTCAAAAATATATTTAAACCAAATATAGTCGTACCTTTTCAACACAGTAAATACTGAGCGTATTACAAAAACACCGCTTATCTAAACTGAATGTTGATTCGATTAACGAATATCAGAATTTGATAATCCAAAGGATATAAGATGTGATATTTGTTTATAATTGGCAACACCTTAACAAGCTTAAATTTCTTTTTCAATGGATCAATACTTCACAAACATAATTATGAACAGTGGAGAGTTAATTTTTTACGTTACACTTCTCTTTCTAACTAATTTATATGCAAGTCATATTGTTTTTATCCCGAAGTAAAAAAAAGTAATTGAAATTGTGTGATAGCTGATAATAGATAGCTTTGCCCAAACGTAGTGATAAATTACTTCCTGCTTAAATGATAAAAGATACCTTTTTGAGTAAATCGTCAACATTTCCCAATTTCTTTTCAATTCTATTTACAGAGATTTTTATATTAAAAATGTCTTAAAGATACAATTAAAAACACAACTAGCATACATTCTTAGATATGAAATCTACATTTCTAAATATCTCAAGTTTGAACATTGAACTAAAATATAATTTTTACACTTTTCTTTAAAGGGGCACAGTCACGATTTTGGTCAAAAATAGTCTTTTTTTATTTTAATATTCACAATGCTTCAGTAAGGCATTTTAAATAGGCAACCAAAATTTGAGTGTCATTCGTTGAGTTATAATCGAGTTACAGAGCTTACAATTCCTTGCTACGTTAACAATGCTTTCGTTTACATTTTGAATGTTGTAGTGAAATTTCCAGTTTTTTACCTAAAAATTGTGTTAACCGTTAGGAACTGTTTATTTATGCTTAGAATGAATAAGAAGATAGACAAATCAGCTTGAAAAAGATTTTTTACTGGTAAATTGAACCTATGTAAACAAAAACAGGGCACGAGCCTTGTTTACAAGACAAAGAACTGTGAATCCTGTATCTTGCTTATAACTCAATGACTGACTCTAATATTTCATTTGATCATTAGAAATGCATTCCTGAATTATTGTAAATAATAAAACAGAAAAATAAAATTTGACCAAAATCGTGACCATGCCCCTTTAAATGATTTGAATTAAAAAGTGAGTTGAGTGAAATGTTTGATGAAGGCTGGGCCTGGTGAAAACAACGACAATTCTGAAAGCAAATTAACGGATGCTATATTTGTGAGATCTTGAATGCACAATATTCCATGAGGTATTACACGGTTTTTGTTGTTTCTGTAAAGAATATTTGATTCAAGAAGTTCGCGGGGGTGTTAAGGAAGCATATGGAATCTGAGTTACATGTAATTCCGTGAAATCACAAATCGTGGTTATTATGTACATATTCAAATATCTAAGCAACGAAACGTAGACCAAAAACAAATAAAAAGTACTGAAGACAATTTTTTTGCTGAAATTAATTTGTATTACGCAGATTTACACATTGATGACGTCATGACTAAAAGTTTAATGTCGTGTGAATTTTTTCGGAAAGCATTGTAAACATATTCAAAATATAACTAATCTAAGAACTCTTATAAAGTATTATAAAGTATTGTGGTGTGATTTATTGGGAATTGAACATAAGAATACTGGCAGAGATGTTAGTTTAATCAATTATTCGCTAAAAGGTATGTAAATTTGCTTTTATTTCTCGGCCAGGCTCTCCTATAGCTGTCATTGTTTACGATATAAAAATCCGACTAGAACAACACTACCACGTATATATTGAACTTGAAATTTTATACGTATCGTTAGTTTGATCAATGCTTAATTGAAAAGTGCTGCTAGAATCGCATGTTGTGTTTTGTTTTGATGCAACATACCGTTTTCCATCCAAACTTTATAGAAGTTGGGAAGGTTTTACGAGAGCGTGATGAATAACTATTTCATCAAGAAGAACATAGAATTCTAGCAGCGGTTTCGATTAAACTGAGATGTTTTGCCTTCACTTGGTATGTTTATTTTATGTTGGAAACCGCGGGGTAGTGTTGTTCTATCTCATTTTATGTTAAGGAATATACGTAAGCTATTTATAGTTGTGACGTGATAATGCACCAATGTGGCATTAATGTACTACCCGATTTTATTGCACTGACATCTTTTTTATAGGATAATACTCAGTGTTTGATCTTATTCAAAATAGTTATTTAATGTACGATTTTTATTATAACAGTCAAAATACGCTAAATTGCTCATAGGTTTCCTTAACATCCCCGCGTTTCGACGGTGTCAGCAATCAAGGACAATGACAATAACAATGACAACATGAAATGCAACTTTGGATTTTTTGAGGAAAAAAGTAAAAAGTTTAATCTTTAAAAATTATAAGACAAACTATCTAAAACCATCAGTAGTTTTGTCTGTATTGTTTTGACCTCCTTTATTAACGTATGATTGTATGGGAGAATTGGTCCAAGAAATATGAATTATAGCATAATATTGATTCAATTATGCCGGTTTTATTTCCTTTAAAAATTCGTTTTAAGATCATAAATGTAGAAACCACAACTAGAATAGAACTCACTTTGACACGCCAAAGTCAGAAAAATAGCTAAGCATAGTTTTTTAGTCGATAAACTTAATAAATCAGTTTAAAAATATAGTTAACGAACTGTTAACTATAATTAATGACATTAATCTATTTTACATCTAAAACCCATTGTTAATGCAATAATCTATGTTTCAGAAGTGTACACTATGGGTGAATTTATTGATCACAAACTAGTTTAGGTTTAAATTCGGTTTTGCTAACTTTTCATTTATTTGCAAACCTGGTTTTAAACTAGTTTTAAACTAAAAACTAGTTTTTGTATTTATTAGCTTTAAACTGAAAAAAAGATTCCAAGAAACCTAAAACCACCCTCCGGTTTTGGGTGTTTTAAATCCTTTCAAGGTGGTGGAAAGAGAGGTGTTCGAAAAAGAGTTGTTGATACTCAAGTGTGGCACATTCGTCAGAGAACTCAGCGAAGCATATGGGCATCGTCCTAACATTAAACACATGTGTACCAAAGGATCTATGATAGTATATATAGTACTGACCAGAATAATAATGTGGAAGAGAGCGATTCCAATAATACTAACACTGAGAGTTACCCTTTGCAATTTACAACAGGCGAAGGAAAAACTTTCAAAATGGTTGATAAAAAAAATAAAACATTGAAAAATCTACTGATAACATTTTATTTTAGAACACATTGTAATGCATGTAATAAGTTCGCCTATCTATTTCATTGCTGGCCACTCAACCACGGCTCTTCGAAACCAACAAGATTTGTCTGGCCTTTGAGCTTAGACCACGTAATTGGTGCATATTTCACTTGAAACCAGTGTTCTTTTTAACATGTTTCAAACGCCTTGAGTGAACCATTTGATCTCTATTGATTCACATGTAGAAAACTGAATATTGATAGTTTTTGATAGCAGCATTCACTTTTCCATAATATTTATATGATGTTAAAATGGGTTTGCAGAATACCCTAATATATGGGTATTGCCAAGAAAAAATTATCTGCACTGTTTACTAGAGAATAGAGACTTTCATGCAAATACAAATGAGTTCAAAAATTATCTTCTTCAGAGCAAATCCAGTAGGTATGCAAGTGCAATGACAGCCATTTTTCTAAACTAACTTTCCATTTAGTGCTTAACCTTCAAACCACCTAACTGGTTTCAAACAGATATGAAACTATTATCAAACCATAAACCTAAACTCAAATTAGATTTTGATCAGTAAATTCGCCCTAAATATAACACTGAAAAAAATCATTGGCGATTGCAAAACATAGTTTAACTGATAAATATAGTTTAACGGTTTGTGAAACTATGAATAAATAACTATAGTTAACGTATGTAAATTATAGTTTACAGAATGATGTGAATCTATCTTTGGCAGCAAAATTTATTAATACCGTTAATTTACAAATGGATAAACATAGATTACCATTTGTAAAAGATAGTTTACAACCGTAAGATATATGGTTAAAACAGATGGAAACTATAGTTTAAACATTGTTAACTAAAGTTTACGGTTGGTAAACTATTGTTAAAAGTCAATTAAGTTTTTAACCTAGTTTATGAAAGAGCAAACAAGGACCTCTTCAAAAATTTGAAGTAAGTTCGGGTGGCATGTAGGACTGAGCACCCTGTGTTCTGTCGTAATCTGGAAAACGGAAAAAATCGGCGATTATTAATGGCCTGGCAATAAGAATGAAAACGTCAGTCAGCATTCAACCTAGCGGGAGACTGTATTTGCTGACGAGGTCGTTATATCGCATAGAACTTATAAAATTATGACTTCAAACGAGACTGTTGATAATCTTGTTTTTTCAACTTCTTTGTCAGTACTTTGTCTCTTTTTAAAAATTGTTCTTATATTTGACTTTGAATTGCCAATATACATATATAATAATTGATATCTGTCCAAAATCAAATATCAAGATCTAAAAATTCAAAATTTGACCCTCGAAATATGTTCGTTTATAATCTAATTACAAGTATTGACATGCGAAGTCCGATGTAAGTTGCTGAATCAATGATCAAATGATCAGGTGATTTGATTAGACGTATATAGAATGAACTTAATAGAAATTTTATAATTCAACAAAAGAAAATGTTACAAACTGTTTACAGGTTATCTCATTTGATTTACATGCTTTTTTACTTTTATTTCCTGGACTGCAGAAAAGATCTAAACCAGGTTTAACAGATGGACAACAATACAATGAGAGTTCAACACTCATCCGAGCAAATATTTAGATCGACATTTGTTTGTCTTTTATCTGTCTGTCTGATTGTTTGCACAATTGATTTTATGTCCCGAGTCAATGCAACACTGGGTATTTTAAGGGTATTTAATAGTTTATATTAAATGAGTTTTTAACTTGGATTAATTTTTTATCATCAGCCGGAACAATTCTTTATTGTGAAAACTGTCAAATTGTTTCCTATTGTTAGGTAATTAATTATGTATGCTCATCTGAATAAATCTCTAGTTATCGTCTTCCATTTTATGCTTTATTAATAATGCTTGTCGTGTTTACTACCTTTCCTACAACTTTTTGTACGTAAAAATAAATCACAGAATAAATATGTAAATCTATTAGTATAAATAGCAGCTCTTTCACAAGTACTGACTAAAAGCAGCAGTGAATTCAAAATTTTGACCAAGAACTATTAATCAACAATATTCTGTTTCATGTCACAAACCTGGAAAACAGTACCGTCAAGAAGTTAGTTTTTAAGGACCAAGGAAGGATATGATTCTACATTCAATTACAAAATTGCACCGACAAAGACTCATCATTATCTTTTGGCAGATTACCAATAGTTTCAATGGACTTTGGTGCAATGTGTATGATTACTTTGACGGACGGTTCGTTGTGAATATCTGCTCTCATGGTGTACCGTTTGCACTTTTTAGGGTGGACATACAAGGCTCTGCATCTACTCCTTATTTTAAGTGATCGTGATGCAGTCAGTAAGTAAAAAATTTATTCAGTCAGCTATTTTCATCCTTATTGCATTTACAGGGCATAATGACACTACCTTCATCTTTGATAATAGCTCTTTTGCAAATGCAATCTAGCTGGCTGTAGGCAGTAGCAAATACATTACATTGACCAGGAACTACCAATAAACGAATTAGTGATTCATGTCACAAACCCGGAAAACTATACCGCAAAAGAAAAGCTGATTTTCATGGTCTAATGCAAGAAATGATTCAATTATAAAACTTGACAAGCAATGATGTATAATCATAATGGATACAACAGTGCATTTGTTCTATTGTAGGTTTTAATGTAGTGTTTTTTGTTATCAAAAAATGAGATTCTTTTTTCTAATTTGCCTAATTTTAACTGTGAATACCATGTACAGAATATTAATTGTATTTTAAATAGCTTTCTGTTAACGTATACTCTTTTGTCTGACGAGTATCACCAAAAGTCTAGAATTGATGTGAAGTAACTCAGGTATGAAAAGCGCCAACTTCATCAATTCGTAAATGTAATTTGATTTACTACCAGTAACAGCACAAGTTAAGAGAAACTGTGCCTCCACCAAATACATGATATCAGGAAAGGGATTTCCCTTTCAGTAGAACTGAGGGTAAATAATGATTATTTTTCATTATTTAATGCAAATTTTTTTTTCATATTCCATTCATTTCTTACTTTGACTTTTAGTGATTTTTTAAATTCTAGATATTATATAAGAAAAATATATATGCCTGGGCATGTTAATACTATTTCTGAGGAAATGCTAACAAAATAAGAAAATAAGAAAGAGTTCTCGTGGTTTGTTATAGTGAAGGGGCTGACAGCAAAGAATCAATTTACACTTGAACAGCCCCATGAGTCAGATTCATACTTATTGTGCTACTTAACAGATAGAATTCATTACTCTTTCTGGTTATCTGGAAAGAAATATTGTAAAAATACCTCCAGTATTCTGTAATTATTGAAAAGTGTGAGTGACCTCTCAGATCTTTTTAATCAAAATATTCAGATGAAATGATATTATTAAAAGGATTATTACGTTATCTTTGTCTTTATTTATATTTTTTTAAAAAAAAGAAAAAAGTGTTTCGATATCTGTAATATCAAGCAGTTATTTATATAAGCTAGAATGAGACATAGTTTGGTTGCACTTTCAGTTCCAGAAAAAAATATGTATTCTACCATATGCACTTGAAAAAAACATCTTTTCACTTTATTGTTGCCAGAGAAAACTGCAGGTATTAGAATAAAAAAGTTTTTGTTGTGTTTCAAAAATATAATTGAAAATCTATTTAAACTGTATATTTTAAAGCTGTATAAAAAACTAAAAACCCACAATAGTTGTATTTAGAATTAGCAATATGATATTAATGCACAGTTGGTTTCGAAGCATTTGCAGATATTAATGAATGTTTAGCTGGTGCGTGTAAAAAACATACCATCTTATTTGCACACAAATTCAAATCACTATTTGCTGTTATAATGTATTCAAATAAACTGTGTTATTATATAAATAGTGCCTGTTTGGGAGGGTAACAGTTGAAATTGACACCCCGAGAAAACCATTGTCAACCGACGCGAAGCGGAGGTTGACAATGGTTTTCGAGGGGTGTCAATTTCAACTGTTATCCTCCCAAACAGGCACTATTTATTTTGTTATACTGAATGTCTTTTTTTAAAATTTTTAAGAAAATTTTACTGCTTTTATATTGGAATAACGTGAATTCTACAGCGAACCGTACGCGCATAATTTTCGCGCATGTAACATTTTTTAATGTTACCCGTTGCCAAGTGCGTTGCTAACGCTGAGGGTAATAGTAAATATTATTAACTGCGTCTTAACCAATCAGATTTCAGTATTTAACATGAAAGTATAACAATTATAGTTAATAAACTTTTAGAATATCCACAAAAATATCCGACTCATCAGTAGTAAACCTAAAATTGATGGTAGAAAACCCCTAAAATACAAATATAGAAATTACGAAAAATTGATGTGTTGTTGTGCTATTGTCAAATGTTTGTAATAAATCCTTATTTGATTGATAAAAACTCAATACTGCTATCACAAAACTCAAAACGAAACCTAAACTATAAATTTGTAAATTCCTTATCCTACACGAGTACTTAATTCCGTGATTCCGCTATTTTGTATCAAATTGCTAGAATATAAAATCACGAACACGGAACTTTTTGCCTTATTTTTTATTGTTCTAAACTCTCAAAAAATATTAGCGAGAATATTAAAATCTGCGGAGGGTGCTTCTTACGATTTTACGTGGATATTAGTTCCTCGCGATTAATTAGGAATCTACAGCAATGAATTCATTCTGGCAGCTGCTCTACAATTTGCTCACTGATATAACAGCAACCCTGATACTCCATTTAAAATATTTCAATCTTTGCATTTATTGCTTATGAATAAAAACAAAACAACAGGCACAGGGGCCATATAAGTTAGACGATATCACATTTGATCTCAATTTTACAATTGGAATATATATCGGCAAAGTTGAACTGAGATCAATAATGAGCTCGTCTAACCTTAATGGCGTTGGATCTGGCCTCGGGATCATAAAACTGTTGATCTCAGTTTCACTTTTCAACTATACATTCTTTTTGGAAATGTGAGGGAGAGTGAGATCAAAAGTGAGCTCATCTACGTTTTATTGTCCCAAGGTCTGGTTCCAGGAGCATTTTAACTTAGATGAATTCACTTTTGATCTACTTTCAGCTTTTTTGATGTTTATTGCAATATGTCGAAATTAAGATAAAAAGGTTGCTCATCTATGTTTTATTTCCCGTCACTTAAACATTATATTTTGTACCAATATATCAATTAAATAGGTAATCCTAATGCTAGGAACTTTTTTTTTTATTTTTTATAGGTGAATATCGGTCTCATTAATACTGTTGTTACTTACTTAAAGTCTGCAGTTAAACAATATCGTCCAACATCCCTTTCTGTAGAAAATAAACTGAATTTTGATAAAATTTTAATCTCGTTTACTAAACAAGTAAGATTTGGTAAATAATTTTTAAGATTAATTTTGGTGTAACATCTATTATGACGTCATAATCGATTCGATATATTTTTTTCCTATACTTTATGACTATGAGGGAAATATGTAGAAAATTAATCATTTTCTTAAAATTTTATTTGAAATCATGTAAATAAAAATCCATATGCCTTTGTGCAACTCATTGTTATTGTAAAGAAGATGTTCAGAACAGTCTAAGTTGTTTTTATAGAGATTGTAGCAATTTTGGATATATTCCATTCGTCAAAAACAATAGAAAAAAATCCAGTTTAACACACAACCTTTCATCGTGTTTATACTAATCTTAAGCCCTTCTCTTTACAAAATCAAGCTTTTGTTAAAATGCATATTTGAAAGAATTCATATCTCAGATTTCAGAAATCTGAGGCTTCTTTTATTTAACAAATCTTAGCCGAATTTGAGAAAAAAAATGAACTGTAGACTGTTTTTAAACTGTTTCTTCACTCAGTATTCTTATCAATGCGATAAATGAATACCGTTATGCATCTTTTTATGCTTATGACCTTATTATAACTCATATGCTGAAGCCTCACGTGAGATTTTCTTACAAAATACACTCTATGTCCAGCTACTTTTTATCTTTTTTCGATGGATCATTTTCATCTAAACGTAACATAAAGCGATATGATTTTATTTGAGTTTGGTCTAACAAAGGAACAGATACAGTCCAAAGCGGAGATAATTTTAGGACACAAGTAGAATAAGGCGAGTGTTTCTAACATCATCTTCTCTAAATCAAAAAGCTAATGGTATCGAAAGGTTTCAAAAGTATTAAGGTAAACAGATTTATAAAAAATACACAAGAAATTATTCTAAAGAAATACGGATTATATGAAATGTGATGAAATCTAGTGTGTTCTAGAAATACTATTTCAGAAATATATTTATTAGTTATATTAAAAGAGGAATGCAATGTAAACATTGTAATATATTCATTATATGTTAAAGTAAATATCGTTCAAGATTGTCACATAAAAATCATTTAAACGATGATTATAAGTACTTTAAAGGCCTAGGTTTTTAACCAGGTGGTTTACCTCAGGTAAGTTGAGGTGGGGGGGGGGGGGGGTAGAGCCTATATTGAAAGAGGTGTGAAGCCCTCGTACCGATCAGCTACTAAAGTGCACATGATTCTATCTGCTGCGCATGTACCAGAGTTTTCTGTACTTGTTCCTTTTCCGGTTTCGGCTAAAGAAAGTTCTCATAAATGATCGGCGCCATGTGATTTTGACAGACTGCAGGTGATCAGCGTGTTTGGTGAGGTACGTAAACCAAGTACGAGTAAATTTCAATTCATATCTTTAACAATTTCAAGAACAGAAAATTTAATATCTGTCAACAGTAGCTTCTTTTGATTATAGTGCTAAAAGACATGGCGTTTTATCGTCACGGTATCCATCAAAAGACAAAAGTTAATTGCACGATCGTCGCAAGCGCTAGACATGGTATACAAAAGACGAGTAAACGAATGTCAATCATTTTTTAACATCCTATCTGGGGCCTCAATTCAGTTGATTGACAGGGGCACACTGACCAGGTAAATTTGAAGGCGATGCTTATTTTCTCGGTCTTTAAGGTCAGACAACACGTTCCTCGATCATCTTTTAAGTATTTCCTCGTAATAAAAAGTTCAAATAAAATGTTTCATTTATAAACAAATTTAAACATGAATATTTTTTTGCATTTATGGGCCTAGATGGCCAAGTGATTAGAGCGGTGGCAGCTTACTGCTAGGAATGTAGCTTCCATAGGTCATCAGTTCAATCCCCAACCGAGGTGGAGCTCTTACAGTGAAATTCTCTGTACATTTTTATATCAGCAATTCAAGTGTAGTTTCAAGACGATTTGTAGGAAATTGCATACTCTAGTATTTTGCAGAAATGCCCGGTAAGGTATCCTAATTTTGTGCAAGAAAGCTTGCCAAAGTAGTAGTAAATCAATAACAAAATCTTTGAAAAAGTTATATAAAATTGAGGAACGTGTCGTCTGACCTGAATTAAAATTACGATGATAAAGAACCATTCAAATTCCATTTATTTTTAGAATATGATGTTCATTTTTTGCAAAACTTAATTGATGATAATTAGACATTTAAATGCATGAAACCACCAGCTTTGGACTAAGTTTTATATATAATATTACAACTGTCTCGTATTTTTAACCAATGAAATAAAAATATGAATTACACTGAAGTGCTTTGCTTGCACTCTATGTCAAGGCCTAAAGGGCCACTTCTTTCTTTAACTTCAAAGGTATTAACAAAATGTTTTAATGATGAATATGTCAACAGCTCATTTCCAAACAATGAATGTGCTCATATGAATCCAGCATAATCGACATGATGTAAACACACATCACTTAGAAATGGGAAGCATGTAAATTGAATTCATTTGAAACAATTTTATTTCATTGACGAAGTCATTCAGTGTACAAATTACAAAACCATCAATGATATCATTTTGAAAATGAAAGTAAAAAGAATTATGTTATTTAATTTCTCGCCACATGTTGTATTCAAGTAGAATTTTTATGCGACGCAATTGAATGGCCAACAACAGAAATAATGGGATATTTATTGAGTAAAAGAGGACAATTTAACATATCAGGATTCAAGGTGACAAGCCATGATTATAATTTTATCAGCTCTTAAAATGGAGTCAACAAGCGAAAAATGTAGTAATTTTCACATATTTGATTATGTGTTTCTGTTAAAGTGAATAGAAAACTCAGATTTCACCAATTCTTTTGTTAAATACTAGACAAAAAAAATCAAATTAAATTTAATTTCAAATTTAAACAACTGTGACTTTTTGATAAAGAAACTGTCGTACATAATATGCCCCTGTTGAAAAGGAGATTGTTGGAAAATAACCACTAATTAAAAAAATATGTTTGAGAAGGCTTGTGAATGATTTTTTCCACACATCAGGTATATCACTTCCCGTGGTGTACATATTAACATACATATAATTACAACATTCATTTCTTTATAAAGATCATTCCAAGTTAAGATTATGGCTTGACAAACTCCAGAAAACTTAAGTGATTTTCAAAACAGCGAAAAAGTATTAATATATAATAGTTTCATCTTTCAATATGAACATGAATGTGTAATGAAAATAATACTTGCGTATGATAATTAATAATTCATTTTGAAAGTAGACCGTACTTCATTTATTTCATATTTTCATAACTTTTAACGCTGTTTTAGAAATTTTCTTTCATAAATTGATAACAAATTTGAAATGAGAAAGTGACACGTTATGGTAAGCTTGAAACTTTTTCTTAGCATAAAATTATCCAGATCTTCTTCTAAATATGTTAAACAGCTCATTTTAATTCATTGCAATTTATTTTAAAATCCTATTAATATTTTATTACATATTTTACATATATTAATAAAGTATAAATTTATAGTTTTTAAACTGTAGATCATTTAAAAATTGCGATGCTGATTGTCTTAGATTACCTTTAATACAGAGTTGTGATATTACAATAAGAATGAATTCTATACATTAATAATATGATTTTCCTCCCAATCATATATCTTGAAATAAAAAATATGATTCATATACACGGCGTTGTCAACAAGTTGGACAGTTTTTGTAGAACACCCGGGTAATGAAGAGAAATGTCGTTGTGTTGGCAACCGATACGTTATATTCCACGGTATGCTGCACATCACAAGGTTGTCTAGGTAGGAGGACAAGAACTTGATATCTATCATCTAATTGAAATGAAGAAAGCTTTCCTTTATTCATTTTTTTTTTCATATATGTCGTAGTACATCTAACAGTTTTTTTAATTGAGAGTGCTGGATGGTCATTTATGGTTTTGTTCTAAAGTTATCTTTTTAGGAGAAGAGCTTTGTATAAAGGTTTAGAAACATATTTACACCATATATCCGGTATCTAAAATATTATCAGTTTTTCTTCACTAATAATAGCTTATGGCTAAAGAAATCATATCTTTTTGTTAAGGAGGTTTATATGTTTAAATTGTTTACCATCAAGCATTTTAACTTGCATACTAACTAAACTAATCTGTAATTTGTTGATATATCTTTAATAGTGTTTGTTTGTGTTACTTGAACAGTTAGTTGATAAATCGTTTTGATGTTATCATAATTATCAGGCAGTATAATTAGGGACACATGGTTTTAAATGGTTTTATTGTACATACTTATCTATTTTGGTGGTTTATGTTGTTGATAAATCGATTGATAATTTGCATACATGACAATCGTTCGCATAGAATTACCAAGTGTTAAAGTTTAATTTCATCGTCATAATTGACAGCTGTTTCCTTTACTAAATTTCTCGCCAATATTTATAACTTAAATATATTAAGACACCGAAAGTGATCCATCAGGTAACAATATATACCTTTATTATACCTCTACTTATTTTTCACTATATAAAAGTAATTCGATATTTTTCGATGATTCCTTAAAAATCGTACAAAAGACGGCTACCTGCAAAATGATGTGTCAATTCGATAAACTGATACAAAAATATTCGGAACACAATGTTATTTCTGTTAATCAAAGGAAAGTTCTGAAATTTTTGGATTAAAATCATAAATAGTCATAATTATATGATTTAATTCTTGTTACACGTCCTTTTTGATTGGCTATACTTATTTATCTTTATAGTATAACAGAATTTGTTTACGTCACAATATGACGCGCATGCAATTTAATTTAATTTTTAATTTGTTGAATGCACTAAAAATTAGAATATTAATTTAATTTTTTTATAATAAATTGTTTGTATCGGTATAATATTAAACAGTAAAAGTGTACAATTGAGGGAGTCAGCAATATTCCTTTCCCCCTCAAGTAAGTTTATTTCACTTATTTCACTTCGTCTTGGGATATAGACTTGCTCTAGGGAGATTAAATGCAGACTCCCTCAAAGACAAAGGTAAGCTTTAATTGTATGCTATTATCTCGCAATATGACAAGTTCGAATTTAACTGGATTTTGCGTTAGTCTTTGTTTGCAGGCGAAGATCATTCGTACGAAATTGAATATTGGTTTTGTAGTTTGTAAACATAAATGTATTTCACATGCAATTAACTGTACACAAATTTTGAATCATTTATGGCGGCGAGTGCAATGTTATGTGATTAACGATTAAAGAGATCATATATGGGCTGACAGAAAATAATCTAAGCTTTTTTGACAGAATTTGAAAATACTTACCAATTCTGCTCTTGGATCCTTTGGATAATCCGGAGATCTGATATATATGCCTAGTCGTCCAATGTCGCAACTAGATATATTCAATGTGGCTGTGTCGTTCCATGGTGTATCTGGAGACAACATAGGGGTTCGTGAAGTTGCAGAACATCTGAAAATTATGATGAATTCGATCATTACAAACCATCTATTGAAGAATAATTTCAATATTTCTCAATAAGTTCTCAATAACTTTCAATAATTTCATTGATTTTCTTCGATTTTATTTTGTAACAATTGTGCGCACATAGATGAAATTTAAAAATAAATTTTGAAATGTATGTCAAAGTCTGTCAAAAATGATCTGAAATAGGATAAATCCTGAAATGCAATATGATTGTGATGTTCCTTGCTATTTAGTTTATGTTGTGACAAACTCTTTTAATACTATCTAAAAAGTATGATTCATGTATCTAGTCTTTCCAATAAAGAGTTCAATATCAATTCTATTTAAGAAACCAACAGTAAAGCGATTTAAAATTTTCCAGATAAATGTAAGAACGTTTGAAAGTTTTAGCAATAAACATATAATCATAGCTGTATAATCAAATCCCTAAAACATAGTGGAGAATTAAAAATATATAATTGAAAATTTTAACAATTAGTTTTGCTTTAAAATGAGAACAAGAGAAAATCTGTCAACGTGATAGCAAACCTGGGTGTCTTACGTATGAGCAGTATCAATATAATTCCATTTGTCAACCCTGAATTGATATTGAAGAGAAATGGAATATCTTATATGTAATGTTCTGGGAAAAAAAACTAAGTTCGACAGCTGGTATTTTTATCAAAAACCAAAATGCAACTGAAATGCACACTTCCGATATATCTACAATAAAAAGACAAAACAAAAACGTCCTATCTTGAAAACTGTAGGAGGAGTTATCCGTACAATGGGCTTACCATATATGCAAGAGTATGAAAAAATGCCTATGTTCAACAGCTGGTAATTTTTGCATAAATTATAAAAATGTAAATTCAGGTAACATGCACATCTCTAATATATGTGCAATAGATCTGCAAAATAAAACCTTTTTATCTTGAAAACAATAGGAGGAGTTATTCGTACAATAGGGATACTCTTTGGACGGCCGCCTACGCCCCCCCCCCCCCCTCCCCACCCGGCCATTTTTACCATGAAAATTACCAGATTTTTCCTTTGGAAACCCGTTTAGAAATTGTACTTTCATTCAGAAGCTGCAAGTCTCTCTAAACAATATAAATCATATTCCATTCAAAAATCCCATTGAAACAGGCACATGCCTCGCTATATTTAGACAAAAATATATAACGGTAAAGCTAATTGATGTCATTACATAATTAATTTACATAATGTTAGATGTCAACGCCCAAAAGGAAAACTTTTAAGCTATTGATATATAAAAGTATGCAAACATCGCACTTGCTATGAATGAGTATTCTGATAGATAATGCGTTATTACATGTGTATCTATAAATTGGAAATCAAACCTTTGGAAGATATGATCATCATGATTCACAGAAATGAGTAACCTCATCTTTTGAATGACGAAATCAAATTCCTGGGCTGAGGAGGTGCTGTGCAAGGTAAGAAATAGTAATGCAAAAACAAAGTATGTAATTTTTACGTTTGGTGTTCCTTGTCTCATTGCTGTATTGTAAGGGACTTGAAGATAAAAACAACGTGAGACGTTTACCTGTCAAATGTGTCCGCTTTTGGTCTAAAGGATTAGATAAGCTTACCATACCGATGGTAATATAATACGTGTAGTACATCAAAGAAAAATACAATGGAGGGTACGAATGTGTCAAATGATTGAACAATATTTAGACAATGTTAAAATATAATAAAATTTAATTTTATGAGCCAAGTTATAGGACGCACCGAATCCTTACCAAACTTCGCCTTAATCAAGATACGGCTCATTTAGTTGGAGGATTATAAGGAAGCTTTAATCGTTTTAATCATTTATCGCAATGATCCATCCATTTTCATTACTTATAGTAATACTTATTTTAACATTTACCAAATGATACTTTATGCTAAACGTAGTAATTTTTGTGATGGAATCAAAGATGTTTAATGTTCCATTACAGACAAACTGACAAGCTTGTTCGTTTGAGGTGAGCTTAACGATCTCCGACCCTCAGCCATATTCAATAACTCTAATTTATCCGGATTTTTTTATTCGGACCATAAATATGCCTTTGATAGAGACAAATTTAATGCGAAACTTTCGCGATATAACGCGTAACTTTCGCGAATAAACGCGAAAATTTCGCGATATAACGCGTTAGTTTCGCGAATAAACAGGAAACTTTTGCGAATAAACGCGAAACTTTTGCGAATAAACGCGAAACTTTCGCGAATAAACGCGTAATTTTCGCGAATAATCGCGAAACTTTCGCGATTTAACGCGTAACTTTCGCGAATAAACGCGAAACTTTCGCAATATAACGCGTTAGTTTCGCGAATAAACGCGAAACTTTCGCGAATAAACGCGAAACTTAAATATAAATATTTTTATTTCATAGAGGAAACCCTATGAAGAATAATTACTGAAAACAAATATATTAATTTGAATAAAACAAAATAATATTATATAAAGATGTAAATGAATTAGATTTAACCTTATACAAATTAACATAAATTCAAACGTAGGAAATCTTTAAAATCATAGTATTGATTTTCAAAGAACATATTGCATCGCGCTTCCCACATTCTAATGGGCGCTGTATTATTGAAAATGAGGCAGCAACATATTTTAATTATAACAATTTTAATTCGAATTAAACGTTTAATTAGGTATCATTTTAGAGGATATCATTGTTTAAAACGTTATAATATATATTATATCGCTGCAACATAACTTAACGTCTAGTTTTATATCAGAAAGATAAGTCAAGCTGTGAATTGAAATTATCAATCTTTTGTTCAAATCTAGATGACGTAAATTCGTCCTCCAAATTTATCACATATGTCATTTAAAAATTAATACTAAGATTTAAAAGGTTTGTGACGGTTAAATTTATATCAATTTTATAAGAAAAAGATCATCAATGAATGCCTGTTCGAACACAGGGTCGGCGAACAACTGAAAATCGTAATATGATGCTCAAACTTATTATCTACTTTGGACATATAACATATAAAAATGTTATGATAAAGTTTTATCAGATTTATAAATATCTATATGCAAAAAAGATAATTTTGTCTTCATAAATCAACGTAACACGGATATTATAATGATAATGAATATTAAGTATTTTATTATATAAAAATTAAAATGTGTTTATTTTCCATCGTTTTTCTTCATATGGGTTCTATATGAAATGACAATATTTATATAATAGTTTCGCGTTAATTCGCGAAAGTTTCGCGTTATATCGCGAAAGTTTCGCGTTATATCGCGAAAGTTTCGCGTTTGTTCGCGAAAGTTACGCGTTTATTCGCGAAAGTTTTGCGTTATATCGCGAAAGTTACGCGTTATATCGCAAAAGTTACGCGTTATATCGCGAAAGTTTCGCGTTTATTCGCGAAAGTTTCGCGTTTATTTGCGAAACTAACGCGTTATATCGCGAAAGTTTCGCGTTTATTCGCGAAAAAAATATTTTTTTACCTTCGAAAATGAGCTCAATGGGCTTTCGTAACAAATAACATTATTATGATGAATAAAAATACTTTGAGAATAAAGGTCGGAGAAGTTTTAAAATTGGATATCATTATTTGACAATGAATTTGCCATTACGTTTAACACTATCAAATGAGAAAAATATAAGCCCATATCGCTTATCGCAAAACATGAGATTCACTATAGGAAAAATTCAAACATTTCCAATGTTGTTTTAAGTAAAGAAACGTTTTTTAAAGACATTTTTCACGCCAAAGTTTACAAATGCTGTGGAGTTTCATTGATATTTTCAAAATGTCCCTTCCAGTCATATATTTTAAAGAAGAAAGAGTGCTCCAGGTAAAAGTCAAATGCAGGTTGAACCACTTTTGTGAAACAGCCAGGCAAAGCTGAATAGCTCTTCCCTGTTGGCCACCGATATGTAAAGTTCCAAGGAATGCTGCATGTTGGTGGATTGTCAACATTAAAAGACTCGAAAGAGACATCAACCACCTGGAAACATAAAACATCAAAATTATGTCATGCAACAGTTTAGGTTTAAAATTAAATGATGAAAACATGGATATTATTTCAAATACCAAAACTTAATAAATATATTATTTTGTATTAACAATAGTATTGTAAACATGAAATTGGCCGTAACCCCAACCAACTGTCTATGTCTGTGATTTGAAGTGAATTTGTTAAGACATTAAACACACTCTTACCCTCCATTGCTTATTTCTTTAATGTACTACATGAATGATTGTCCCACCGATATTGTCATGCTTTGTTTACAAAACGAAGAACTATAAATTCTCTTTCTTGCTTTACACTCTATCAAGGACATTTCAAATTTTGTTGAAGCATTAGAAAGGCTATTAAGTTAATCATTCAAGATGTTGAAAATGACAAAATAAACAAAATTTGAAGAAAAAATATCGAGCTCGAAACCATGTCCCTTTAAAATTGCTGGAATTTAACGGTGCACATAACATACTAACCGATGCTACTTTTGGGTCTGGTGGATATTTTGGGTGTCTCACGTTGAACTGCAGTTTTCCGTGATCACAGTTCGAGATGTTCATTTCTTGGGATTTATTGAACGGAATCCCTTGAGTCATCATTGGTGTTCGAATTGTAGCTGAACATCTACTTTTTAAAATCAAAAATATATTCTTTTATGCATTGCATCCAGGCAAATCTTTCTTGATAAAATGCTCTTCATTTTGTTACCACATCCATCAATAAATTATATTCATTAGTAGCTTAGATTTTTTTAAAACTGTAGCCAAACAAAAAAAAATTCAGTTTTACATTTTTGTGTATTAAATTTATGAAGAGGTATTGGTCTCTAAATTTTATAATATTGTATACATAAAGTGATATAGAACTAGCAAGGAGGCAACATTGTGTTGCTAAGAGGATCAGTTGGTATAGTAAATGTTTGCTTTTTTAAAACCATATAAAAAGATTGATCAGTAGATTTTTTGCTGTCAAATGTAAAATTTAAAATGTGCCGTATCATTTATATTCATATTACAGATAAAATCATCGGTGATTAAATGACTTTTTAAAGAGTTTTCTTTTTTTGTAAAAGCACAAATGGAAAACAATGGAAACTTTGGTAACGCATCATATATCTAAATTAGATATTTTTAAAACTGACACCTGTTGCTATGAACTAAGCAAATTCTGAATAATTTCAAAGGTTTGCCACTATATTGTAATATAATTGCTTATAATTTTATTTTAAAATATCTTAAAATTATCATTTGCCAATCTTAAACCTCAGTTACCATGAATCATTAATTCAGGTGAATCTTGGTTCTTTATCGAAGTGCACAGAGCTTTTGAGGGGGTGTTCGGCCATCTTTTTATAGATATGGGCCAAAAATGTAAAAATTTCTTGAACTAATATCATAGCGTAAAACTAATTAAAATGTCAAAAGATACAAAAGCAAAAAATATGGTTTTACATTTTGTTTTCTATGCAAATGGCGCACACAAGTACAGAACAATGCCTTTTAAATGAATTAGAACACTTGTAGAACTGCACAACTGTATACTTATCTAGAAGATTAAAAAATATTAAACTCCAAAATGTGAAGTCCACTCCAAAATCATTTGTGGGGAAAAAGATTTAGACTTGCACATTTCAGTGGTAGCTTTTCTCATAATAGGGTACATTTTTACTTATCAGTTAACATGGGATCTATTTTTAGAACAAGAAAAACTTCAGTCTCTACTAATACCTCTTCTGCCTATGGAGGCACATTTACGATAGATTTTCATTTAAAAAATATATATCAATGCAAAATAATTTGATAATGTGGCTGCCATCTCGATGAAAATGAAAAAGTCATAAATGTGATTTAAAAAAAAACAAAAGTGAGACTTGTCAGGCACAAGACTAAAGAGAGGGAGATTTGATGGTTATTAAAATAGAAATGTCACTACAGCCCTTTGATTGTTTCCTGGTTCGACAAACACCACTATAATTATTTTAGATCTGTCACTGCTAAACCAGTTCTAAATTGAGACTAAGGCAATTCAGATAGATAAAAACATATTACCAACACAATAGCTCAAAAATGCAAATGTCTACCAAATATAACTCACTTTATTAATGTCAGATTTTGACCTATTGTGATACCTGGCTGACAAATTTGTATTTCCAGCAAGCTATTGAAAACTTCACTGATTTTCAGCAATCCGCTGTAAAATGAACAGAGAATTGACATAAGATGTATAATTTACGAACCCTCCAAATTGTCCGCGATCAACAGAGATAAGAAAACTCATTTTCTCTATCACCATTCTGACGATGTTTTTCTCCTGGCTTACATGTATTGACTGAAAAATGAAAAACAACACAAATGTTGAAACTAATTCTTTCATTGTGTTGTTTTTTTTCCTTGAGAACTCTATCCCGTATTGAGTATCACTAGTTGATCACAGTTATGTAGAATATTTCTTCATGTACAAAGTCAAGGCTATTGTTGATAAGAACAAATGATCTACAATCTAGATAAAACTTTGGAATTTTTGGACGCTCTTTGTCCCTTTAGAGATTTCTAAATAGTCAAATAAATATATTCATTAACACCATGGTGTGTTTACGCATTCGTTTTTAATGAATAGAAAATTTTCACTTTAGTGACAAGCTTTTTCCATAATCAAATCACACACTAGGTCCAATGTATTGTTTTATAAACACAGGTAAAAAGGAAATTAGAAAAGCTTTTTCGAATAAATTTCTGGCACAAAAAGAAATGATACTCACCCCACCCCATCCACATCATGATAAGCAATGTAATCTTGCACTATTGAGATAATGGTTAAAAATTGTCATTCTTTCAATAAGTTTAAATTTGAAGATATCATATCTGTATGTTGGTTCTTTTAAATATTGTTTGGAATAATGTACTGCTTTTTTAATTCTTAATATTGTTTATTTCAAATAGAAAACCGGTTCAAAGACTCATTTAAAAGTACATTTAGTTGCTTTTTGATCCTTGGGATTTAACCAGCGTTTAGTTTACAATGTATTTTTACTATCATATTAATATCCCGTACTTTTCTTATCTTTGGTATTAAAAATCGTGTCTGGGCTTCAGAACGTTTTTTGCTATCATTACCTCCTTTAGATAAAGAGCTCTATATTAAGACATAGTAAAATGCTTATATTTTAGAGCTGAAATATTTGGATTTTTCTTCCCCTTAAAAAAAGTTTATGGTCAAATTAGTATATGCCGAAAATAGTATCTGTCAAAGTTCTAGACATACTTGATGGTTATAATTTGTTGACCATCCAGCGACCCTGTCTATTTTTGACAAAACAAAAAATTACAAGTACGGGACCGATCGGACCCAACCTAACACCAGAGTAAAACCTTAGTGTGCGATGACGCTTTCTCTAATTTAGATTTTAAGGTTTTGAAAATTTTCAGAGTTGTATACTATCATTTCAAAGTTGTTCGGAAAACATATTCGTTGCTCGCAACAAGACTGTTTGTTGCGATAGAAAGTACCTCATAATATGAAGGTGTCCCATGGCACATAAAATAAGGTTTTTCCGATGGTAAGCCAAACAGTTTGTGTCAGTTGTCAAGTAGTACGCGAAAAAAAGCTGATAATTGTTTGTGACGTAGATAAGGCCATGATTTATTTTTCATCTAGGTGTCTCATCTTCGCTATCCAAGGTTTTCGGTCCACCTCGGGATAGATCGAAACCTCTTGGCTAGCGAAGATGAGGTTATTTGTTAAGAACCACTATATAAAAAAAGAAGATGAAAAAAAAAACTACTGTAAAGTTATGTTAGGGGGTTATCAGGCCACCTTGTACACATGTGGACCAATAAAAAAAAATTTCACTGACGAGTAAATATTAAAAAACTGTCTAAAACTGTTGTTATATGATACAAAAGCGATAAAACTGAGGTTTAACGTGTTGTTTTGTATGCAAATTCCACTTAAAAGACCAGAACAATGTCTTCTCTAATAACATGGAACAGCTGTAGAACTTCGCAGATGCAGACTTATTTAAAATTTCAAAAAAAATTGAAAATCTGAAAGGCGGTCTACTCAACAACCATTTTTTTTTTAGAAAAAGGGTAAACACTTGAACATTTAAGTTGAAATTTAGAACATTTTAAAACATGAAAAAAACCCAATCTATACTTAAAGCTGACATGAATTCATAAATACGCATTACTTCCCTTTTATCTCCGACTACCGCCATATTAGTTGTCGATTTCTATCGTTCTGCTCATAGCTACACACCCCCTATATAAGGCCTCGTCATGCTTCACCGCATTCAGGAATTTCATACACCCGAACACGTTACCTTGGACGAAAAGACTTGTAAAAACGCGTTTTGAACAAAAATAATATGACAACCACTTCACTGGCAAGATATATCCCATAAACGACGAAACAAGACAGACTGAAATCCAGGCGCAGATACTTCAGAACATCCTCGATAATTGTAGACCTTTTTCCTGTGTATCATCACTGTATGTTATAACATCGCACATGCGCAAACCACACAATGTGGCAGATCGAGCAATGTCAATTATGATTATCGCATGGATTTTATAAACGGGGAGTTTTTGTAGGAACGGATAGAAACGTTGTTACTTTCTTGGATTTACTATCACTTAGCTACTGTGTTGGATGTAGTGTCGCCGGGGCTTTCAAGAAGATGCAGACGTTATGCACTCTGTATGAACGACACACGTGTTCGATGTGCATGCGAAGTAAGGCAGCACTGTCTGTGCAAAATAATACAGATACCTTGGACATCCTTTCAAAGAATAAATATATTTTGTATTTCATTGATTGTTGTTTTCTTTATTCTTTATTACTACATTTTACTACAAGTACAATGTGTAGTTCATGCATGTAGAAGTCCGTGCAACGTGAATGCCTCGATCGGAAAGCAACCGACCGTAACCTTCTCAACCGGTATATATACCCCAGTGGCAGTAGAGGAGCGATCGAAACTAAAATGGAGACCAAATGCTTTTATGAATTTATGTCAGCTTTAAACCTCTTATACAAGGGCTGTCGGAAATTATTGATACATTTACCTTTATTTTCTTAGGATAAAAGATAAACCCTTGAAATTTCACCAAAACGTACACCAGGAAAGACTTGATCAATGTGCAAAGTTTCTTTTCCATTGCATGATTTGATCATTCCTGGTAAACTGACCAAATAGCTTTCGCCCAGTGACCCGGAGCAGTCGCAAACTTATCACAACGTCGTTTTAACGCTTCTCATTGATACTATGTATTAAACACCTTACAAACGAACGGAAATTAATTATGATTAATGATTGTTTTCTTCATTTCTCATCTTTTGTTTACACATCAAGATGTCAACATTTGCAAACTCTCTTCATTCTTGATTTTTGTGAAAAAAAATGGAATTATTTCTAACCAATGGTCAAACTACTGTGAAATGTCTCATACAGTAATTTTGTGTACATATTTTAGAACTGTTGACATCGGTAAGTGTGTAAAAAGTACTTGATATTTAGTGCCTTTGTCTTAATACTAGTTAAACAATCAGTGAAAAAAGACGGTAAACTGAAGCTCTTTATCCCTTGCCATCGTATAATTTTGTTTAAGCAACTGGGTGGCCTGAAAATGTCTTTTTCCGAGATTTCCACCAATTTGATGTATATTCGCTGCGCCGCCTTCAAAATTCAATATACCGTCGTAGTCAGATTTCTATTGCTTAGTAAATATTATTTACATCCAATTCTTTATGTATTGGATCGTGTTATCGAAGAAAGGGCCGACACCATTATCTCCCCTTTGTCACGCACTTTATTACTAGAGTTATCTCCCCATTGAATATATAAATTAAAGCCCAAGCCCAATAATCTTTCTTTCACTTCCTGTTGCTGAGAAGATAGGTTGGTTAAGTTAATATTATATTTTTATCTTTGATAAGCACGTGCTGCAAATAAATTTGTCAAAAAATACAATTTACAAATTATTGTCAATCTTTAATTTCGGCTCAATTAATGCCGATGCTTTCATTATGTTTTGATTTATATGGATTTTATTTCGGGTAGCCAAATATTTGGATAACCTTTCCCTTAGCCATTTTGATTTTTTTTGTTGTTGAATTTTCTGATTTCCTCGTTTGATCAAGATAATTATCGATTAATCTCTTATAAATATATGCACATGTTAGGCTAATTTTGAAATCAATTTTTTTTTTAATTAACACTTGTTTATTTCTACATATTGCGAATTATCAACTGATTAAAATGCCACCACGGCGGTCCAAACGGATGATAATTGAGACGACAAGGGCGAGCGAAAGTAGAACGGCAAGGACCAGGGAGCAGCGACCCAATGGTATAATGGATGATGGCCCATCAGAACCGGTGCAAACCAATTCGGAGGTCACGCAACCATCAAGGACAACGACGTCATCTTCTTATGCCATATGCATGGATGATATTCCTCCAGCAGTCCCATCGGTCCACAACATGATAGGTATGCACGTTAGCAACGCAATTAAACAAAAAATTATAGAAGGGCAGTATATTGATCTGGCCTCTCTATTACCTCCTAGACCTGGTGGCGATGAAAAAAAATTAATTGTAAATAATATGGGGGAAATAATATCCAAGGATGCTAACCCCAAAAAGGTTGATACCATAGAACAGTGGATTGATCTCATGTTTATATTTTCTGGGATTTATCTTAGTGGCCACCCTGCTAAATCCATAGAGCTTTTGAAATACATGCAGTGTGTTAGGATGGGGGCTAATAGGGGAGCAGTGGGATGGAAAGAATACGATGTTCAGTATAGGTTACGTAAGGCTCATAATCCAGCATCATCATGGGGGGAAGTAGACTCTGAGCTCTGGTTAATGTACATGACCCCAACTTCAACCGTTAATGCTCCTCAAACCCTGCCCAGAGCTACATCCATAGGAAAGTGCTACAACTTCAATTTCAAAGGGTCTTGCGAAAAGTTTCCTTGCACGTACACTCACAGTTGTTTACGTTGTAGCGGCCAGCATGCTATGATACACTGCACTCTTGCTCAAACTCATATGCATAATGTTCGTGCCCCCAGATTCCCAACACAACATGCTAACAATCAACCCAGGACACAACAGTCGCATTTCAGGGGACCCCAGAACCCCAACAACCTGCGCCCCCGTTTTAGATTTACAAACCCACAAGGTGTGGGGCCTCGGCAAAACCCCTATTAAACTCCCGGCACTTGAGAAGTACTTGTCAGATTATCCAGAAACTCAGACTGCGAAAAAATTATTTTTAGGGTTTTCCCAGGGTTTTCAATTATATTACACGGGGCCAAGAATTCATATTCAATCAAAAAATTTGATATCTGCGTATGAACATCACAACGAGCTTCGAGAAAAAATAATGAAGGAAGTAGAATTAGGACGGGTTGGGGGGCCATTTCGGGATCTACCAATTTCAAACCTCCGCATATCTCCTATCGGAGTGGTGCCAAAGGGGGACAACTCTGGTTGGAGATTAATAACACACCTCTCATTTCCTAAATTCAATAGCGTAAATTAATTTTTTCATAGACCCAGAGGAAAGCTCAGTTAAATATACATCTTTTGACTTGGTTATACAGATGATTGCTAAAATTGGTCAGGGGGCATTTATAGCAAAATGCGATATAAAATCAGCTTTTAGACTTTTGCCAATATGTCCAGGGGATTTTGACCTACTTGGTTTTATGTTTGATGATATGTACTACATTGATAAGTGTTTACCAATGGGGTGTTCTGTGTCATGTAAGGTCTTTGAAGAATTTGCAACATTTTTAAACTGGTTGGCAATAAACAAATCTCATGTAGACACAATAGACCACTATTTGGACGATTTCATATTTGCGGGTCACAATGCTTCTGTTTGTAAGGACACCATGTCTGCATTTCATAGTATTTGTCATGATCTAGGGGTACCTTTAGCTGAGGATAAAACTGTAGGTCCTACCACTTGCTTAACATTTTTAGGTTTGGAAATCGACACTATTGAAATGCTGGTTAGAGTACCTTATCCAAAATGTGTTGAACTCCAAAATCTTTTAAAACAATTGTTTCCACTCAAAAAAGTCACACTTAAGCAGTTGCAGTCAGTGCTGGGAAAACTTAATTTCTTTACAAGGGCAATTCGGCCAGGCCGTGCATTTGTTCGGCGCCTGTATGACGCCACCATCGGTGTCACGCAACCACATCATTACCTAAGAGTTACTCAATCTATGCGGGAGGATATTTTTATGTGGTGTAGTTTTTTGGAGGATTTTAACGGTGTGGTTTATTTCTTAGAAGAAGAATGGTATTCAGATCAAAATCTCAATTTGTTCACCGATAGCTCAGGGTCTGCTCAACTAGGATGTGGGGCGTATTTGAATGGGGAGTGGTGTTTCTTTAGTTGGCCCAAAAATTGGAAATATATCGATGGGCATCACGACATGACCCTATTAGAATTTATCCCCGTGGTTTTATCCGTCATCATTTGGGGCAACAAATTAGCCAACAAAAAAATTACATTTCACATAGACAATCAGGCATTGGTTGCAGTTTTGAACAAACTAACCTCTAAATCTGAGCTTGTCATGGTATTAGTTAGAGCATTTGTCTTAAAATGCATGCGACACAACATTTTATTTCGTGCTGAATATATTTCAACTAAATCTAATAATATTGCTGATGCCATTTCTCGTAAACAGTGGACCAGGTTTCGCCAGGCCGCACCAAACGCAAGGAGGGACCCCGAACCCATCCCCCAGTCATTTCACAACCTTATTTCAAGTTTGAACTTGATCGGCTGCTAGAAGCTGCAATATCCGATAACACACACAGGGTTCAAAAAGTCGGTTTACTGTCGTATCAAAAATTTTGTCATCAGTTCGCACTTGGATATTGGCCTCTAACACTATGTTCGGTGGTTCAGTACTTATTGCATCTATCAACATCTGGCCTTGCTTATTCAACGGTGCGTTCGTATTTGTCTGCAATTTCTTACCACTGCAAGTTACAAGGAATAGGGGACCCAACTTCTCAATTTTTAGTTACAAAGCTTTTGCAGGGCATGAAACGGTTAAATCACAATTCTGATACAAGACTGCCTATAACTAAAGACTTGCTTGAAAAAATAATTTTGGTTTTACCCACTACATGCACTAATTCTTATGAAACAAGTCTTTTCTCGGCAGCATTTTCACTGGCATTTCATGGTTTATTTCGTGTCGGTGAATTGACTGTTCAGTGTAAAATTCCGAACAATATTGTACTTGGTATGGAAAATCTAACTCTAGACCCTGATAAACAGCTATTGTTAATCAATCTCAAACATTCCAAGACTGACCAGGTAGGAAAAGGTACCATTTTGCAAATTGGTAAATCTGAGGGAGTTGGGTGTCCATTCAAGCTTGTTGAGAAATATTTAAGTGTTCGCCCATTGACTGCAGGGCCTCTTTTTTGTCACTTTGATAAGACCCCGCTCACAAGGTACCAGTTTACGGCAGTACTCTCAAAAGCAATAGTTCGTCTTAAGTTACCGGAGAACACAAGATACAAATCTCATTCTTTTCGGATTGGAGCTAGCACTGAATTGGCATTGCAAGGTTTTTCTGCGGAAACAATTCAGAAATGTGGAAGATGGAAATCTTCGTGTTACAAGTCATACATTCGCATACCAAAATTCTAACTCATAGGCTTTGCTTATCTATTGTAGACAAACAAAAAGTGTGGTTAGTGGGGTCCTCAATACTGAAGCATGCTCAATTAGAAGCATTTTTAAGACCTGGAGGTCTTCACCTGAACCTGAAAAGGCTAAATATTTCATTATGGTGGCAGGGGTACAGTGGCCTGAAATTGTCTCAAGTAGAGCAGAAGCTTAAAACCCTTGCAAAGGTGGGTCCTGCACCTAATGTCATTTTAATACACTGTGGGGGAAATGACTTAGGGGAGACTTCTATTAGAAAACTCAGGCTAGTTTGCATGAAGCTTTTTCAATTTATTCAAACCAACTTCCCACATTCTAAGGTCATTTGGTCTTGCATCCTTCCACGCATACAATGGCGTTATTCTCAAAACTCTCGTGCTATGGAATCACAACGTAAACGCCTTAATTCTTGTGCATCCAGGTTAGCCTTGCGGTATGACGGCGCAATTATCCGCCATCCTGATATAAAGCGTGACTCCTTGTTCTTCTGTGATGGAGTACACTTGTCAAAATTGGCTAATGCTGTTTTTCTAAATACTCTTCAGGGGGGTCTTGAGGCTATCTTAACAAAAGGGCATGCTTGTTATCCGGCTTAGCAAGCTTACCCTAGGGCACGGTTGTAAGTTAAATCCGCTCATACCCCCACCCATATGGTGGCGGAGTTCCCAATCTCTAAAGCTCCATAGCTGCTTTCGAGTTTGGGAACTTATGGCGTGAATGAGCGGCGCTGGTCATTTCAGACTAGTGCATGTATTATTATGTGGACATCGACCCCTGCACCTCCCAAGGGTCAATCGTAAATTCTTGACTTCTGCACCTCCCAGAGTCAAGGTATTAAACCTGTGAACTTTGAACTTTGAGTGAACTTTGAATGAACTTTGAACTTTGTTTGAATTTGTTGAATTATGTTAACTACATGTATGATGTTACTTGATGTGTTGAATTTTGAAATTTGGGGCATGCCCTTTGTCATGTATGGCGGCCCATTACCCTTAAACAGCCGTGCCCAATCATCGCCAGATTTGAAATAAAATTAAAGAAATTTATAAATGTTTTACTATTTGTGTTTTGCTGCGCACTTTTCTGAGATAATATTTACATCCAATTCTTTATGTATTGGATCGTGTTATCGAAGAAAGGGCCGACACCATTATCTCCCCTTTGTCACGCACTTTATTACTAGAGTTATCTCCCCATTGAATATATAAATTAAAGCCCAAGCCCAATAATCTTTCTTTCACTTCCTGTTGCTGAGAAGATAGGTTGGTTAAGTTAATATTATATTTTTATCTTTGATAAGCACGTGCTGCAAATAACCCACCCATCCCTCCCTTTTGAAAAGGTATCTGCTGGTTGTTCTCTGTTTTATTTTTCAAAAACCCTGTAAGGACCTGTCATCCGGTACGGCTGTTGTATGCTACACGTGTGCACTTAACACCTGATTGGCGTGAATGAGCGGCGCTGGTCATTTCAGACTAGTGCATGTATTATTATGTGGACATCGACCCCTGCACCTCCCAAGGGTCAATCGTAAATTCTTGACTTCTGCACCTCCCAGAGTCAAGGTATTAAACCTGTGAACTTTGAACTTTGAGTGAACTTTGAATGAACTTTGAACTTTGTTTGAATTTGTTGAATTATGTTAACTACATGTATGATGTTACTTGATGTGTTGAATTTTGAAATTTGGGGCATGCCCTTTGTCATGTATGGCGGCCCATTACCCTTAAACAGCCGTGCCCAATCATCGCCAGATTTGAAATAAAATTAAAGAAATTTATAAATGTTTTACTATTTGTGTTTTGCTGCGCACTTTTCTGAGATAAATATGTACCATATCGGTATTTCAACTCGAACACCAGTGAAACTTGATCAAAAGTGTGTCTATGGTGGCATATTGACGTCAGATCGTTTTAGAAAAAAGTATATATCACAAGTTTTAAGAAACAAAGCTACAACCAAAATGTTCAATCTTTTTAAAAAGCAAAACGTTGTTAAAAGGAAACCAATAATCTCCTTGCATATTTTTAAACCTTCAATTTAAGTATGCAGCTGCGCTCAAATTTGTATGAAAGCATCCTCAGATGGAGAGATTTAAGTTTGTTAAAAACATGGTCCCGGTGGGAAGGGTTGGGCCACGATGTAGGGATCACGTTTCACATAAGAATATATAGAGAATATCTTCAAAAGTCTTCTTCATTTTAAATATTAGGGTAGATAAACTCAAATTTGTGCGGAAGCATTTTTAGGTCATGTAGATTCAAATTTGTTCAAATCATGGTCCCCGGGGTAGGTTTGGGCAACAATGGGGGATCAATTTTTACATAGGAATATATAGAGTAAATCATTAAAAATATTCTTCGCATAAACTTTCAGGCAAGAAAAACTCAAATTTGTGTAGAAGTATCTTCAGGTAGTTTTGATTCAAGTTTGTTCAAATCATGGTCCCCAGTGGTAGGTTAGTACCACAGTATGTAATAATAATATGTGGATGAAAATCGAATTTTTTTTGTAACTTTTTGGGCAAGATCTACGTATAGTACTTTAGGAACCTCAACACCTTATGGCTTCTACTTCAGGATCCTCGACACCTCATATCTTCTCCTTTTTATGACAGTACGTCACAACATACGATTTGAACGCATTTTGAAACAGTTTATATCGCGAAAATGTGTTGTCTATCTCTGTAGCTTCAATCTACCAATCTGCAGGTTCCGTGTCCGAATACTACAGAGACTCTTATTTTTTTTTTATATAGAAATAAAAATAAAAACTTTTCTGTGTTTTCAAGTCGAACACATGCTAGAAATCCATATCTTTATATATATATAATTATAAGTAATTTAGAAGTTCAGATTTGTATAGAGAACTTTTTGTTAATGGAGGACCCTTAATTCTCAAGATATTTTGAATTTGATACTATCATCCTCATTTAATTAGAGTTATGGCAATTGTTGCACAGGTGAGCGATGTGGCCTCTGGGCTTCTTGTTATAGCCATCTATTCTAGTTTGTGTGAAAGGCAGAAACACTGAAGAATAAACAAGACCAGAGATGCCCTTGATCCCCTCCAATATATGACAGAGAGAAAGAGGTTAATTTTTATTCAATGCACTTTCATTTCGTGTCTATAGCTAATACAGTTCTGAAAAATGAAATGCATGGTTTAAACCTTTATATAGACTGCAAAATATTAAAAAACATTTACAATCAAGCTGCCATCAATTTTATCTGAGTATCTAAATCATAAATATAATGATTTCTATTCCGATTTTGATTTATTTTATCCAAATCAATTCTACTAAGTAATGGCTTTTAGAATATAACCGGTTTTGTATAACGGAATGAAATCCTATTAACGTCTTTTTCATGTCAGAAACGCATAATTTTCATACGGGTTGAATCCGGGGGTCGTTGTTTTGATTTTTGCAAACTGTTATACAACTTGAGTAAATTCGGTATTATCTGTTCCAACTGTCCTCCACTTGATTTGCTCTCATCTAGTAAGAGCCTTAGTAGTGCCTGTCTCACCAAAACATTTCCTGTAAAATAAAATGATACATACAATTCAAATTATGATTTAATTTATCATTCAGACATCTATTGAAAAGATTAAATCTTATTTTTGAGAAGTTTGAATCTCATTTACGATTGATTTCTAGCACGAGAAAAAACAGTGGTATAAATGTGTGTTTCTGTATTAATAAAGACTATACAGTTTAAGCGTCCTTTATGTTGGTATTGACATAAAAGTCCTCGGAAGTTACCTCTATTATTGATAGCATTGCCTAACTTTTTGTCATCTAAGACTATTGATTGTTATTGTCAGAACTTCCTATCACACATCAGATTTGTGTAGAAATTCCAATCACTATCTGAAAAAGTTTCTACAATATCTTTTCAGGTATATTTTCACACTTATCAGCACATAGTTTTTAAACCATTGATACGATTCCATCACTGGATTTTGTTACAAACTGTCAATGTTTAGCTGGTTAGCATTCCAAACAAACAAAAATCAAGAAACAAATTGAAAAAGGTTTGCCATGTTTTCAGTAAGTTCAACTTTCAAAATTATTAAATCTGTAAAATGGTACCATAAATTTTGTTCGGGTTTATTTATTGGTTTTTTTTATTCTTGTATCGAAATATCGTTTTAATCGGTTTAAACTTTTACCTAAATCAACTTGCTTTTAAATCATAAAGGTTTCAATTTTTATGAGCTATTAACATACACTTATTTTACTATCATATTTATCACACACCTTTTCGATTAAAAATATGCATGCGTTACTTGAGTTGAATTATTGATATCAATTAAAGAACCGATACAAGGTATTCATAACAAATTTACCCGAAAAACCTTTCATCTAAAAATTTAATTCATATTAATGAAGAATTCAACACTTTTTCACCAAAGTTTTTTACTCTCTTCAAATTCACACACTGTGATGACATTCAGAACTCTCGGGATTTTTCATATCAAATGCACTGAGCTCTCGTATTTTCTTTGATGAATTGAATGTATATCAAATTTTCAATGAAAATTTACACCTATTTGTATTATCGTTTCTGAGTTTATCCATGCAAATGTGATGTTGTGGAAACATACTCTAAAGAGCCTCCCGTGATTTAGCGTAAATGTAATGCGCATGCGATGATTTCCGGATTTTTAAAAGTAATTTTCGTTGATTTGTTTTAGTGAAGCTTAACTGAGAAAAAATAAAAACAAATTGGTAATCTTCAAGTACTAATGATATTTAAAATATATAAAACAAAAGACAGTACTCTTCCGATTTCTCGGTATTAAAGCCCAAAATTTCGAGTGTATTATTTTAATATAGTAGTATAAATGTTGACTATCGCGGTAATAAAATTGAATACCTTATTCAGTAAATAAATGATAAACGTTTCTTTGGGTTAATGTTTTTATTTTCCAGCTGGTAATTTGATAAGACATAAGTAGAACTTAGTGTTTCTTGATTGAAGCACTTTGAAAAAATTATCTGGTTTCCACTATAATACCTTTTAATTTGAATTACCTTTAAATGAAACATTAGCACGTTTGTTTCAGAATTTAGGGGCAACAAACATTGATAAGTGCCAGTCAATCAATGATCGAACTTTCTTTTTAAAAAACAAAATGGCGGCGTCCAGGGCTTGAGGAAATTTTTTCAGCTCAGAGTACCTTGATTTAATTTTCACCTTTCACTGATTTTCTCATATAAACGTGTTACTATCATATTTCAATCACACAAATTTTTTTCGATTAAAAATAATCATATTTCAATCACACACCTTTTTCGATTAAAAATATAAATGCATTACTGGGCTTGAATTATTCATATCAATTAAAGTACATAAAGTACAGATACAAGGTAGTCATAGCAAAATTATCTTTTTTGCTGAGTGTATTAATCGTTTATTTGAACGAGATATGTCAATTTCAACACAAATGCAAATGAATGGGAAAATACTTCATATATGTTTACTTGTGTTTTTGGTATTTATTGGAATTTATTGTTTTCACAAAATTATCTTCAAAAGCGTTATAAGCAAGAAAGATGTGTTAACAAATAAAGTTTAAATAACTAGGCAGAACATGTTTTATGGGCCAAGAGTTTGTGAAACGTCGAATCATAAGAAGCAGTATGTATATTTTTACTCAAACCAGAGGCATATATAACATTAATGTCTCTGCTCAAACTCTTGTTAAAATACGCCAAATATACCTTTAAAACAAGGACATGAGCTCAATAAGCCATCTTACATGTATATCGGACTTAATTAATACATTTATAAACTATAAATAAGTTTAGATACAACTTATTGATATGTTTGGTAGCATTGAAGCAAAATTATATTACAACGGACACACTTTCTATGAATAGTACTTTTTGGGAGTTGATTTTAATCAACTCTCCTATGCAATTACTCTGGCAAACCGAAATTTGAACCTAAGCACAAATCATCACCGCTGACAAGACTAAGTTCTTGAAAATAATAAAAAAGTTCGATGTAATGTATGCTGAAGCATTGTTATTCAAGGAAACTTATCAATAAACACTTTGAAAATAGTCAGATGTTATATAATACGAACAATTAAAATAATTCTATAGTCTCATATATTCCTACGCCAGAGTTTAATAAAGCCTCTGTCTCCGTAAATTTCCGACAAGCAGAGAGGCTCTCTTGCTTGTCGGAGATTAACGGAGACAGCCGAGGGTCTGGTTGAACGAGACTAGAATTCGATATCAATTAACAGTGTTTGGATCCATACAATTTTTAGAATTGCTTTGATTAATAATACATAGTTTGAAATCTATCTTTAAATATAACACAACTTGATTCATATGGGGTTTCTCGAAATTCTTGTAGGAAAAGTCTAAAATTCATGTTATAAAAAAGTGCGTAATTCAAATACAGTCTAGAAACTAATTGCAATGCAAGATAAGTTGATTTTAAAATAAATAATAATCAACTCCCGTCAGTACTTCAGTACTTTGATTAATGCTAGTATAATATTATAGTTACATGCATACCAAGATCTTTTACATTGTACGATAAAAATCATTAGAAAAAAAAGACTAACACTTAATATCACAATTTAGTGTTTTAGGTAGACAAAAGTTTATATTCAATGTTTACTCTATGTTTACTCTATGTTTACTTAATTGTACTTGTTTCAATAAAAAAACAAGATATGTTTGTGAACCGCTTATTATAGATATAACATGATAAACCTGTATACCAAATCTCATTCCCATATGTTCATCCTCTGCGAAGAAAATGAACGGAAATTAAACTGTCTGTGGACCCACCGACAGACAGCAGCAAAGCAATATGCCCTCCCTTTTTCGAAAGGGGCATAAAAATGAACAAGGTATTCGTTAGAAATTAAATTTACGTTTCTTTTCAAAATAAAACTCCTTATTTAACATAATAAGTCCGAAAATTTATGTTTTATTTTCAGCAAGCAACAGAAGCATTATTATTCTTCTAAAAATTCCACAATAAACCACGTGATATGACATTTTCAACATTATGCAGCAGTAAAAATTGCTATTAAAAACACATTAATTTTACTAACAATAAAAAAAATATCAGATAAAAAAGAATACTTAAACTAACGGTTTTTTTCCAAACTTGAATTTTTTTCCTCAAGAAAGCCAACAGTTTAACTGATGATTATATACTTACTCGGTATCTTTAACGAAAAGGTCACCTGGATCATGAGAACGCATAACAAAATCTTGGAAAGGTTTCGCATGTTGAGGGGGAGGGAAGAAAATTTCTTGTAAACGTAAAGTGTCACTGGCTTCGTTTATATACGATGGTGTTACACTCGCAAATCATCATGAAAGGAACAGTCCACAAAAATCGAAGGTTTTTAATTAAAAAAAATACCTAATATTACCATCGTAAGAATAGTATTATGTATAAACGATAACTAACATTTATCACGATTCCAAATATATTGCCTTTTCTCTCTCTACCGTCGATGGTTACTTGCTCTACGTCATGTATTTATTAACTGTTATCTGTGCAACAAAAGTGTTTGAAAGGTCACCTGTCACAGGACATACCTAGCTGATAAATCGTGGAAAACATGACTACTGTACTCGTGTAAAAATAACTGCAATAACTGCACGTTTTATCACCGGAACAGGAAATGAATTTATATACATATATAAAGTGAACCATGCTAGTACATGTATATCAAAAAACAAAAGAACGTAATGAAAAGATTACAAAGTATATTTATACTTTATAAAATCCAATCATAATACACGTAATTGTAAATTTCAAAAACGTTTTATATTTAACAATTTTGATGGTATGTGCATATGTATAGACAGGTGGTGTGTAACAGCTTTAACACCCCCACCCATCAGAACACTGGCTATAAAATAGTCTTCCCTCCGGGGGAGGCTGCCATTTAGCAGATTTCCCCTCTAGCAAGGGTTTGTTGACGATTTTTGATATTATATATTTTGTTTTAAAAACTTCAGATCTAAATTTAAATGTATTTAAGTTGTTATTTTCTCTCAATTTACGCTGAGTTTTGAGTGTGTAATTGGATCTGTGACATTACTTATATTTTTATAATTTATTATTTGTAACTGTTCTGCTTTATTTGATTATTAACATTTCAAAGTTATTTTCATTTCTTATAATAATGCATACCAAACATATGTTATTTGCATCATTGATAAAATATAGGAAATGTAAATATATATATTTACAATATATAATATTACATATTCCAGTGTCTTTGCCTGTGATATAACTACGTATCGATTTTGTACTATATAACCCATAATACAAATGACGCCAAATCGAGGCGCCAGCGGGGTTTGTTTATTTATATTTAAATATATAATCGTACGATGGTTTAAAATTATATAAATATAAGTAATAAGGAATCATTCTTTGAATATCATGAGATGATAATTTCACCGGAATCTCTATGAGATTGATCAACCCAATATATTTCCGTAGTGAGTCAGTAATTAACCTAATAAGTGTTTTGTTTTCCCGAGGACTATCAAGCGACATATTAATTCAAAAATAGCGATGAGCTACGCACAGCCATGTACAAGATCCCTAACATCTCGTCCAATTTAACTCATTTAAATTCTTCAAAATTTTCAATCTCACCCTTCAATTACTCTAAAAATCTTTGCTTCACCAATGTTTATTTAATATGTTTTGTTGCTATTCAATTCTAAATATTTTCTCCCTTTCCTCTGCAGAGATTTGAGCAAATTTCGACGTTGCCATTTTGTTCTGCTCCAGACAAAACATTGTGACGTCAATATTCTAAGGGCAATTACTCTAATTTTTAAGAATTTCAAAGGGGAACTATTCCAAATAATTTAATTTTTTCAAAACACTGACGAATTTTTTAACTGGTATCTTGAATTTACTGTTTGAACATTTAGATTAAAATGTAGGCTTTCATTTTCACTTAAACACCTTCATGGCTAGCGTTTTTCGAGAGTCTGACGGAAAATTTTGACCGTTAATCCATTTTAAGTACATGTAAGTCTTTTTAGGTAAAGAGGGAAATGAATTGCCATTCCTTAAGTTGTAATGGGACACCTGTCGATATTATTGTAGATAACAGTACATTATTATCAAAATACTTTATTAAGCATTTACAACGTAATTCAATCATATTCGTCTTCATACTTTTGGGATTTCACAAAATATAAATCCGCCCTTTTTCTAAGAGCTATTTTTTTAAACCTATTTTTGATGTCATACCGACGACACTATACCCGAGTAGATCAATAGTCTTATGTTTTACGTTTGGTGCGTTTTATACACATTGCTAAAAACTGTGATAAACCATATGTATTAACCTCCCACTCGATACGACTTATTCAAACAAAGACGTCACAAAAATCGGGTTTATGTGCATAGAATCAGGAAATATAAAAGTCCTGACAAACTACAATTTTTGTTATTATTCTCCAAGACTACTCTAGAGCTTTCTGCCTCCCACAGTCTAAGCAAATTGACTGTCTAAGTTGAATCTTCGAAATTCAGCCCAGTATATTTGTTCAGTGCTTATGGTATTCATGTATGAATGCTTCTTTTAGTTACCTGACCTGCTACACATGTAAATTGCGGTGTTTTAGTCTTACTAGTACCTAAATGCTGACCCACTGATTACGACTGGGAAAAGATGAACACTACAACTGCATTGTTATGAAAAATATTGTCATTCTTAAAAATAAACTATTTAACACAAAAACATTTTCATTAAAACTTCAAATACCAATTAAATCAACGTTTAAAATAAAATTGTGAAATAATTTTAATGTAAACGGCGACACTTGGTACATCATGCTTATTTCGAAAAATAAATTTTCCATATTTGAACATTTCTTTGAGAATATATGTATATTTAAGCATGTAAAACTATGTTAATTCTTATAATTATAAAATGAAGAGTGGTAATTTGAGTTACTGATTGACTCGGTTAATTTTTTTAACATTTCAAGGCCTACTTGAAAATATAAATATACTGTTTAAAATTGAATATCTAGAATAATACTAAACTGAATAAAATGTACTCAAATCAATCATAACATTTTACTAACAACATAACTTTTTAAACTAATATAGGTCTTGTTAATTTCAGTAAACTCCTAAAAATGCACAGGAGAATCCAAAGCAATAAAGAAATATTCCAAATCAAGAATATTTTAAATAAGCACTTTCCATTAAGTGATACAGATTGCATTACAATACCTTTACCAGCCCAACTGATTAATATGAATACGGATTCATGTCACATCTGTGTACGATTACACTGACTTTGCTGTGTGTTTTGTTGTAGCGATAACAACATCAACAAGCGATGTTGTTACAAATAGGCCCAATGTAATTCATTGATAACGCATGTCATAATATAATAGATAATATACTTAAAAATATCCATTATATTATGGCATGCGTTATCAATGAATTCCATTGGGCCTATTTGTCACTGTAAATATAAATAATACATATAAGATATATGCCACGTTATGAATTGTTCTCATAATAAAAATATATACTTTAAGCCTATAAATACACAAGGCACTCATCGCCGCCAACTTGGATTTATTTCAAACACTTACATCAGCTGACATTTTTGCTTAAAAACTCAAGATCATCGGTTGAATTTTATTGCGATCCTCTCCGTATTCCAATCGGTGCTTCAACACCTTTGCTTATAAAAACCTCAACCAAAACGAAGAAACGATTCATTACACCTGTCATTAATAAAAATTATCCATCAATCTGAATATACTGCCTTAGTAATGCAATAAATTTCACAACGGGGAAGAGAAGTTGTCACATATATGTAAATGAGATTTTCCTGCACCGTGTGTTTATTTCAATATTTTAAAATAAACATTCATAAAACATTTAAAAGCATGTTTATATAAACTTTGTGTAACAAAAGTTGTAATAGACAATTAACATTATCCCTTTTCTTAATTGTAACTTGTGTGTCAATGAAATTCAAAATCGATGTTTTTTATAATATTTGTATCATTAATGTCTAATTCCGTCCACCTTTAGTCTTCTGTCGCATATTTAAGGCAGTAGATGCAGATTGAGGGGTGATTTTTATGAATGACAGGTGTAATGCACCGTTTCAGTTGAATTGGTTGTAAGGTAAGATGTTGAATGGCCAATCATAGACGAAGAAAATCGCAAAAAACTTTACCGATGAGTTTTAAGCAGAAACATCATCTAAAAAAGGATTTCCTACAGAAATTTGATTCTGACTGCTGGTTTTCCTAGAAGAAATTACGATTTTCTATTAGAGTTACAAGTCCGTTGGGAGTTTTGTTAATATTGAAGTTCCTATAGGAGTTCTTTTATTCGGGTAAAGATTCCCAATACCCTAAAGGATTATTGTTTTTCCTATAAAAAGAATTATTTTCCATATGCATTTATTTTTAAAAGGAAATATTTCACCTGACAGGTGAGATATATTAAAACCAATGGTGGCATTGCAATTTTCAATACATGCAAAAATGCCACCTAAGCACTGGCATAATTATCAGGAACGGTGTTTTAAGTACTAAAAAGTCTATAATTTGTTTCCAGCTTTTCCAGCAGTTATTAAATATCTATTTTTATATGCATGGCAATGTTAGAATAATCCGTTTATCCGATTTCAATTTCATTCGAGTTGCTTTGAATTATTCGATGATTATTATTATTTTTTAGGAAGGTATTTTTCTTGTATCTTGTCTAACTGATCTTTAAGAATGACTACATGTTGATACAAAAGCATTATAAAAGTTATGACAATTCAACCTTAATTTTTAAAGAAGGAGAAAGCGATTTCATAAGATTTGTTTTAAAACGGCAAATCATTCATTGTGATGACCGCAAAGTCACATGAAGATAAACTTAAATTTTTCATACTAAACAGTAAATTAAGATGGTCCAGAACAAAAGGTTTCCTATTTTAAAAAAGTTATCAAAAACCTTATAAATTTATCAGAATAATTTGACAATAATCTTTGTCTAAAAAACGAATTTAGTCATTGAAAAGGAAAAAAGCAAGTCTTTATCTATCATGTGTCACTGGGTTTCATGAATGTTTATGGATTTAGGGTTTTACCGATATGACATTGGGCGCACGGCGGGTGTGACCGGTCAGCAGAGGAAGCTTACTCCTCCTAGGCACATGATCCTACCTCTATCTATTTGGAGGTCCGTGTTGCTCTGCTTTGAATTTGTATTTCGTTTTATGGATTGTTCAGATGGTTCACGGTTTGTTATTGTCATATTTTCCCTCTCCAGAAAGATTATATGCACCGCTAAGATATAATTTAAGGTTTGATTACATTTTGCATAAAAAATTCTTGTTACTATTATAACATTTTCAACCTTTAATCATATAAAGGAAAATATTTCTAAATGCATACTGGATAAGTGTTAAATTAGATTTTCTTATCAATTAGTACAGATATATACCATTTTTTATAATATTTCTGGCAAACAGAAGATCTGTAATTTCTGTTAGAGTTATTTATCTCAACAGAACAGAAAATATCAAACAAGTGTGTTGGCAGATTTTTTTTTATGGCTTAACTTATTTCTTATCATAAATTGAACATTATGAAATTATACAATGGTTCAATGATACACAAAGATGATTGAGCAATAATGAGACAATGATTAATTTTTACTCGAAATAATTCATTGATGTTTACCCCGACGATGATCATGAAAATGGGTATGTAGCATTGATTTGTGTAACCTAATACATATTCAATGTGTGTAAATGATAAAAGCTTCAATGTCAATCGATGGATCATGCACACAATGGTCTACGTCGACTTTTTCAACAGTATATGACGTAGAAAACAATGACAATGACAAAATGACGGAATCCCATATTATTGGCAAGAGACACTGGAAATAAACAGGATCTGCGGCGGGGGTTCAAGTAAAATACAGCCTCATGCCTGAAGGCAACAGGTTAAACTATCTTTTTTGTCAAAAGACATCCGCTACAGCGAGCAAATTTTACCCATTTCCATAACAAAACTGCACAATAAAGATAAAGTGGAAAACAACTGCACTATCTAGATAAATTATTTTGTGTAATCAACGTGACCATGAAATTGAAGCTGATAACTTATACCACTTAATAGGTAACATCTTGCAGTTGAAAATGATTTGGAGTTTGATGATCAGTATGCAATATGATTAACTGGTGAACTGGTGGTGACCAAAATAGAGGCAAATAAAACTTATTACAAAATGATCTAAATAACTCGAGTCCTCACTGATAAGTGTCAACTGGTTTTATTTACTCTAGCAACTGATAAAAGAACGTCTACGTAGAGTCTAAAATGTTCCATAACTCTGATGAGATATGAGAAGGGCAACTGTCCGCATTTGGATTTAAAGTCTGTGCCTTTCCCACTAAAATCGAGATATAAAATCAGCTATAGAATTAAAATACCCATTTTATGCATACAAGCAATGACGCATTTTATGCATACCAACACTAGAGGCCTAAGTACATGTAGGTTCTTTGCGCGCTGGGATTAATTTCTAAGGGAATTCAGAATGTGAACCAAGACCATGTTGTCTGTATTTATGGTTAATTTTTTAGCTACCACATTATCCCGCCATAACCAAATTTCCGCAACCATTGGTGATAGCTCCAGGAATGCAATGTCTCTTAGAACTTCAGAAGACCAGGAGTCCTGTCACTCAATTACTGTCCATTGGTTGTTAAAAATGCATTATGCCACAGGAACCACAACTTTCGGTGTAAAGGTTAAGAGCATCATTGCTGGACCAATTCAGGAAATGGTTTTTTTGTTTGCATATTCAACCGGGTTTTCCAACGGAAAAATCCGGTTATTAAAATGGTGAAAATGGCGGGCGGGCGGCTGCCAAAAAAGTACCATCCTTTTATATGCCTCCTATAGTTTTCAAGATAGGAAGTTGTTTTTTTGCAGATCAATTGTACATATTTTAGAAGAGTGCATATTGCTAGGATCTTTATTTCTGATAATTTATGCAAAAATACAGGCTTTTGAACTAAATCATTTTGTGGTAAAATATTGCATATAGTGTACCCTCATTGTACGGATAACCCCTCCTACAGTTTTCAAAATAGGAAGTTGTTCTTTTGCGGATCAATTGTACATATATCAGAGGTGTGCATATTGCTAGGATTTTGATTTCTGATAATTTATGAAAAAAAATCAGCTTTTGAACTTACATGCAAAATATTGCATATAGGGTACTCCTTTAACTGGATACGATAGGTAGAGTTTATCAATTCAGGGTTGACATGGATAATAGATAAGTTCACATAACCCGCTTTGCTGTCACATTGACAGCTTTTCACTTGTTTCAAAAATTAAATCCATATCTTAGCGTCTTCCCTAACAGAGTCAGTTACTTTAATCATAAAATGAGATTTCCTAATGCCAAATATTTGCATCATAAAAACGACGACAAAAAGCTCTCCCACCAGGTATGTTTTAGAGGGGTTCTGCCTGATATTGATTAATTGTGATTACTGCAACGCCCAGTAACGTATTCGTTAGTGGTTTTTGTGACAATATAAGCAAGGGTGCTGATAAAGACAATGTCTTCTACACGAACCCTTAAAATTGTAGTCATAACATTTGAGATTTGGCTAAGTTTGTTGAGTTAAGGGTTGATTTGACATGTAGATGAACCACAGCTCTGCATCTATCAAGTTCCATGATATGGTTGAGTTAGCCAGTATTTTTAAACAGAACTGCTGTCATAATCGAGCCAACATGCATTAGGATTTCTACCTTCCCCTAATCTAATACTAGTTTTTTGCATATATTTTAGAATGTCTTGGATGTCTGCTGGGTGTCTTGTTAAATAGCTGCTAGCAAAAAGAATATATACATCTGTCCATGCTTCAAGAGATGTGATTTTCATCTGGGTTAGTTTTAGGTATCATAACTAACTGACCATCCAGAATGGCGAATTTGTGTTGGTCTGTCTTGTCTGGGTATGGGTCGGGCTTTATTATATTAGATAGGTCAATATAACCCTTTACCTACATGATTTTTTCTTTCATAGGTTGTGCCATATGGATGCCAAAGCAATGTGAAACACTAATGAGGGGTGTAGGATTAACAGAGAAAATGGGGGACATATTATAACCAATAGTTGAGGATAGAGTTGAGGTAATGGATATGATAAATCAATTCCACTTGAAACAGTATACCTGATGTTGTACCAGGCACTGGAACTGCAGATGTATTGTTGTTTTGCTGAATCGGGGGCTAGGCGTTGCTTTTAGCCAGTGCAGACGGTTCCATTTGGGGCAGTTCAGATGAATGTTCTTTGAGATCGCAATACAGACGGTGTACCAGAGGTCCTATTCCTTACTAGTCTTGATGTGGCTGGACTCGAAGTCGGATATGGAGACGTTGACTTGCGCTTAGACTTTCTAGCCCTCAATATTTTGGTTTGGTTAACAATAAATGTAATGAGAGGATGCCAAAGAAAGAGTTTTTAATTAATTAAGAACGTTTTAGTAGCGTATATAGGCAACAACAACCCCTCCCCCGGGATTATATTGATAATGATAAATGGATTATAAATAATATATAGGAATTTAATGATGAATACTTATATTGAAAAGAAATGCAAATTATGGCCAATCCTTAAGGAGTGACAATATAAGGTAAAAATATTAAAAAAGATCTAGAGTCACTTAAGCGATAAAAAGATTAAAATAATTCGAAGTAAATCCTAAGAGACAATATACAACCTGATATGAAAAAGAAACGGATTTGTCTAGATCGTTAAATTTACGTCTTCTCTGGTGCAGCAAAATTTGGAAAAGGGCGCTGACTATTGCGCATTACCCCTTGCGCACAATATAGATGTTACAATAGCTGATGACTACCAAAAGCTGATTACTTGGTAAACAATTGAGAGTTATCTCTCTTTGAACGACCCGGTTTAACTCATATCGAGTTAAGTCTGATAATCTTTCTCTGTCTTTGACAAAAAATGTTTTAGTTTGAATCATGGTGTATACATGTATACAGTACATGTTGCACATAAGATTAGAAGCATTCAGAATAGACGGATATGTCGAAAGTAGCTTTCTAAATCTCCCACTTAAATGTTGATAAATTTGATAAAATTGATAAGTATTACATACGATATTGCTGATCAAGACAATTACACTTAATTAAGATCAGATGGTTTAATATGAATTAACGAATTTCAGTCTCTTTTTTAAAGAACTTTTAACATAAAATTTTATGTTAAAAGTATTAACATAAAATTTTATGTTAAAAGTTCTTAAAAAATTCAAAAAAAAAGACAGGATCAAAAGAAATACTCAGATAGGAAAAATTCAAGATGGAGGCATAGGTATTGTTGATATACTGATGAAACTTAAATCAATAAAAGTGTCCTGGATAAATCACATTTCCAGAAAAAACAGTTCCTTATCAATTTTTATAAACAGTCTGTGTAAAGAAATGTTTTTTTGATTTTGAGTATCTCTGTAAAACCAAGGTAACATGTTTACATGATTATCAAATGATACAACATTTTCCCGTGTTTTACAAAGAAATATTTTTCTTTTTTTAACGAATGTAAAATATTTAAATCAGACATGAGTCTAAACGCACTATTAAGAGAACCGCTATGGTGTAATAAAAATTTTGTGTTCAAAAACAAACCAGTATTTTTTAAAGAGTGATTAAAAAGTGGTATTAAGTACTTAAATGATATTGTAAACGAAAATGATTTGAAACCTGCAGAATGGTTTAGTGACCAACTTGTCTGTAAAAGAAACTGCTTATGTGACTATGTAATTATAAAAACGATCTTTTCAAAATGTTTTCAAAAATATGATTTTTCAGATATTCAATATGAAAACATTGTATTTGGAAAAACGTCTTTTGAACTGTGTTTTAAAAACCATGTATACATCTTTGATATTGATTCAAAGCTAATTTATGACATTTTTCGTCAAAAACAATTTGTAGCACCATTACATCAATTTTACTATAAAAATGTTTTTGAAATTTCCAAGGAATCATGGAAATCTATTTATAAACAAAAAATCTTAGCCATTAAAGACAAAAAAATATCTGACTTTAATTACAGACTAATTAACAATTTATTATGTAATAGAGAAATGATGAAAAGATGGAAAATTGTTGAAAATGATATGTGTGACTTTTGTAAAGATGTAAAGGAAAACAACGAGCATCTCATTCTAAGATGTAAGAATGTAAGTCAAATATGGGACACTGTTCAAAAATGTTTAAATTTTGATGTATCATGGAAAACAGTAGTAATAAGCTTTTATTTTGAAAAGAATGAGAAAACACTATTTCTTAACAGTTTGATTTCTTTGATTGCCTGTAAGATATATAAGTATAGAATGTATTGTAGAATTGAAAACAAAGAGGAAAAACCTCAAGAAATATGTAATCATATAAAATATGTACTAACTTTTTTTCTCTGAGGTCTACAAATCGTTGTCACAAAAGAGTTTTGCAATCCTTTTAAAGGATATATAATATAATATAATCCATATAATAGGTGAATTGATACATAACTTATTTTTATTTTATATATATTTATATATCTTTTCTATATCTGTTTTGTTGTACAAATAGGTGCCAACAGGTCCACATACCAGGTGTGGTCGCGGTTTTGCTAACATGGGGCATTAGAGACTTGTAGTAAGTAGATTGTGGCTCTTCATATTAGCATAGGCAAATATCTTGCTGTACTAAAAGTGAAATATACATGTATGTTTGAACAATTCTGAAACCTTTTTTCATTACCTTTTTGTCAATCTTTTTTTATGATGTTTTTTTCAAATATTTTTTTTTACTTATAAGACTTATGTCGAATACTCTGTATGAAAATTTGCATGTCTACTTATATTTAAAGATCCTATACATCTATGTTGAAAAATTATGTTGTAAGTACTTTTGCTATTGTTTTGACAACAAATGTCAATAAACAATAAAAAAAAAACTTTAAAAAAAAAAGAGAGAAAAAAAAAGAATTTCAGTCTCTATATTTGACTGTTCATGTGAATGTTAAGAGAGATCAATGCCTGTGACCATTTTTAGACTGACAGTGTATTGATCTCCTTCAAAAGAAGAGCTCTATATAAAAAAAATTAGAAAATTACTATGATTTAAAATGTAAAATGTATGTATTTTCTTTACTAAAAAATAATACTTCATAGCTAAACATATATCATATGTTATAATTTTTAGGTAGATCTGGATCTAATGGTTAATTTGTAGACCATCCAGCCTCCTTAACTCTCTATCTTCAAGGGAGGTAAATGTAGCCTAAAATTCAGCCTTCATAAAACGTTGAATCATTTTCTGTTTATACCATTACCTTAAACAGAGAAGTCTTCCGGGTGATATTGAATATTGAAGATTTTTCTGACCTCATGTTCGTCCCAAGACCCGCTTGTCTTACTAGACATGTCTTGGGAAAATTTTCAGGTTGCAGATATACATATGTAGTTGCAATTATAATGAAGAACACAAATAACTTGTGTACAAAATTCATTATTTAACATAGTGAAATACATTAACAGACACGTAAAAAAGTTTTTGAGATTATTTATTCAATTTCTTCAAAACATTATAGAGGTACTTCAAAAATACCAATACACAAACAAACAAACAAACCAAATATGATATTAGAACAATTTTTAGCATAGAAAAGTCATTGGATACTTAAGACATGGCTGATATAAATTGCTGATTTACTTAAAACGCCTTATTCTCCATTTTGGTTCATAACTCTTGTGTTGTTTTTCTAAAATTCGATTCAAAACCTGCAAAAGTTTGTTTCTGAAGTTGTTTTGTGCGCTGTCTCGAGGCATTAACTCTGTGAGAGCTTCTATCCATGAAATTTTTATCTCTGGAAACACTGTAAACATAAAAACAATATTGTTACCTTCACTATTTCCAGTATAGTCCTTTTTCAAACACTGAATGGTTCATATTATTTGGATATCATACGATATACAAGAGGCACATGGACCACACTTTTCCTCTAAGAAACATTTGTCAGTAGAATATTTGAATCCACTAGCAATACAATTTCTTGAATAAATCTCTAAATTAAATTTAGGAGGTCACACAGTTTGACAAATAACTCAAATTAATATAAAAGTACTCGTACATGTATATTATAGGGTGCCTGTGTAAAATTTCTTAAATAAATCTCTAAATTAAATTAAGGAGGTCACACAGTTTGTTGATGAATAACTCCAATTAATATAAAAATACTCGTATATCAGGGTGCTTGTGTAGCTTTATAAATATACAAAAAAATATTCACAAAGGTTTGTCCGAAGTGGCGATAAAACTAAATTCTATTTGTTTAACTTTGCCTCAAACTGAAGACAACGTGATTAATTAAAATTTGAATTTAGACTATATAACAATGATAATTTTAAACAGTTTATTGTTTTTGTTTTTGTTTGTTTTTTGGGTTTTTTTTTTCACTCTGCAGACACTACTGGGGTGGCCCTGTAAATAACGCAGAAGTAAAAAGTTCAACAACTCATTTAAATCATTATTTATGAAATGCCGCCTTCATAGTTATTTCATAAATTGTTGGTTTTTGTTCCTTTATTTGTGTTGCTACTATATATATATATATATATATATATATATATATATATATATATATATATATATATATATATATATATATATATACATATAATGGGCACATTTAATTATAGTTTTAGAGAGTTATGTGTATCGTGTCATTTTTTCCCTGTATATGCCTTAGTTATCCCTATTCTATCCTATAGCGATGTCGCCAAAGTGTCTCTCACATTTTCATGTTTAACTATGACAGCGCGAGGGTGGTATTTTGTCACACGTTTATTGTACAATTTCAGAAAAAAATCAAATGTCCTTGATAAACCATTGTCTAAAAAGTTAATAATTAATTTTACTATTAATATATCTCACTGGCAAGGTGAAATGTTTACCTATTTAAAATAATAATATTTTTACGCTGGGATTAAAGTATTTCCTGTAGGTTTTTCAATTAGGAGATTTTTAAATTTTAAAATCCTGTGGATAAACTTTTTGCTACAGGAAAACTATCTATATGTATCTGAATTGAAATCCTTTAGGATTTTAAGAAAATTCTACAGGGTTTTATTTTATATTCATTAGGAAAGTAGTATTACTCTCAAAGATTATTATCTTATCTGTCGAATGAAACACACAAAGTTCAAAAGTAATTATATACTCTAGGCAGTGATATATCATTTGATATATATTGATGTTACGAAAATGTATCTAAAGCGGCTGCATGAATATCACCTTAGCACTGAAGCATGGTTATCCGGCACAGAACTGTTGATTTTAGAATTAAATAGAACAAAAATATATATATTGTCTTTCCACGACAATGTACGGCCTTATTGAAAACTTTCGGCATTTATATTGCCCAGTTTGTAACCAAGCCTTTGAGTTATTTAAAAATAAAAATAAGAAATAATGTTATTACTAAATTATTATTTTTTTCAATGACATTTCATAAATCAATAATTATAGTGTTGTAGATATATCTAGATATGTTAATAATAAGGAACAATCATAATGTCGCCCCCCCCCCCCAAAAAAAAAAGAAGAAAAAATAACAAAAATAAAAACAAAAGACAAAAAAAAGAAATTAAATATATATAAAAACACTGATATATGCCAGGGAAAAAAATTGTTTAAAGAGGCAATATTTGTGAACTAACTTAAAACATTTTTGAAACGAATTTTTGAAGGAAAACTAATTTATTTTGTACGGATTAGACATGAGTAGGATATTGTTTAGTGAAAACTTTGGGTTTTTTAAAAATATTTTTATCTTATATATCATTTTTTAAATGTAATATTGTAACATATCCTTCACAATATATATATATATATATATATATATATATATATATATATATATATATATATATATATATATATATATATATATATATATATAAAATTGAAATTTAATACATAAAAAATTTGCCTTTCTTTAACTATATCATTAATACCCTATGTGTTTTGTATACTCACATTTACTTCCATTTGAAGCATTTGAAACACAAATCTGAGAACACAATAAAGATAAGACAATGGTCACAAACACTAGCTTCATGGTGAATACTGTGCTATCTGTGAAAAAAGAACCAGGATGATGTTTACTATTATACCTGTTGGACCTTAAGAGTTCTTAATGACGTATATAACACTCTCCGTGGTTCAGTGTCTTAGTTTTCTAATCCTTATATTGATGATATTTACATGATGTATCAACCAGACCCATATCACATCAGTTCCAATAAGTGTAAGATAGATAGATATTCTCAGGAAAGGAATTCCTCGCCCTGCTTAGAGCTTACTCCTGCAAGATTTACTACAATGCATATTTTTATTATACCAAGAAAAATCTTTCAATACACCCCAAGAGCAAGAATAAGAATGGATGAATTGCAGTTTAATATGTTATTTACTATACCACTGATTGATAAAATTTTGTTGTTATTAATTTTTTAGCAAAAAGTTGACGATTTCTGATGTTGTAGGCATATGTCATTTAAATGCCGATAAATCAAACCAATTACTTGGTTTAAGATTGAAGAGAAATTCAGTCTCCTCTAGAACAAAAATCCGACTAGAAAACCTTAGGCCTTCATAACATTAATGAAAGTGTAATTTCCCCCTAAGTCGTAATTAAAGTCGTACTCTTAATTTTAACAATTGATATAGCGCAAAACTCTCTCGTCACCCCATGAGCCGAAAGTTAAGTCAAACATAAGGAAATCTCAAGAAGTTGTCAAAGTAGACAAAGAGCGATCAATTTATATTAGGGTAAATCTCAGGGGAATGCTGATCTTAGTAAGATGGGTTTGTAGAATCTTATTTGAATTTATCATCATATCTATATATGCTTAAAAATTAACATATTTATGTGTAACATTGTTTTTGAAACTGAGGAAAGAAATGAAAAATGATAATCTGATATTTTTAGTTTTGTTTCTTTTAAAAATATAAATTTTCAGTTTGAATATTAAAATAAAGGGACCTCTGCCACTCTCTAAATGCTATGCAATATTTCGAACATGAACGACAATTTAAAAGAAATCAAATATTATTCAGCGGTCCTTCTTTTGAAATGGCACGATATAGATGTCGCGTAAAAATATGAAAACTGTGAGCATTTGATTTCATTTTTACACGAAGTCTTACTTTGTTGTCTTTATTTTAGACTACATCTCTTTATGTTTATCTTCTTAAAACGTTCAGTAAACTAATTCATATCTACTAAATATATATGGCTGCCACAGTAGTTCTATACAGCTTTTGTTATTATTAATATAATAATAAAAACATATTTAATGATATGTTGGATAAATCCTTCACGGCGTGGTGTCTCACAAATAACCCCCCCCCCCCACACACACACACACCTACGGAAATAAACTAGAAACAAATGTTGTACTGCGTTATGTGTGCACACTGGCAATGTATCATTTTCCACTGCTAACCGTTACCACGAGCAGAAAACTTAAGTACACGTCAATATTTGCCTCTTCTGCTCCAGTACACAAAACTACTTTCTCACTTCGGAATGGCCAAATGCAATTATGAGATTGTCTTTTGCTTCATAACGCGAAAAATTACGGCCATTTGGAATTGTTTATTTGTAAGGTCAAACTACTCTTGAGAGCCGTTTTGCGAGATGAATGTCGATTCTGAAATGAGTAATGTCCCTTGTGGGTTTTCATTCGTCTTAAGGTATGTACGCACAGGTCCATACAGACTAAATTTATATCCGAGCAGAAACGTCTTTTTACTATGTTTTATCGCCACTTTCTTTTTTCTTTGTCTAATGAAGTCCCTATTAAAACCAAATAGCCGTATTAGCTTTCCTGATCGGCAAACACAAAATCAATGACGTCTTCCGCAACCAAGTCTGGCGGTTTTTCTAGTCACCGGAAGCGACCGGAAAGTTACAATTTTTATTGGCTTAATCGCATAGTCGAATTCCAAATGTAATTGCAACAATAGATCAAACCAAAGGTGAAGTAAACGAAATTGCAGAAGACGCCTTAAATAAAATATTAACAAAATTCTATTAACTTACCCTTGCGATGATTGATATATCATTTCTCAAACTGAGAGAATACAATAAAACTGACGTAGATGGTGCAATGCATCCTTTGAACTTTTTAAGAACTAATTGCAAACTTTAAGAATTCTTTTTCGGTCCATCAAAAGCGACAACAGATCCAATGGTATGAGATACATGTACCGTGTACTTTGCTCTGAAGTAAAATCGTTTTCTTTTCGAGATGAAGCTCTCAAAAGTGATAAGAATGGATGCGCTCCCATTCTTAATCTTTCCGTTTTTCGTCCAAGTGGTCACCAGAGGTAAGCTCTTCTCTATTTTTGTTTTTGTAAATTTTACATTTCAATTTTAATATCTCACCTCCTTTTTATTATCATCACTTTCTATTAAAAATAACGTTTCTAGGCATTCTCTGAACTATGTATTTTAGAACCGTCGTTTGGACTTTGTTGAGAGAGAGAGAGAGAGAGAGAGAGAGAGAGAGAGAGAGAGAGAGAGAGACTTAAGTAAGAAGAAATGAAGTTGCGTCGTGTAAAAATCGAAGAGTATTTTTCGCCGAATGTTTGTTGAGTAAGTCCTCATGGGCTCATGGGATAGTTCTACTTATTCCGGTTCGTCTTTAGTGACACTGATAGGTTTCAATTACATTGTGTTTTGTGAGCAGATGTTTCACTTGACAAATGGATTCTTTTAATTTTACGACCCTTGATCGTAAAATAGATGTACATTGGTCTCTACATTACACACAGCTGTATTTGAACTTTAAATTCCTTGAATAGATTGCGATCTAGAATAGAGTCAACTTTTTCTACTCCGCCTTTTCAATTTTGTTTTGTGAAACTTATTCTAACAGGACACGATGCATCTTACATACTAAGTGCTGTAATATTTCATTTGTTTTCATACCAGAAAACAATACTAGCATACATACAGGCTCTCTTTGATTAGCATATACAAAGAACAAAATAATCAATAAATTACCTTCAATTTTTTTTTATTTCGATCATGGTTCTCTTGAAGGTCAAATTATTCGCCATTGACATCGACTGAAGTCCAGGTCTTAAATGTTCATTAAATTTCCTGTAAAGATTTGATATAAAAAATAAAATAATATGAGACCTTAGAATGGTACATAGCAACACTTCCAAATAATATTACTAAGGTATCTTTACCCGGCAAACACAATAATATACGAATCAAAAGAGCTTGGGGCGGAAAGCAGTTATATCATGTAAATATTTATTTTCACCACCATTTTCCCTCATTTCTCACGTATATCAATAAATTTTTTTTCAAAAATAATTTAAATGATAATTTAATAGTACATACTTATGTAGGTGTTATATGTTTTTAATGGTCTGTATTCTGTTTGCTTGTGTTCAAATCAAATAAGAAAAATCAATAGTTCTTAGATGGAAAGCATTGATATTGAATACTTATTACATTTTTCTACTTGCGTAAATGTGGCTGGAATAAAATAAAAGCGTTAAATTCACACGTCAGTGTATTGAAGTTTCAAAGCTTGAGCTCATTCTTATTCAACATTAAGTATACCTACTACAATTTCCGGAGAAACAAAGCCTTCGATATTTGAATACTGTAACAGAAAGTGTCTTAGGTGGGCACAAATTATATATATATATATATATATATATATATATATATATATATATATATATATATATATATATATATATATATATATATATATATATATATATATATTCTTCTTGTAGTTCCGGAGGAAAATCGAGTTCAATCCGTTGATAATTTTTTTAAACAAAGCGGAAATTTTTAAAAGTCAGATGCAGATTTATTATTTTACTGCTTTTATACAGAAATAAAGTAAATTCTACGGCGAACCGTACGCGCATAATTTACGCGCATGTAAGAATTCGTTGTGTTACCCGTTGCCAAGTGTGTTGCTAACGCTGAGGGTAATAGAACGGATTACCAACTGCGTCTTAACCAATCAGATTTCAGTATTTAACATGAAAGTATAATGATATATAAATAGTGCCTCTTCGGGAGAGTAACAGTTGAAATTGACACTCCGAGGAAACCATTGTCAACCTCTGCTTCGCGTCGGTTGACAATGGTTTCCTCGGAGTGTCAATTTCAACTGTTATCCTCCCAAACAGGCACTATTTATTTTATTATACTGAATGTCTTAATTTAAGAGAATATTTTTACTGCCTTTATATAGAAATGACGTGAATTCTACGGCAAACCGTACGCGCATAATTTACGCGCATGTAACAATTCGTTGTGTTACCCGTTGCTTAGTGTGTTGCTAACGCTGAGGGTAATAGAACGGATTATCAACTGCGTCTTAACCGATCAGATTTCAGTATTTAACATGAAAGTATTATATATATATATATATATATATATATATATATATATATATATATATATATATATATATATATAATTTTACCGATCATGACACGGTTTAAACTTAGCATAGAAAACCAAAAAATAAATCAATTGTTTATCAAGGTCTCTCATGATGAGTTCCCTTTGGTCCACATCCTTTAACTTTTCATTTAGATTTTCATCAATCTGTTTGATTTCTTCTGGGGTCATTTTATCAGCATTAAGGCTACGATGATGGACATTTCATTTACTACTCCTATAGGCTGTCTGCAGGGTTCAGATACATCTATCGTTAAGATGCCGGTTGTCTCGTTGTGTAGTTAAATAAACAAAGATTTCTTACTCAAAAACTGTAAGAAAATATTTTTATCTCATCCCAATGTATCAAATAATAGGTGCTTAATAATACTGTAGATTCCTAATTAAACGTGAAGAATTCATATCCACATAAACTTGCGAGATTCAACTCTTGCGGATTTTTTTTTAAAACTCGCTTTATTTTAGAGACAGTTTTAAACTAAAGGGAATTAACAACAAGTTGGTGCTTGCGATTTTATATTCTTGCAATTTGATACAAAACAGTGGAATCGCGGAATTAACTACTCGCGTAAAATGAGGAATTTACAGTAACAGAAAAAAAATCCATGTTTAATTACAATTGATAATTACATGTAGCAAGATGTTCAAGCTGTAAAACTGAAGCAAGCTAGACATTAGGATATACCGATTTTAACCGCAACGTGCTACCAACGTTTGGGCCTAATTTTCAATTGTCTTTGGAAAAGTCCTTGATTTGTGAATATTGTCAGTCTAAATATCAAGCCAAACCGAGCCGAAATCTAGCCGATATTTACGTCCATCTAACCCACTGAGCTACGCTGTTAGTGTTATATTTCGGGAATATAAAATTACAAACACGGAATTAAACTTTTTCTTTATTCTAAATGTTCATATTAGGAAGCTTATTTGCGAATGTTAATACATGTATTTAAGAAATAAACAGGAAGTTAAAAAGTTCAACGGTATATGAACTTGGTTTGTCACGTGATCAAATCCTGTGAAGCCCAAAGGACTTCTCAGAAGATTTGATCGCGTACCGATCAAGTTCATATCCCGGTTAACTTTTTAACATTGCTGTTTATAACTTAAATTTACATTTTGAAAAAAAAGGCAAACCGTTTAGAATGGTTAACATTACGGAGATTTTAAATTAATTTAAAATACATTTTTTTTCATGATCCAACCAACGAGCTATAAGCGCGTGCTATGATCATTGGGACGTAATGAAAAAGTTCACACAGAATTGAACGTTTTCGCTATTCTCTAGGTTCATATAAGTTAATATTTTTGCAAATGTAAATATTTCTTAATACCCACTCAATTTTAAAAATAGTTTATAGTTTCGGCTTTTCATTGCAAAGTGGTGTCAAAAGATAGTATTTCATTTTTTTCCTAAAGGACGTTAACACTGTTTTCAACAACTAAGGCGACAATTGAAGTTGTTGTTAACGTACTTAACACTCTTTTGCACAATTGAGGGAGTGAAAAACAGCACGGATGTTTTATACTAGTGAAATATAAACTGTTTTTTACACTTCAGAGCCGTGTGATATGTGTGCACTCTCAATTTGATTTGCTCTCAAACGTCACTCATATTTAGTTGTATTTTACATGAATTGGATAGAAAATGTATTTTCGATGTCGTTTGTACTTATTTGTCTTTTGCTGCAATAAACTTTTAAAGTTTGTGACTGTTTTAAAATCGAGTTATTTAGATTTGTAATTTTGACAATCATAACAAAAACTATATTATATTTAATATTATTATGATATACCTCAATTATTGTGCTTTAATACTGCTTAGCGGACAGAAATTTGTCTTTTATTTTGCGTATTAAAAAAGTACTTGATTGAATTGTTCAAATAGTCATTTTCTGTATTACTGTCAAATATTTTAAATTGACGAAAATGCCTCACTAAAAGTAGGTTTTAGAACCAAAACTATTCAAATTTTATAAATTTCTTGATCATGATTGAGATTTCTGATTACATGGATACAAGAAGCAAATTTTCACTTGCGTATCTTGTATGCCTTTTTAGTGAATGATAATGATTGCAATAAAATAGTTAAACTGGACACAGCTTGCCTGATATTGAATCAAAACAGTATTATTCTTGAGATTTACAACAGTCCAAATAAAACGTTCAAAACGTGAATTTTAAGTTTACAGCCAGAACAGAAGCCTTTCTTGAAATTGTAGAAATTAAACACAGTTTCGAATAGTTCCTATAGGAAATTAACGATGCATGATCACGGTTTTATTTTATTTTTTATTGTTTGAAATGCCACAGCAATGCATTTCTAATGATCAACTAAAAATTTTAAGTCAGTCGTGGAAATATAAGCAAAATACATAACTCGTAATTCTTTTTATGTAAACAGGGCCCGTGCTATGTTTTTGTTGACATTGGTTAAATATACTGGTTTAAGTTCTTGTTCAAGCCGACTTTTCTATCTGCGAATTTTTTTGGACATACATAAACTGTTTTTATGTTTGTCACATTCATTTTAGGTCTGTACCTAATTTTCTTTTTGTAAACAAAAAGAGGACCTGAGCTTTGTTTACTTGATAAAAAAAATATGAGATCCGTATCTCGCTTATAACTCGACGACTGACACTCAAATTTTAGTTGACTCTAAAGAATGCCTATCTGAAGCATTGTAAACATTAAAAACAGAAAAAATAAATTTTGACCAAAATCGTGACCATGTCTCTAAATGTGAATTTCATTGATTGTAATTTTGGTGTTCCGAGGTGGTTCAGTGACGTGGTTTCGGCAACTCATTTTCACGATTTATTTATATCTTACATGAGTGTACTAGTGACAGTACAATGACCATTGCATAATGTCTTAGTGTATAGCCTTGAACGTTTAATATTTTTTATCTGAAAAGTATTCAATTGTATATATTTATACATGTTTATATAATGTAACACTGTAAGAATTGTAATACTGTGTATATGTATGATTGATATAGCTGCCAGTTCTCGTGTTATTTGACTCTTAAATAATAAATATGACCACCCTCACACATAATACATACCTGATTTTTGCACTACCTTGTGTATTAGGTAACGATTTTGATTGAAGAGATTTTATTATTAATAAACTCCTACACTTCTTTTAAAGAAGTTGATTTCCTTAGAAAAATAAAATGCCTTCAGGCATGTAAAGAACGAACTTGGAGAGTTCGATCTGCAATTCCCCTTATCATGAGTGAAATCACATTTCCACCTCAGTTTCTTTATAAGATATTGGGTGTATCTTCGTGAACTAGGAAACAAGAGTTGCGAGAATGTGACCCTCAAGGGTGTGTGGGTGGGTAATTTTACAGCCCAACACCGTTCTTCCATCTTCTACTGTTTCTTTTCACCATCTTATCAGAGTCACTTCGGTAACATGTGATTTCTCTTTATATCAATGAAAGTCAATGTTCATTCTTTGTATAGATTAATGAAATGAAAGCGAAAAAAGGTTCCCCAAAATCCACACTTGATATGCTAGGAACCCTGTACTTTTTGCACCTAACTGCAGAAAAAACTGTAGGAATGGTTACGAGGATACCATTTATCTAATTTTCTTGTACATAAGGTTAAAGATAATGAAATTTAAAGTCAATAAGTTGCAGAAAGTCTGGAATGTTTAGCTTTAGAAGAAGGAAAGCCGGCAAAAAAGAACTTTTGTTAAAGGAATTCAATTAAAGAAACGAAGTTAATACTACAGAAGTTGCAAGTTTAAAATGTAATAATAAGAGTTACGAGTTTCACAGACTATGAATAACACAGTTTCATTTTATCGATTTAAACAGGCTGTTTAAAAAAAAAAATCCCTCTTCAACATTTACATAATTTTGATGTAACTTGAGATGAACAGAAAGTTCAACTTATTTTTAACTCACAAACTTAAGACATGGAGCATCTCAATTTGATATGAAAATATAATAACAATCCATAAGCTAAATTATTCTTTTTAAAGGGAAGACATTTGGTTTTCTATAAAAGTGGTTCTTTTAAGTTACAAGTCTTATAGTTTTGTATAATTAGGGTTTTTTCATCCACAAAATTTACTAATATTTTTCATTTAGTCACAGACGTTTGGATGTGTAATCGTGTGTGAGGTAAGAGATGTATATATCTATACATGACACTCATAGTTATTAATGGCGATTTTTTGTAATAAAATCTTATAAAATAAAGCCAGTCAAACTTATTTTTCGTCTGTTTTTGTGATGCAAAAACCAGCTCATTAGCTATTTGAGCATCAAGACCCAAACTTGACCGAACAAATAAAGGTCGAAACTAGACATGATGAATGTTTTGAGAGTATGTTCCTATTTGCAGATCTATGGGACTTGTTGCGTCTCAGGGGCCAAAATGATGCTTAAAAACTAAATGCAATGTGAATTACCAATTCGACAAATATATTTTGATTTTGGTTAGCAATCCGAAGCTCCGCAAAAAATCAATAGAAATCGTCTGTGGTGCAAGTAATAAGAGGAGCTTTTCATACTATTCAATTAGTTGCATCGCATGGCTGAGGCATTCTTAAATAAGTCTCTAACAAATATTTTTGTTTCTTTGAGGCAAAGAAATCTAATATCGATATCTTCTCTTTAACAAGTTGTTGAGAGAAATAAGTGCTAATGAATGTTTGCTAATTCTAAAATCTTATTTGAGATTAATTATTCCTACTGGTGGGTACCTATAAGATTTTTCGGTTTATCTTAAGATCAATGGCACTTTTGTAGGTTTTTATTCTTGCCCTCGATCAATAAGATCTATCGAATTTTACTAACATTCAATTAATTTGTTCAAACTAATCTTGTTTAAAGAAAACCGAGGAATGGTTCATTAAATAAATATTATAATAATGATTTCATTTCCCTCCATTTCTCGTATCAATTTCATTTCCATCTGGTCAATATTGTTACCAGGTTGACTTAAATTCCAAAAAACCAATCAAAACAGATTTGGAATTTACCAGAATTGTGCAATAGCAGTTTAGGTGTCTTGGAAGAGAAGAAAGAATGTTTTGTTTGACTACATGTTCTATACAACCAACGAACTTTGACGACGCTCTCTTAGAATAATCAAATGGACTGTGGCAGATGTCAAAAAACTCTCTAAGATGAGACTGATGATACGTTTAGATATTTACAAATTTATATACATGTAGATGTTTCTGGTTGTATACAGTACAATCAAAGAAGTGAATATGAAAACAAGATTTTTTTAAAACCTGTGACTGATAATCATCTCTAGGAATTCATAAAAATTCAGTATAAAGCACCTTCTGTGGAGGATGCGATAAGACGAAAAATTTACACTTGCAAAGAGGATGCATATAAAATTACACAGGCGATGCTTAATTTTTCTTTAATAATTCTCTCTCTCTCTCTCTCTCTCTCTCTCTCTCTCTCTCTCTCTCTCTCTCTCTCTCATATCAAGAACTATTTATTGTCCTTCTTCGATCTTTATCCCCATGTTGAGTTAAAGTGAAAGAAAACTTGACAGAAAATTTGCAACCTTTTAAAATGGAAGTTGAAATTATTCTCAACCGGTACCACTGAGAATTTCCTTTTTTTTATTTTCTTGAAAAAATAATAAAACAAGCTTGGTTTTACGATTACTTGAAAACTGCTGATAACGTGATATTAATTTCTTCAAACTAATTTGCTTTGTAAGAAAGAGACAATTAAGATAGTTGGTTATCAATTTTAATTTTTTTAAGACTTTAATTTCTATTTATTTTTTTTAGAATCTTTCAAAAAATAGACGATCAAATTCTATTCCAAAGGTATGAATTTTCATTCCGACGAAGAAATATTACTATCAAATGCAGGCGGCTGACATTTGTGGCGGATTGCATTTGGAACCCGTATCGTATAATAATGTTTGACAGATATATACGAAATTGAAACGGACTAATATATCCCTAAGAAAGATATGATATCTGCAATATATTTAGAATTACGTGAATGCACCTAGTGCATACTGTCACGGAGTATTGAGTGCATGCTTGTACTAGTAACACGAATCAGTGGTGATCAAAGAGCTAGGTTGATCATTGTATCTGAAGGTACAAAAAAACCACCTTCGGATACATAGGCATGCTTAGGCAATTAACGTTAGGGTGCCAACAAATCTCTTTATTTATTCAATATTTCATGGTTATTCCGAATTACGATGTACTGGTGAAGTCAAACACCGTTAATTTATCATTGATTTCTGACGGTTTAGTAAGTACCCAGACTGTATTACTTTCCATTCTTTGTTGCCCTCTGTCTTCTTTGATACTGTGTTTGATGTATTCTACAAGGGAACAAAGTTTAACTTTGAATAGCCTTATATGAAGTGTGCTTGCTAAATTCCGATGCGAAAATTCGGACTACCTCTCCAAGTGGAATTTAAAGTTTGCTAACATTAATGAAATAAAAAATAAGGGCAATCAAAAGGTAGTAAGCTAATATTGGAGAGAGAGAGAGAGAGAGAGAGAGAGAGAGAGAGAGAGAGAGAGTATCAAACAACACAGGCAATAAAAAGTTTAAAAACTTTGCGATTAACTTTGACTCATTGGAATCTGATTATTAGCAGGTATTTGGTAGATTTACATTGAACAAAAGCTGAAAGTAAGTTAGATTATTGAAATTGTGTATTGTAGATTTTCTTAGTTGGAAATATTTTGTTGACAAATAAAAGTTATTGAAAGCGATATCATTTTGTAAACTAACTGCACTAACTGCTCTTCGTCAAAATTGAAAAATTAGAGCACGATTGATCTCTATCAAGAACCATTCGCAAGAAACTAGATAATCTAAAATGTTTTCCGAAAAAGAAATGGCTCTGCTTTTTACGTAGCTCATTATCTGAATGTGTGAAATTTGGTGTGCTGAAGTCAATTTCATAATTTATGACATCAAAATAAAAGGAAATCCGAAAATGAGGGAATTGCGAATTATCCAAGAACACATTACAATAGACTATTAACACCCCTTCCAATAGCCTGTTTTCGCGCTTTTGCGTTGTAATTACATTAACCCCTGATTTATTGGAATCAATTGAAAACAATGGCAAGTTTATTTAGACCCCTTAATTAGTATTATACAGATCAAGCCTAAGTCTGCATGGCACAAAAAGGAAAGTGAGGGCAAAAATGCTCCCAATGGTTCTATAATCAATTGCGAAAGTGATACGAGCTTCCATTGGTTAAGCGTGACTCGCGGGAGAGAGCGCTAGAATCGAAGGGAGGATTTGAAGACAGTTTTCTTCTTCTTGAGTTGTGTTTTTTTTCTTCACGTAGTTTAGCAATGCCATTGATAGGTATATGAATGATAATGCTCGGATTACTCGGTTTGGACCTCTTTGGTCTCGTCGTCGGCGTCGTCACACATCTGCCCTCAGTGAAAGGTAAGAACTCTGTGATTATGTAATCCTGGAGACAGAATCTTGTGAAATGGGATGAGTGTTATTTGAATATATATATAGTTACTCATATTCCAGTTTGGTTCTCTCCTTACTATCTTATCTTGAAATATCTGTTTGTGTAAAATTGCGTAGTGGCTGGGTGTAAAGAAAGGGGGGGGGGGGGTATTGCATCGTGCATATTATGCATTTTGTGTATTCGTAGGTCAGTTTCGAAGAGATTGAAAACAGTATCCTGTGAATGCAAATGCTGCCTGGGGGAATTGCATTTAATCGACGAGCATGTTAGAGATTGTTAGCTTTTCTTCGTCTTATTTGCTTACAATTATCTAAATGATGAAGTCTGGGTTGTTATATTGATACAAAAAAGGCAGCTGATGCTAAGTCCAAATGATGGTCTTTTTATGCGAATAAATTTTTAGAACTTACGTAGTCAAGTTTTTCAAGGTTTATTGGCGTAAAACTTCAAAGGCCTCAGGTATAACAATGTCCTCATTATCTGATGTATTGTTAAATACGAAAAAATTTACGACCTTTTTGAACAGAATTTTCTTAATGTCAAATAATAAACCAATAATATGGACAGAATAATGTTTCCTAAACAAGACAAGGACAAAACTTAATGAATCATTATGAGTGTATAAAATGTATAACGAGTTTTAAGATGCATAAAATAAAAAAAAGTATGGTCAAATTGCTCTTTTATCTCCATAGAAAATTTAAAAAAAAAGAATTAAAATATATTTTACAATTTTGAAGGGAAATGCAATCAAAAGACTATGAAGCTGATATTGAACAGATATAACAAATTTTTAAAATGCAAAAAGAAGAAAAAACTGTATGGTCAAATTGCTTTTGTATCTCTGTAGAAAATAATAGAGAAAGAGTGAAAAGATATTTAGTAGTTTTGGAGTGAATTGCAAAAAAATTCTCTGCATCGGACAAATACAGAACGCCGATAAAACATGGCAGGGCTTATAGATCTTTTGTATTTTACATTATCAGGGATCTCTGACTAAATGTTAACACATTACAATGGCGCTTAATTGTCTAAGTTACTTGACAGTTTATTTTACCACCGGTTTTTATATATGAGATGCCTGGTAAAAGATTTACAAACAAAAACAGAATCACCAAACAGCAATACTGGTCTATAGTAAGCGACAAACAACGAGAGAGGTAAACTCCCTACCCCCCCCCCCCCCCCCCCTTCTCCATCCTTCTCTTAACGGCAGAGAAAAACTCTCTCTCCACCAAAAGAAAAAGCCCATTAATGACTTATCAATAATTATCATTGAGAGTAAGAAATAGAGGCAATTCATTCTCAGAATATGATCGAATAAAATGGGGATTAACGAGAAAGTCGATTGTCCCACAAAAGGTTTATTGCGGGATAATTCTGTTTCATTAATGTAAACCGTCCATAAAAAGACCCTCATTCATCATATCCAAACTCGATCAAGATCGGCGCCATGTTTCAAAATAAAACGTGGATTTTAACAGAGAGATGTTATTTTAAGACCTGATATTTTACAAAAATATCTTTTTAGAATCTTTTCTCAAATTTAAAACACAAAACTTAAACAGAATACGGTATCATATATGAATACAAATATGATTCTATATGCAACCTAAATTTTAGAATTGTGACACTTAAAGATCATGAAATGGTAATAACAGGCTATGGCATTTACCAAAATATATTTTTAACATTTATATTACGTTTTAGCTTGGAATTTACCAGTACTTGAATATTTTTGCGATCAATATTTAAGATTTTGCGTTGCTTAGGATTGATGAAAAACAAAAGGGAATGTTAGCAATTGCAAAAAGCCAAACTTTCACTTGTTACATACGTCTAAGTTTAGAATAATCTGTTTTTATTTTCCTTGTACTTTAATTATATTGTATCTGATTTCAGTTGTTGATTTGAAAAAAAACCCCGAAAATTAGCATATAGCTGGTAAAACTATTTCATCAATAAAAATCCTTCAGACAGAAGAATGGAGGTATCAAAGTGTCGTTTTCAGCCATCTGTCAATTGGCTGAGCGGTTACCATCTAGAGTACCTTAATCCCCCTTCCTGCTACAGCGTAATTCTCTTACAATAACACACAAAACAATTCATTATCAGGAGGTGAGACATGATAGCGAGGTTCGGTGTATCCAGGGAACGTCAACCTGTTCTAACGAGCTAAATATATGGATTTTGCAATTATTCCAACGTGTTAATTGAATATTAGACAATCTTCTTTGAGCAAGTCCCAATGCACGCGCCTTGCGTCCAGCGGACTGGAAAGAATAACGGAACGTTATCGAAGAAAACGGGGGAATCTTGGCGCGTTTCGCGATGTAATTGCTGGGATAGGACACACCACACGGAAACATCGGTTCTTTACGTCAAGATTCGAGGCAGTATTAGCCGCTCAATTGAACGGTCAATTGTTAATAGGCGCGGGTGATGGAGGGTGGAAAAATGGCCAAGGGACAAATTGGTCTTTGTAGGGTGCTAAATTAAAGGAGAAACGTGATAAAAGAAAACCGATAACAAACAATTCGAAATCATTTTTGTGATTAATATTTGATAGGCCCGTCTTTGTTGTAAGCGATCTATCCAAGAAACTGTTTCACCCAATAACTTTACTATTACATGAATTTAGTCGATTTTCCATTATTTTGCTATACCTGGAAATAATTTGATTAATTTGGTAAATGTATCGCTTATTTTTCCAAAATAATATGTTTGTCCTTATCTACCCTTGTAAACCCGCACGACATCGATATTTTTCATCGAAATTTTTATATGATGTGCATTAAAAAAATCTATGACCTTTCAATACTTTTCATCGTCTGTCTTTCCAATGAAAGATGAATCTAATTTCGTCGATTTTTATGACTCAACAAGTACTTAAAGAAAAGCTTTCAAATATAACATCGATGAAAGGCACATTAATCATAGTGTTACTATCTCGTAATGTTCACGAAGAAGACTTATATGACATTTATCACCTCTAAGAAAGCCCTCTTGGACGATGTCTTTATATAATAGCTAAGACCTACAATGACTGTAAAGACGATTAAATCAGAGAGGGAAACTAAGAGCACCCTCAGTAACACAGAGGCATAGTGCAATCCAACGTTAATGATATGAATTGAGAACAAATGTATCAGGATTTCTTGTAAAGAATGAAATGGTTTTGGACTCATTAGAGCGACGTCGACTCATTGAACGTCATATTACAAAGTTCAATGATTGGAAATTAATTCGAAGAAAAGTAGGAGTTCTTAAAATTCTTAAGCGTAAAGGAAAATAAGAGAACTTGTATGCTTAAATTGTAGATGTTACTTGAAATATATATTCTCATTCTCTCTCTCTTTCTTTCTCTCTCTCCTTTTTCTTTCTCTCTCTATCCCCAATCAGATTGGCCCGTGAGTAAGATTAATGAGGAACTTAAGACCCCGGCAAATAAAAAGACGACATTCAGATTGTCATATTCGATTCTTTCCCCCATACAAATTGGTTTTCAATTGTTGAAAATCTCTCGCCGTCCTGGCGGCTGTCGATTTTCCATTGGCTACTGGCCTGATCCAGATGTTGGGAAACGTAAAAAGCTCTACCGACGCCAATAACATTGCGCCAGGTTATCTTCGATAGATATTGAAATTGTATCTACAATAAACTACTGTACTCTTATCGGAACACCCTGATCGGTTTGCAAATTTTAAGAAGTAGGTCTTTGTATCGCCATGAGCAAATACGTTTGTAAATGTCAATATCAATCAAACACGTAGATTTACTAAAGGAAATTTGAGAAATTTTCATGAAATTCTTGGCAGTTATGAATATCAAACGTACACATTTCTGTTTAACAACCTGTTCCACATGTATATGATGTAACTATTTTGATATTTTTTTTTTTTTTTTTGGGGGGGGGGGGGTTATCTGAGATGAATAATTAACATCTTCACATGTATTTCAAGTATATTCATTTATTTCATTAAAGTTAAAAATTTTCGGAGTATATGAAAATAACCGGAATACGGAATAGAAATACGGATAAAAGAGAACAGAGATATCTAGTTTTCTTGTCTTCTCAAAGCTGTGAAAGGCAGCTGATCCCATACAAAGCGATCCCAAAAGTTAATTACGGCTGGAAAGGTTCCACACCGGTATCAATATCAACCAAATATTAATGATCCAGTCACTAAATACCGCAGCGAATGGGGAAACATGTGTCACTCGAGCCCGACAAAATTAATATTTGGATTAGAAAATTCGGCTCCGTATCATAAAACAGATATTAGCCTATCCAGTGGATTGACAGACAGATTTATTGGGGATTTTTGATGGAAGGAAGGATTCTAGCTTTCCTCTTTCCCTGTCACAAGACGTGTTGATATTGCTGGGCTCTCTATATTTATTGTATGGAAGCGTGAGGATCACTTTATTTCATAGGAACAGCAAGTCTTTTCCGGGAGAAAATGATATACTGTGACGGCGAATAACAGATATTTGTATCGTCTGCTTTGTTCTTTTAAATTTCCTCATCCCTGCTAACAAAAGATCTATTAACATGTAAAACTAAATAACGGTGTGGGGTAGATTGTGTTACGGGGTTGATGGTATAAAAGATATGGATTGATATATTTTTATTTAAGTTAGCTGGAGTATAGTTAGTTCCCCTTTCGAATTAAATCCTGCACATGTACCGCATACACATCTACTTCAGTGCGGATTTGCAAATCGTCACAACATTTTGTGATAAAGTATTCCTTTATATTTAGGTAGTCACTAATCAGTGACAAAAATTCCTCATAAAATTTTGATGTTCCAAATTTATCTTTCTTTGGAAATATTGGTATATACGTTGTTGATCCTTAATTACTTAAAAACCATTAGATAGTCCTCACCACTTCCTCGTCCTTGTTTGATTTCAATTAACGGAATCGAATTACCTAATAAATATGTTTCCGTTATCGAATTATGAAACGTGTGGTAATGCCATTTGTTGAAAAGACATCGATGAAATCTAAATACCAGCGACGTGTGCCTCTTAATGCTGGTCAATAAATAGTTTGCTCTATAATCAAAGAGCACTGCAGTCATTATCGCTAGAAAACATACGATGCCGAAGACAGCCCGATTCCAACGTTACTGCACGAAAATACTAAATCTCTCTCTCTCTCTCTTTCTCTCTCTCTCTCTCTCTAATAAAAATTCAAACATGTGTTTTTGTTTCTAGAAAACCCATACTCAAAGTAAGAAATATATGAAGAGTTATAATCATGTAAGCACATTTGTATGAACAACTCTTTTTTAAAGTTTTTCTTTCTTCAAATAATTCGAAACTATCGATAACAATGCATTCAGGATTCTGTAACACAACTTTTGTACTTTTGTCTCTTTCCCAATAACAAGTTATTTTAAGTGACAAAGATAATGGCATAACACCTGGTAAATTTTCCGAAAAGAACGAAAACGTCAAACGTCACGTGGCAATGACGTAGCATTATCAATTTTCACATGACTCAAAATCAAGAAAGCCCTTGAATAACATCAAAATAAACAGTTAAGTAAACAAATGTATCAATCATACATTGGTGCATGTCCTGGTCATAAATTTTAGCAGAGCCCGTCATCCACTCAATGTTCAATGTTCACCAGTTATTCTTGGGGGTGTCGTAATTTTCATGCTTGTTTCTAACACATTGCCTGTGATATAAAACATTTTGATAACGAACTAATCATCAACTTTGAGCTGATGCATGCAGCAACAATCATCCACTGTGATTTGGTGCAATGTTAGGTGGGGTTATTTTCTATATGAACAAACATGTGTTTTGGTTTAAAAATACGGAGAAAGATACATTATTTTCAAATATTTTTATTAATTAGGACAGCCGGAGTCTAATTTTGTATTTTATCTTTAACCATGGGAAGTAAAAATTTCCCTAATGATGCTTCATATCAATTTATATTAATTAAAATTTAACCTGAATTTTTTTTTAATTAAGGTTACATATTTTCGTGGAATTTAAATGTAATTATATAGATAAACTTTCATATTAGTACATGTAATTTACTTATTTTAGTGAGATCTGTTGACTGTTATATCTATTTTATTTTATCAATGGTGATTTATTCTTCACCACACTCTTTCTGTTCGAAATATTAATTTTAAATATCATTAATATTATCACAAGCAGAGGAAATGGGCTAACAAATTGATCACAAATTGATCACTTGCAATTGTGTAAATTAGAAGTGTGCAACATATATTATCAGAAAATGGTTAACACATTTATTCTAGAATAAGAAAAAAACCATCCTTATTGGTAGAGCATGCACAATACAACCTTACAATCAAAGCATGGCAGATTAACACTTCGCAGTTCAAGATTCTTTAATTCGGAAACGAATTCTGAAGGATTTATTTTAGTTTGCACTGCTAGTAACCGAATCGATGAAATCAAGTATTCATCTTTCTTCATTGTTTTTCCTCCGATTAATGCCAAGTCTCTTTTGACAATATCCAGATAACCACAAACCATGCACAAATCTGTAATGAATGTACGCTCCTCATGAAATAAGGAAAAAAGGTTCTTTTAAAAAAAAGAGAGAGAGAGAGAGAGAGAGAGAGAGAGAGAGAGAGAGAGGGAGAGAGAGAGAGGATGTAGTCCTTCATTTAGAAAAAAAAATATTTGAGGTTGGTTGGGTAACATGGTGATGCTATAGAAGAAATGAATTTAACCCTCTTGATTAATAAAGTGAACGTCAACCGACATGAAAAACTATTTGCGAGATTATTCATAAAACGAACCATGGCTTTATAGTAAAATATATACTAGTATATACATGTACGTAAAATAAATGAAGCGGTATATTTTTTTTCCATAGACACCCGTCATTCTTGGCCTTGATTTCGTGAAATAAATTTTACGTAATCTTCCTAGGTTTTAATGATGTCCAGCACAATTACATGTACATATAAAGTTTGATGTCTTAAACATTCCTTTAATGAGCGGATCTAGAGAGATATCCCGGGAGGCCGACAACACCCCCAACCACACCGGAAAATTCAAATAGTCATTACAAACAGTAAACAGAAATATAACTGAAAATTCATCCTTGACCCCCATCCCTGGAAAACTGAATTTCCCCACGTACCCCTGTTGGAAAAGAATTCTCGATTGTCACATGCCCTTAAGCAAAAAACATCAATTTTGGTAATAACTTATTGCTAAATCATACTCCTTTTTTAAAAAAGGTTAGAGGCAGAATAATCACGAAATTACACGTTTAAACCAAAGATGAATGATAGTTACAAAAATGCCATAGGGCATTCTAAGTACTTCTACCACGAATAATTTTGTCGTTTGTCGCGAAATTTTACGTTGCCTTTTGAATTATAGATAGGGAGTTTAAACGATGCACTAGGACAATGTACGGTCAAAATCGTAACGAGACAGTTTTCATATGGAATTGGATAGCTGCAAAATAGTACATGTAGCTCAATGGTAAATTCGGATTAACGGACCATATAGCTACAGTTCAATCCATACAAAAATAGGTATATTTATTGCGCACTGTTTTGGACTTATTTTAAACCAATTTAGAAAAATTTTCTGTTAATACTTTCTGCGACATTTTACTTTAAATGTCTCTAAATAAGTTGACTCTGAATGTATTTTAAACACCTTCACCAGCACCGTAAATTGAAACGGCCTCGTTTGTTTACAGATAAAAATGAAAAAAAAAATGAGTAAATAAACTCTTGATCCAGCCCTTAATTTAACACACTTCACTTTCCGATGCGGTTACGGTGTTTCGGGAAAAAAACAACAACGGCGTGTTAAGGAATGAATCAGTATTAAAATATTTCAGGATTTTGGGCATGAAAATATTTACAGAACATATTTCTAAATTAGTTTATTAAGTCCAAAACCGTGCGCAAAATGGATGGAACTGTAGCTCTATGGTCCGTCAACCCGAATTTATTGTTGAGCTACGGTTCTGGAGCTAGAAATAGCACATTTCATGACCCCAGGTCCCACCGTCACTAATTTTTTTTGTATCATCCAACTAAATCACCAACTGACATTCTCAAAGGAAAAGTGCATTTAAATTTTAGGTCAAAATTCAGACTTGAGACAAAAATATTGATTAAGGAATGTTGATGTTGGCTGGGCAAGATTCCCCCTCGTATAAATCTTGAGGTGTTGATACAATTCTATTTTTACATATATTTGTTTTGGGTTTTTTATTCCAGGAAAGTCTAGCAAGTCTGTGTAGGTCTTATATGTACGTCATGCACAACAGTTCCTCAACCGGGAATATTGTTTTCAAGAATAAAATCCAATATTGTTTTTTTTCTCTCTGAAATCCTAGTTTCTTGACATGAAGAAATCGAGAAAAAGAAGTAATTTTGGGGAAGCAATTTCGAGTAGGAAACCGTATTGAATTCTTCGTAATTAGTTTTCTAGATGCCTCCGAAATAATTTTGACAAATATAATTTCTGAAACATTCTTTGGAAAAAGCAACCTCTTCCAGACAAGAGCATTTGTCTTTGCTCCTGTTGTGTTTAGGATCAATAGATTTAGCTCATTTGTTTCCAAGTTTTGCCGTTTGCAATAGATGAACCATTGGGGGTCATGTGTCAAAGGTCAGCCTAAGAAATTCATTAAGTAATTCATCGTCGTTCTATTGGGAAACGGGATATTTTGATGGATTTGGTATAAGTCACAAACCGTAATGACTCATGTCAATGGAGAACTATCGGCAGTACATCATAATGATTCCGTTCTAAGATCGGATCTGTGTCGTACAAATGCACGACAAGGCCGCTTTTGCCTGTGGTATTATCTACACGTAAAGCTGCTTTCAGAAACTATAAACCTAATAATGGCACTGTGCAATCACTTAGCGCATTAATAATTAACGTGGTCTTTGAAACAACATCCCTAAGAGAAACCCCTAAAACAAAAATGTCTGCGATTGTGATTTGATTATATACATAACATGTAAAGTCAAAGAAATAAAAGTGCGAATATTTTACAAACTTGGTTACCGTAGTTTTAATCCTTTAAAATTACATGCATGTAATGCGCTTGTGTGTAATTCGGCTTTTTCGATTTTCTGGCGATGGTTATTTAGACGAAATATTCATAAGTACATGTAGTATTCTACACTCATATATATAAGTGTGAATATCTAGACTTTTGTCTAGGTGAATGTTTTGTGGGTTGTTTTTTTCATTTATCTTTTTTCAAACACCAAGTCAAAAATACCCCACGAATGTTTCATCGCTGTTATTTGATATATAAATAACAAATGGTGTTTTCTTCTATTTTTCAGTAGAATCTCTAGAGCCTAGCTTTGACGACCCAGTCACCAATGTGACCGCCATTGCAGGAGACACGGTCACCTTACCATGCTCAGTCAAAAACTTGAAAGACTACAAAGTAAGCCATGACAAAGTATCTCATTGTAAAAAAGTTAATATTAATTTTATCAATTTGATTATACCTTTAAAAATAAAATTAATCATTGTTACCCTATAATGTCAACCTTTGTTTGAAATGTTCCCCCTTTTTGTATATTTTTAAAAGATATATACAAGGCAACAGATCTCTCTCTCTCTCTCTCTCTCTCTCTCTCTCTCTCTCTCTCTCTCTCTCTCTCTGAGAAGTTATCCGTCTTCTTTACTTGATAAATTGTGCATATCGTAGTTTACAGGGATACAGACGAATCATCATTATGATGCTTTAATCTAAAAAAAAATTGTTTCAGGGCATTGGTCCTTTGGTTTTAAATCATAAAGCTATGCTAAACTCGACAGTTGCAAACAGTGTCCGTAGAAGAAGCACCGTACTATAAGGATAACCTTAAGGATAACCTTTAATGAAAAAGATTCGTAAATCCCGATTTCTAAGGGATTTTATGAAAGAATGACAGGAACTATTATCCATACAATCCAGTAAAATTTACGAATGTGATTATAACATAAAACTTAATTTAAAATCCACAAATGCTGGCTGTTAAACTTGAACGGAACTCACCATTTCCAGGAGGTTTAAATAGTCTAAAAATGCCTTTCAAGCAAAACTCTGGAAATTCTAAATAGTAAGTTACAATGATACATTGAATTGATAAAATTACAATGAAACAAAGTAAACGGATTTACGATTCGTAAAATTCATCGCCTTCGCTATAATTTACATGTACTCTAAGTTTAGGCTCTTAATGCATGGATCCACCGAATCAGTTGACGTACGAACGACGAAAATGAGAAAACTTAATTGATGATTTGTACACATGAATTAATAAAGACAATGACATTACCGGAGCGTGTAATTCCAACCAAACCAATATAAATGGCGACATGGCATGTCAATGGCTCATCCCTATTTATAAAAGTCAACAGGTACAAATGGGCCGGAAATTGTCATTAGTATTGTACTGATAGTGGGCTTAGTTCCGGGATCATCGTAATAGGTTCGCTTCTCAATCGTCGTTACAATTAAGACTTGGCGAAATAAGAGGCCCAAGTCTTAATCAAAGTCTAAAAAATCAAGGGAAAGTGTTCCTATGCATAGAAATCTTTCAAATCATCTCACACAATTTTATGACCTCATAATAATTGATGAAAGGGATGGGATGTTGGGTATTTAAACAAAATTATGGGAAAAGTAATGATATCGAACTAACTTTTCTTATTTTGAATCATCATATTCAATATATAAATAATAAATAAACTTAAGAGATGATCCTACAATATGCATCAACGGCTTATATCTATCATCCAAAAAAAAAAAGAAGATGAAAAACATGATCTATAAAGATCTCGACACTTCGACATATGTAATAGTCTCTATGGAGATTTTTATCTGCAAATGACGATCTTTGGTATACGATGGGGAGTTTTTATGAATAGGATTTACCGTATAACAGTCATCGCACAGACCACAGACCATTATATTCCACAACACTGAATCATCATACGTTATACCCTCTGTTCTTGGTTCATGTTCAGCAACCTCAGGGAATACGGGCAACATTACTTAGCCTTATATGTAAGAGAATACTCGGGCCTACGGTCTAACATAATGATTCTGTAATAAAAAAGAGAACTTAATTCTATGTGTTGTTAACTATGTGGTTTAAAGTTGGAAACGCGATAAGTTTCCATGATAATTGAATGTTGGGCAGCTTACTGATTTATGGAGCTAAATGAAAACCAATTTTCTGGGGAAGTATATAAGCTCCAAACGTGGTTTAGCTAGGCCAGTTATTTATATATATTTTTCAATTCATTATGTAATCTTATAATTGTTTTTGTTTTCCTTTCATCGCGTTGTTCATAGAATTTTTCAAAGAGAATACAGGGCGCTTATATGTGCTGGAATTCTCATCGGAAACTTGATCCCAGATGATCGTTGTGGAAGAGATGTAGGAATATGCAGTTTTAATGTACGATTGAAATAAAGATTGATGGCATTTGTCAGTCTGACGTTCTGTATAGCAATTACCTGTATTTATTGTATGTCTTAGTGAGTAAATGCCGTATTCATGCCAATCAGAAGGTTAATTTGATCTTGACACGACATCTGCATGAGCAGAAAAATTAACACCGGACTCTCAATGCAAAAGTCAAACTGTATTTTATATATATATATATATATATATATATATATATATATATATATATATATATATATATATATATATATATATATATATATATATATATATATATATAAAAAGATTCAGCTTCAATAATTCTATCGATGGAATGCTTAATTTCCTTTTTTAAGGCCGATTATGTTTTACACTTCTAAAGTGCATATCATTAAATCTTTTGAAAAAAAAAACATTATTCGTACGCAAATGTTCAAGCTAAAAATATATATTGTTGAGATTTTTTTTATTATATTGATTCCCGAAGTCAAACACTTGTGTCTATGACAATAAATGAATTATAGGTAATAGACCTTTTCTATTATTGTTTTTTTAAAATTAAAATATCAATTCAAATACCAGGCTAAAAAGATTGTGCTCACTTTCAAATATTATCTTTTTTTTCATTCCCTACAGTGGTGGTGCAAACCATACAAAAATGGCATAGCTGGAATAGTACACAAAACAAAAACTGTTATCATCTCATAATTTTTAAATGCAAAAGCAAGGTTTTTCATCTCCGTCTTTATCTAACTCGAATTTTCTCAGGTGTACTCATTTTGAATTTTACATGAATTAGCATTTGTTTCTTAGAAATCAAACTTAGTCTACTTACCAACAGATCGTGCATGTTCAAGTCATGGGATAAAACCACAAAAATGTTTTCTTTGACAAATGAGTATACTGTAAAATTATCAAAAATTCGAGGTGACCAATTTTCGTGGATGGTCAATTCTTTAGATATTTTCAGAGATGAATGTTTGGGGGTTCGCTGCAATGTAAATTGGAAAAAAATCTATATTTCGTTGTTGATGTTTATTCGTAGAATGTTATTTTGTGAGTGAGATCAGCAAAATTCGCGAAAATTAACCCCTGCAAATCATAATAATTTTCGTGTTATTTGGGTAGATTTTGGACAAATAATGTTTGAAAATGAAAAGAATGCCACAGTTCGTAAAATCATATAAGAATAAAAGACGCATTCCTGGTCCTACATGTTTCCTTAGCGTTCTATTTCCGTGACGAGTACGATTAAGCCTTCAAGAAACATTATCGTATCATAGTTTTAGCTAGTCTCAGTTGCACTGTAAACCGCGCCAATGTAATTGAAGTCGACCATAAAAGATGAAATATTTCCCAGGGGCATAACTTTTGTTGTTCTGTAATATGTGTTATTAATATTTCATGACACATTCTCCTCCCTACCAAATACAAAGCTCGTCTGATGAAAACCCATTTAAATTAGACTCGTAAACCGAGCATCACTGTGCTGATAATTCGCTTTGAAAATTTATTCCAGTTCATGCCAGCGAAACTGGAATCGGGATTCTATATAAATTCTTAATTCATTTAGAACAAACCCTCCTTTAAATTATAAAAAAATACCCACAAAAATCTAGAAACGACCGAATGACTCTCTCATTTTTTTATGTTGTGTTATTTACAATTAGAGATAAATTAGTGTTTATCGTGCATTATTAAAAAAGGGGTCTATTGCAAACTGCACAGAGGAGAGAAATAGCCATTATGCTTTTGCGTTCGCTAGACATTCGCTTTAAAACGGTTATAAATCTTTTGGAATGTCAATTCATCTGCATGTAGGGGACCTGCAGTGACAACCTTTTCCTTGAGGGGGTTGCTTGTCGAGTTTTCTCTTGTATCCTCTTAGCACCTCCGTCCGAGTGGTAACACTGCAGCTTGTACGATACCTCAGAGATTATGACAACGGTCTTACAATAAAGTGAATGCTTTTTAGAAGTCCTTTTAAAATGATGCAGGTCAACAGTAAAGTCTAGCATTATCATCCTAGGAATAAATGGCGTTTATTTTCTAAACTGTCATCCCGGTTTTTTTTTAAATATTTCAAACATTAAAATGTTAAAATGTAAAAAGAAAACTACATTTTTTGTATATAAATGAAAAATCGCGTTAAATATTGCATCGACCACGGTATCTATTCTAAATTTAGCTTGATTGTTTTGCATTTAGTTCGTTGTTTCTGTGTCTCAGTCGTATGCATAAAAGTATTTTGTATTCCGTTTCATCCTTGACCTTTCAAAACGAGAAATGACACTAGCTTAATTGCCAGTCGGTTATCAAAAATCTTGTGAAAGAAAATTCTGCGAGTAAAAATAACATTATTTGCAGGTGATGTGGTTAGATCACAGAACAAAAACACTCACCCTGGAGGCGAGAAGAATCATAGCAGACGAGAGGATCACTATAGAGAGACCTGATATCGGGGACTGGAACCTATATATACACGGGGTGGAACTCTCCGATGCCGGGAAGTACATGTGTCAGGTCAACACCGTACCAGTCAAAATCAAATACGTCATTCTTACAGTCCACGGTAAGGAAACGCTGCAACATTACCTCATTCACTGTTCCTACCAATTCCTTTACAGATGGGCAACATCTACAAACATGCTCCGGTTCTGTGTGTTTTTTTAAATTGCAGAAAATTAAATTATAAAGGATGAATTTAATTTTTACTTACGTTATACGAGTATAGCGTAACTATGGACAATTTACGATTTTTTATTAGCCGCAACGTAAACTGCACCAAGTTATGTTATATCGTAAAACATGGGTAGAAATTAAATTAATTTCTTAAAGACACACAAGACATTCCTCATTTAATAATTTTCACTGATATATTATTCCTTATTTATTAACATGTAAACCTGTTAATTTCCATAAATTCAGGGTACGTTACTTGGCTAGTTTTGGAGCTAGAATACATGTTTTTAGAATTTTTCTTTATATTACATGCAAAATGCATTTGACTGCTTATAAATAAAATCATGGTATATATTTTCATTTGAACACTTTATATTTAAAAAAAAAAATAGTATCATAAAACACGAAAATATAATAACGGAATCACTTAGTGGAATTCCTCACATTGTGGAAATAGTAAAAAAAAAATAGGGGGGGGGGGGGGGCGATGGAAGATAGGTCGCGTCTGACCTTAATTTAAAAGGTTAACTCGTTTTGCAAGATATAGGACTTTAAACTTTAGCAAAATTGCTGTTTTGTTAAAGCAAATGTTACAGCATGTACAGTGAATGAATATTTTTTTTTATTTAACCATGTCTGTTAATCTTTTTAAATATTACTATTATGCAGCATTTAACGAGGAATCGATTGTTTTTATTAAGAAACATACGATTCAAAATCTGCAGAAATAGCAACTTCATTATCATTGATAATTTGGAAAAAAGTGGAGAATCGAAGGTATTCATGACTTATGTGATATCATAGAGCCCCCTGAAATTATTCCGGAACTCTCGAGTAAGGAGGAGGTGTTCGTGAGGGAAAGTGACACGGTCCAGCTGGTCTGTAACGTGACGGGGGTCCCAACGCCGACCGTCAGATGGTACAAGAAGTCAACAAACAGAAGGCCCTACGGTTATAACGATAAAGAAAGTATGCTGCTTATTTTGATTTATTTGATCGCCAGTAAATGAAACACCTCATGCATCCATGTATTGATAAAAAAAAATAGCATCGTCATTTTTAAGAAATAATTATTTAAAAATTATCAATACATTAATATTTTATTGGTTTTAAAGGGACCTGGACACGGTTTCAGATAGAAATTTTATATTTGATTTCTATGTATAAAATAGTTTACTTTTGTATTTTGAATGATTAACCAAAATTTGAATGTTAGTAGTCATACAGAGGTAAGAAGTCGTTGTTATGTAAACAAAGCTTATTTAATGGCAATTTCTTTATCAAAATAACTTGTGGAAACAAAATAGACTGATTCAATGGGTTCATAAATAATTTCATCACAAGAAACAACAACATCAGATTGAAACTTATACCAATACAACAACTATGTAAACATTAACAAGACTCGAGTTTTGTTTACAAAACAAAGAACTTGCTTGTAACTCAATATTTGACTTTCAAGTTTTGTCAAAGCATTAAAAACATCTATATTAACAATTCTGGACATAAAAATTGAAAAAATAAATTTTGAAATTGTTTAGATCAAATCGTGTCCAAGTCCCTTTAATTTTTGTAAAGTTTTAAACAATTGTGCCATTGTTTTTTTTTGTTTTTTTGTTTTTGGTTTTTTTTTGTATTTAAGCATATATTTCAAATAATTAATTTCACGGGTGTTTTGTACTACTTGAATAATTTGTAAGTGTAAATTGTTGCACTCAGGACATAATCCTCCCTTTTTAGTGATAGGCCATGACGGAATGGTGCTCCGTATACGTAACATAAGCCGCTACTGTGATGACGTGTACCAGTGCGTCGCTGACAATGGCGTCAACCTCCCAAAAAGTAGAGAGATAAAAGTCACTGTGCAGTGTAAGTATGGAGTCATTTTTATAAGACCTTGGACTTCCGGTAGGATGTAACTATTTACCCTTTGCATCAAAACAAAGTTAAAGTGGTGCTGTTCTTTAGCGAAACATGCACAGATTACGTAGACACAACACGAGAGTCGCCGACAGGGAAATAGACAGGTTTACGTCACATTGTTGTATGACATCTACCCCAAGTCCAAAGTCTTGTTGAAATGGCTCAATTAGTCTAGAATGGAGAAACTGTTTCGACTGAACAACCTTGCTTGGATCTCTTAGATTTCTTTCTTTGTCGATGTTGTTGAAATACTCTGTATCCATGACAATGATATTTCAATGTCCTTTCTTGATATGTTTCTAATGATCACAAGTAAAAATTTTCAGCAAGGCTCTTTTTGATCGAGTCATATAGATGATGTATTTAAAATTTTAGATGCAAAAGTCAAAACCAAAATTAACATACAGTAATTAATAATCTTGATATTTATTACCGGGAAATATATGTACATGTACATGATAATAATTTTAAGATGAACTATTTAGATTTTCCAGTGTCTTTGTCTATGATAATTCTACGAATCGATTTTGTAATGTATAGTCCGATACATTTCATCAATTACTATTATAAAAATTTAATCGTATAATTGCTGAAAATTATAATTAAGTAAGTAATATAAGGAATAAGGAATCATTCTTTTAATATCATGAGGTGATCTTATACGATCGGGGTGAGCAAATCTATCATTAAGCCCTTTGGGTTTTATTAGATGGGATCACCCCCGGCCGTATTTGATCACCTCATAATACTATAAGAATGATTTCTTTTTCCTTAAATATATTTTTCCTGTTAAATTTGCTTTAAATTTACATTACAGTTCCACCTGAAATACATTTGCCAACCAAAAAGTTAAGTCAGGCGGTCGGTAAGGAGACCATTTTAAATTGTGAGGTGACGTCTAACCCCAGCATGTACAGTGCGTGGACAAGGGATGGCATTACTATTCAAAACAGTGACAAATTTAAAATCGATCTTTATGAAGATTACAAAAATACGATGACTCTGAGCATGAAAATCTCTGATATTCAGAAACCTGATTTTGGCGTTTACCGCTGCGAGGCGCAGAATGAGTTTGGTCGAGATTTTAAGGATTTCTTTCTCTATGGTAAAAACATTTTACATGTACAATATATTGATTTTATTTGCTGCTAATAACTGATTACATGTATATATTCAAAAGCCCCTTCACCATTCCCCCCTCCCTCATAATTGTTGCAGAGAAAAGTTTTTATTGGCCCACTTATTATTTTATATAACAACGACGAATGTCTTTCAGAAACTGAAGGTTTGTATCAATTTTTGTAAGCAGGAGTGTGTTTAATAAGTACCCTTTAAAGAATAAAACCTAATCACAACCATGGGCAAAAAAGATATTATAAAATTAAGATATTTTTTTTTTGGGGGGGGGGGGGGGGGGCTTTTTAATTTTGCGCTTTAAAGGAATCTGCAATGATACCAGAGACATAAATAACTTTTGTTATTTATGTCTCTGATGATACCTAACCCCAAACTTTAAAATGTATTTTTACTGTATAACTTTTGCTATTCTTGTGTTTTTTGTTTATTTCTCAGAGCTGGTAACAACTACCCCATCACCTTCCACCCCCAGTGCTGTCACCACCACCACGCCCGTTCACGTGTACGTCTTCACTTGGACTCCATCGGTCAGGACCTACACACCCAGACGGGAATACCATAGCAGTGAGTCCATAGTTTGTGTCTTAAAAAAACCCACTACAAGATGGCATTGCGTATCAGGTTTTAAGTTTAGGTCAAGAACAAACTGACAACTGCATGCTTGTTTATTTTTTAAATAAAAAAGGTACGGTTGCAATACTGTCTTTCACTATTTAGGTCTAGTTCAGGACTATTGACAATTAAAAATTGTTAATTACATTGTAGTAAAAGACAATAGTATTAATGCCTACTGTAGAATTTCGTTTTTTTTTCGTGTTGTTTATAAGAAGTAAATAAATGCATAATAACGAAATAGATTTCACGTGTAAATATATATATACATACTGTTGTGAGCTCTTGATCGGGTATGCGCAGTTTTATCAAATAAGTTTGTTTTGTTTTATTTTAATAGAGGATCGGCCCCCTCTTGCTACAAAAAAGAAACCTAAAGGTTAGCTTAATTAAGTTCTTCTTATTTATGTTTTTTTTTTTTTTTTGTTACTCCTGTCCACTTGTATTTTTTAATAAATCACGGGAATTTTCTGCTTTGGCAGGAGTGAAATTTTAAAAGTTTAAATTCTATTGTATTTTGTTTTGATGGGCGGGGTTTGGATCGTCCCATTTCATCGTGACCAGCAAAAGATACAATACTTTCTTTTCAGCTTTATTCACTCTTGTTCACTTTTCTATCCCTTTTTTTACTTTATAAATTTGTACTCTCCTTTTCAAAAACGTTTATAGAATCTGAATACATTTATACCTGTCTGTGCAGTGAATCTTTGTAAAATATATTTCTGCAGTGTTTTTGACCGCGTGCGTATAAATACCGAATAATAATGAAGTTCAAATCTATTTTATTTGCTCAAAGCAAATATATATTGGCAAAGGAGGAACAAACTTACAGAATAAACATAGACATAAATAGTCAGTGGTGCAGGAAAAGGGGAAGGAAAAAAAGGATGTAAAACAGAAATCAGTACTTTAATTTTTGGCGCCAAATATTATATTACATAAAAAATTCAAACATCAAATAAATGAGCTGTGTTACTTTAAAGGACGTGTAATTGCACTTGTTTTTGTAGTTTATGTGCAAAATTTTACATTTAAAAAAATCATTTCGGTATCACTTAATTCAAAAACTTTAAACAATTCTGTCTGATTACTTAAATAATTAATGCCATTTGAAAATTTCCATCTTTTCTGTCAAAATGCAAAGCTAAATTACAAATGATAAAATGGGAAAATTCACTATTTCACTTATGTAAAACATGGGTTTTTTTTTTAAAGTACAAAACATTTATTATTTTAATATAACAATACTTCCAAGTTGTGTCAAAAATCATATAATGTTTATGAATTCGACACTGCGTTTTCCATCTTATCAGATTACATTCTTTACAGGAAAATATATTTCTGTTCTGTATTTTGAGGTGAACGGACTGTAAACTTTGGCATTTTGTATGTAAAGGATTGTTTTTAAATAACTTCCCAACAAAGCATAAAACTGGGTAGTTGTTTTTTTAAATTAAATTTTATCGAAATTACCCGAAATTGGAATGAATGTGCTCACAAAGATCGTAAATGTATATTTTGGAAAAAAGAACAGATTAAGCGCACACTATAGCCCTACCCTACTTTATCAAAGAACCCACTTGGTACATATAGTATACTATTAATAGTACGTTATTGTCAAAGTTACAGTACATCTCGTTGTAATACGAGTATCATTACGTTTTGGCATACGATTAGTTAACACCTTTTTCCAAAACAAAAAAATAATGTTCCATTCTTATTTAATCAAAGTTTTACATTTTAATTGCGTATATATCTTGTTGAGCAGAAATAAGTACTGTTTCATAAACATCTTAGTGCAAATGTACTCACCTACAGATTTTTTTCACCCTTTTCTTATAGGTAGGAACGGACAGCCTCGGTTTCTACCCAACAACACGTTTTATTTGATTGGACTATTGACGACTCTTTCTGTGATAATAAAATGATCGGATTTTTTTTATCATCTGATACGTCGAGCATTAAAGGGATTCGGAGACATCTTGTGATCTTGCTACAAAACCAGAGAACACAATTTCAAAGGAAGTGACACCTTCTCCAGATTAGAAAAACTTACGTTTCAGTTACTACAATCTATAAATGAGCCATAGTTTGCATAATTAAACATGAAAACTGAACGAGAGGAAAGAAGAAGAAATGATTTTGGACTGTCCTCAAAATTAAGGTACCATTAGGCGTGGAAAGTGAATCGTGTCTTATTTTCGCAGAAGATGTGTCAAAGTGATGTAAAAAAAAAATGACACTGGATTTTTTTTTAATATTGCTTAAACTTATTATCAATGAAAACCCCTATAAAATGCACCGTACCATTAAACTATATATTTCATTCATTTTATTGAAAAAATCCTAATGTAAATGATATGGGTATGGTTGGTATATTCGAAATGTTTGAAATTGTGTAATAGCGAGTTTTAGTGGTGTTTGTGAATGTATGTTTTGTGGTTTACCATCTGTTATTCTCTCTTGGTAATGAGAACTTTCAATTATGAATATCATTCCATGTACATGTATACATATACTATGAGTCAGTTGCTTTTCTTTATTCTATCATTTCTATCCCATCCAGGGTCTGCAAATGCAACTTTAGAAGAAAAAAAATACACGCCGTTATGTATTTACATGCATACATTTCCAACAACAACAATATAAAAAAAAACTTGATCAGATCTAAAAAAAAAAAAAAAAAAAAAAAAAAAAAAAGAATTAAGTCATTTGTTTACAATGCGTGGTAGAACATGTAGAATAAACGTCATGTATTTTATCAGCTGCAAACTCTGTGAAACAGAGAAGAAAATTACTTGGCATTATTTAGCACTATTTTTTTCCAGCAGAAATAAACCAGCGGCCAGAAGCTGTTGGAGGGCTCCTTTTTACACGAGATTCAATACAAACCCAACCGCTTTATTTCGAAATCTGACACCATAACAATCGGTTTTACGATATTAATCAACGCATTTAAAATTCAAAACCAAAATGTCCGTTTGATTTTGATCTTTGATATAATAAAACTTAATATTGCCAGAAATCTGATAGCTTTATTGTTTCAATTATTGGGGAATAAAGAGAGCGAGTCATTTGACTTCCGAAAACAATATTCTTGTCTTTTTATAATGAAATAAGTCATAAGTCACGTGGTATCTCTTTGTCGTTTGCAAAAGTGGATCATAATTGCTATATTACATTACATGAAATGCTTATTAACTAAAGCACTGCGCCTGATTATTATACATTTTTGTATTTACTTTTTCGTGATCTATTGAACTGCCATGTGGGTAGAAAAATTGTTTATAATTCCATTTTAAATGCTCTGTATTTGAACTTATATCTGCTATCTATTCTGCGTGGTATATTGCAGAGAGGGAGAGAGAAAACGAGAGAGAGAGAGAGAGAGAGAGAGAGAGAGAGAGAGAGAGAGAGAGAGAGAGAGAGAGAGAGAGAGAGAGAGAGAGAGTTACACATATCTATGATTACATTAAATATTGGTACGGATGAAATAAATACAATGTGATGATGCAACTCGTATACATTAATCGTATCAAACATTATTCAAAGAAATTTAATTTCTCATACTGTTTGTGGCAGTTAAGAAATGAAAGCAAATAACAGAACTGTTTTTATTTGTGTAACTATTATACTGTTGTATCTAGTTGTTTCTGCGTAAATGTGTGAGTGTTATCATATAGCTAACGCGCTGAGAGGGAAATACATGTACTGGCATATACAATTAGGAACACATTTGTATGGACAACTGTCATCATTATGTAATTCTGGCACAATGAGACTCTTTTTTTTTGTTTCAAATTCCAATAAAACTGATTATTAAAATTAATATTATTTGAAAAGTTTTTTTGAACAAATCACTGTAACAACAGTGACTATTTATTTAATGTGTCTGATGAATCGTAATCTAAAATTGAGCCAACTTTTCATATCTTTTCCTCAAAAGGAGGCGCCAGCAATTTTAACAGCGTTTGATGTGAAGAGGGCTCGGTGGTTAATTATGGCCATTTTAAAGACTGTATTGATTTCCTTTAGAAGAAGACGGAGAAAGAAGAAATTTAATGTTCAATTTTTCGTAAAAATCTGAAGTGTTTATAAGCTTCGTTACCTTGTTCCAGATGCAGTGGTGTGCACGTACATCTACATGTGCATGTGGAAGGAATTACATGGGTAAACAAAAGCTCATGTGTAAACTTCATATTTTCTGTTAGAACTATACCTACAATAAAAAATATGTGGTAGACATTCCTTATGGAAGAGCACGTGGCTTTTACGCCAATATAACTGAATATATGATTACGTCTTACAGGGTATAAATAATGTACCACACATAGTGCAGACTTTCTCCCTAACATATATCAGGAGCTGTGACATTCTGTACACTTTTCACATTGTCAATTTTGTATTTACTGCCACCCGCTAAATTCAAAATTTACAACATGGGAATTCCGCTATAATATCAGTTAAAAATCAAAGATTTCAGTCTGATAACCCCCCCCCCCCTTCTCTTTACATTTGTCAGGGTCTTTAACGAGTTAAGGAGAAGGGGAATGGTTTTAATCAGACTACAAAAAATTTAGGCTTCATCGGATAGGCACAATTAGTTGTTGTATTGTAACATACTTCTTCCTTTATGTCCAAAAGTAATTGTAGCATAGGACCAGAAAATCATACCGGTATTGCACATTTCAAGACGCTAGAAATTTCGAATATGATGGTTCACATTAAATTAACCTACAGCTCTTGTTATTCTTATCTACATAATTAATGTTTATTCGTTTTTGTCACTGGAATTAGCAATGAATACATCGCTGATGAAAATTTAATACATTTTCCAGGAAACAAAATGCTAACTATGAACGATAAGCGTACGTCCAACTCGACAAATACCAAATTTTTACCAAAATTAATTAGACTCTTCTTTTTTCACTTCAGAAATTAATCTGGCAGAGAGAAACTTCTCAAATCACTGCATACCACACTGATTAATAAAAACACACGCGCACCAATTATCAATAGTGCGTGAATGATTTTCCAAGAAGAGTATGTTATAAATGAAATTCAACGCCCGCTTTGCGTGCAGTTCAAAATGCATGGCCCACCCACGCGTCTACTCTTGATGGCAGTCTAAAATGTATATTGATTATGATATTGTTTATCCATAAGCTGAGAAAGAGCTTTCTATATAATATATTAATGAATTGTCCCCTGGAGAACTCCGATATACTTACATGTGTTACAGAACTTGTGTTTCCGCGTCGGCTAGAAATGTAATCGTGGGTTAAAGGCCCCAAACGAATGCAAATCCTTGAATAATTAATTCTAAAATACTTGTAACCTTATCAAGTGCGAATAAACTTGGAAGTATACACTTACAAAAGTAATTGCTTTTTGCACATCTTTGTATGATACATGTATTTACAATTATTTACATTTATGAAGAATATTAGTACAGGAACAGACGATGTGTAGTTACTGATTGTAAACAAGACAAACTATACAGAAAGTACGGTAAAACTAACCCTTCAATCAAGAGTACGTGTTTTAAAGAAGACATATCCAAATAGCGGAAATTTAAAAAAAATAAGAATATAATTCGACCAATATGCACTTACTTCGAAACACGAACTTTATTTTAATCTGGGATGATTATTCTTTTTTTATTAAAACAGGATTAGGATGGGAATCTACACAGACATAAGTCAAATTGTGGTGAACAAGATTCAATTACTTGACAGACGTAATAGTATGCGTACATGTATATATAATTATATACTTCTTACTACTGATGGGGGATGTATTCTAAGTTAAGGAAATGGTTCATGGACATGTAACGATGAGGCGGCGGCAAGATTTTTCAGAGAGAGAGAGAGAGAGAGAGAAAGAGAGAGAGAGGTTTAATGTTTTGTGTATGATTCGTTCAACAAAAAAAAAAGGCCTAGATTTGTTTTGTTCTTTCTTTATTGACACACAGAACAGTAAAGAACAAAAATAATGAAATCAGTAACATGAAGTTTGGCACTTTCAAATAAAAATATTATGTTAAATTATCATTAAATACATGTAGAATGACATTGAGATTAATAAAACACAATCACAACTTCTACCTACACATTATCTGCTTTCTTATTTCATTTGCTTTTTTACAACAAAAGAGAAAGAACATCTTTAACAAAGCTTCAAAGTGTTTAATTAACATGTATGGTTTACAATGAAAGGAAAAATGAGCAAGCTGTCATACCCTATACTTCCCCAACCCTTGGCAATGCTACCATGTATGCATTCAATACACAAAATAATTTGATAAAGGGAATACATGTATAAATCACAAAAAATGATCAGCTCAAAATTTCATGCAACTGTGCATATAATTCTATTCCTTTGTTTTTAACAACAAAATAATGCAAAATTGAAAAGGGTCAAAATTCCTAGAAAAATGATGGAATCGAAATTTACTGGCATGTATACATTAACACTAATCCTAAATACCTACAAAATTTTATGAAATTCTGTGCAGTGGTTTAGGAGTTGCACTTACAAAAAAAACACCAGGACTGAGGGATTGACTGTTAAACTGGCTGACTGGTGGTTGGGTAAAAAAAACATCATACCCCTGGCAACTTTGTTGTGTGGGATAACATTATATGATTGTTTATTTAAATATTGTTAACTATCCCATCCTCTTCATTTTAAAAGTTATTGATCAGTGCTAAAATAGCGCTCTATGCCATAATTACAAAGCATTATAGAACACCCACACACTGTACTAGATACATGTATGGTACATTTGGGCAAAGGATTGGCAGCACTGGTCTAGAGAGGGCACAGGCAGTGTGTTGAAAACTATTAATTTTTAAATTACATGAACATAATATACATGTATGTATGCATCTTTTATGATATGGGGGCATATACGTGTATAAATATGCAATAGGCATGATTTAAGATTTGTGTCGATATCTTCTAGTTTGTTTAAAATTCTGGTTTTCATGTCCATTACTATTAACTCTTATTTGTATTTCACCCAAGTATATGAATCCATTAATACAGTTTTACATGTTTACTTATTTGAATTCCTTACAGTAAAAATAAATCCCTACGTAAAAATAACAATGTAAAACTTTTCCTCTCTTTATAAAGAGAATATGCCCTTTTTCTATTACAATTGCTAACAAAAAAAAATATTTTGCAATTTCATACATGGATGAAATAAGCTGTTACATGTATATATATACTTTAAATAAATTATGAACTTCTATATCTGAAGTTTTTCCAAATACTCATGTATTTCATTATTTTTACTGACATCTAAAAATTAAAATAAAAATTAAAATCTACACCATCGCAATCCTCTGTTTAAGTATACGTCTCATTGTAAAGATCCTGTTAAATTGACACTGTAAAGATCCTGTTAAATTGTCACTGTAAAGATCTTGTTAAATTGTCACTGTAAAGATCCTGTTAAATTGTCACAGATATCGATCATATTATAGGAGTGTGAAATATCTAAATTTAGTTAAATTCACATTTCATTCAAATCCTTTTTTTAAATATTCAAATCAATCAATTAAGAGAATATACTGTTTTGTTATGTGTTATAAATATCTTACAGAAATTCAGAGGACAGAGAGTTTTGTCTCAATCATGAAATTGTAATGGAACTTTGAACAACATCATCAAGCAACAAGTCATCTAGCAATAAGTTATTAATAGAACTTATAAACATCAAAAGATGACATATTAATATTCATCAATATAAATATTCATCAACAACCTTTGAATCAGCGGAAGGCAGTTTGCCCCATTACATCAAAAACACGACTTATATCATAATCTCTCAAGTTCACAATCGGTAATAATTAGTTTTCCTCTAAACAGCTTCTCTGCAAAGCTGCTCAAGAAAAAACCTATTTACACGTGTTTTTTTCTTTTTTTTAATATTCTACAATGTAATATATGTACAAACTTCCTTTTAAAAATGAATTGTGCTGTATCATTTAGTGTTCATGGTGACCATTGGTTAATGTAGTTACAGATATCTGGTTGTGTAGGTGATATACATGTACTGAACGATATCCCTGTCAATAATCTCTGAATTAACCACCTAGTCAGGCAAACAAGGCAGTAAACACATTGATATCTAGTCATGTTAGTGATATTCTGATCCTTGATATCTGGTTGAGTAAGTAATATTCAGACACTTGATATCTGGCTGTGTTAGTGATATCCTGAACCAAATCCTGGATGATAACCTCTAAAGTGACCTCCAGGTCTCTGCCCTCTCTGTAGGATCATCACAGAGGACAGAGGATGTCTGGGGGGAGAGTGCATCCCCATGTACATAGGGTTATAGTTCGGTCCCATGGGTGGGGGATATCCCATGTTGTACATTCTGGAGTTATAATGTCCCCCTCCCCCTCCTCCACCCCCGTGATAACCCTGCTGCTGATGATGATAGTACTGATGACCCTGTGAAGATGAAGGATAAGGATACGACCCTGGCCTTTGACCTTCGTAACCCTGCTGCTGTCGACCTTGATAATGTCCTGGATATCTCCCCCTGCTGTTAGAGTTTTTATCCCCTTCCTCGTGTTTGGACCGTTCCTCATCTGAGAGCAGCGAGTCCTTGTCCTCCTCTGAGTGTGAGGACTTGGAAGCTTTATCACTACAGGTCTCCTCCTCCAACTCACTCTCCTTCAATTCATCAGATGAAGCTTCATAAAGCCTGGGCTCGAATGTCTGTATCATATGAATAAGCCTCTCTCCACAAGAATATTCCAGTTCCTATTTAAAAGAAATATAGATAAAAATACTTAATCATGCTTCTTCCAAAAACATTGAACATGAAAACTAGTAAGATGCTCTACTTAACCCTTTTATTTCCATTACATGTAATGTAAATGAATCGAATCTAGACTGTTATCACTTTTAATAAATTCATCAAAAACCACACCTGTCCATCTTTACTGTACTGCACTTTCTTGTTCTCATTCCAACTGTTACAAATTTGTTGTGTTGCTCTAAATGGAACTGGAGTCCTGCACATGAATCAGACAAAAATACATACGTACATCCCATACAAAACTGATATTCTGAAACTGATATTACATAAATAATGATTTTCACCATCATATATCATTATTTCACCAAATCATTGGATGCTATTCATGTATGTACAATCAATGATAAAAGTACATTACTTTTTCATCCATTCTATTTTGAAAGTTCCTCCCAAGCCATCTCCAGACATATCAGGACATTTGTCCTGGCTGCTCTGGGCTGTCACTTTGGCATAACCCTGAAACTGTGCACTGTCAATCGTGGAGAAGATGAGGTACACCTCCTTTCCATCCTGAAAGCAAAATATTAAAATTCATTTACATTTCAAAGGATAGGATAACAAATACAAAACCAGTGAATAAAAATCAAAAGCAAACAATGACAATAAACCTGTATAGCTTTGTTGAATTTAGTTTCACTTTTTGGAGTTGTGGCAAAGACAGACTTTGATAGAGCTACATCCAGTGCTTTCTGGTTGTTTGGCTTGACAACGAAGTACTTGACGGGAGACGTGCCCTGGCTTCCTGGGGTGGAGCTAATAGCCTGGGGGCTGGAGCAGGGGGTGGTGGGGAGGCTTCCCTTAGGACTGCTGCCTGTGGAGGAACTTCCTGACCGATTGTCACCCGGTGCTCTTGGAGTTCCTTTAAAATATGATAGCATTATTTTATCAAGTTGGAACCAATCGTCCAATTTGGATATAATATCCCAAAAGGGATATCAAATTTAAAGTGCAAATAATAAAAAAAATTTTGATTCGGTAATTTTTTTTTATAAATCTGCATTAATGTATACCAAATGCAACAAATTTTGGTTAGCAAGTTTCCCTACATCTTCGCCAGCCAAGGGTTTTCGGTCCACTTTGTTCCCCATAAACCCTTGGCGGATTTCATTACGAAAACTCGGTGATGTGGTGGCGCTATCTAGCGAGCAACTTGAGTTGCGCCCCTTGCATATTTACATTTTAATCGAATTAAACAACGGGTTTATTATACACTACGGCATTAATACAACTTGAAAACATGTTGACTACCGAATATCAGAACATAATTAACGATGCTATTAAATACGAATTAAGTTATAACCATGGGAAAGCACGGGATGTTTTATTCGTAGTGTTTTGTAAGGATCTGTACCGGGAGTGAAAAAGTCGCCGATTTATATGAAAGCTTTTATGCCATAAAACCAGGTATCGTTGTCGTGAATAATGTGAACCAAACAAATAAAATAAAACAGAGCTCATTGAACCTTTAAAAGCAATAACCATAAGCAAACGAATATACTAACAGGATAGGCAACTTCTACACATTCGCCATGTTTACTTCCCATGCATTTACGCGAGCCTTGACAAGTTTGCAGAACTATGTATAATCCCAGTAAAATATATAGGTTTTTAAAGCGATCTGGTAAGACCATCGTTGGGGAGGCACTGTACTCGAGAACTTGTGCCTCAACTTGTTAAAAGCACCGAATGTTTTTACGTTTTACCAAAGTTCTTTTAAAGTTTATATTTACAAGCACTGCGATTGGATCAGCTACTCGCAGCTGCAGCCAATCATAAAACGGAGCTTGTCACCGAGTTTTCGTAATGAAATCCGCCAAGGGTTTATGGGGAGCAAAGTGGACCGAAAACCCTTGGCTAGCGAAGATGGTTTCCCTATAAACCTAAAGAATGTTCCCCAAGAAGTTTGGGTAAACCGAGGGATCACTCATCATAATAGTATGGTTACAGAAAAATTTGTTACATTTCATCTATTCTTATTACCATATTTTTAGCAAAATAAAAAATTTGTATTTTTTTTTCTCTTCAAATCTATCCCACATTGGATATTATATCCCAAACACGTTATTATATCCCATTAAGGTGACTGGTCCAAACCTGTTTTTGTAACTTAACTAAACTCTTTTTAATGTTCTTTCCTATAAGGGTAAATATGCAAGATACTTTGGGCATGCAAATTAGTTAACAAAAAACTCAAAATCACATTTTTCTATCTTAATCAATAGCTATGTGTTGAGCTAGATAATATACACACTGGGTAAGACATTGCTGTGTTTCTTGGGTGGGGTGACAGGAGTTCTCCTGCCTCTGCTGCTGCTGTGGTCCTCATTATCATAACTACTGTAGCCCCCTCCACCAGCCGACATATACTCAGCTACAAAACACAAGGGAAGACTTAGAGAACAAATTTAAACTAAATTTAAATGCCACATAATAATACATGTACAGATATCCATTAATGAAATTAAATCTTTTTGTTAAAAATTACATTTACCTAGGGCACATATTCTTCTTAAGTTTTGCAGCTATTTGTTTAATGGACTAAAACATGTTTCTTTTCTAAAAATATTGTTTCTAGCCCAATTGTCTTTTTGTTTAAGCTTACTCATAGGCCTTGGTCTTTGGCCAATACCAGCCGGCTGCTGAAAGCCTAGAGATTGTTCCTCATTACTCAGGACACTGATCACTGCCTTGATGACAGCCTGTAAAGTTAATAAACAGAGATAACTGCATTGTAGGCTTCAAGGCTTAGTGAGTATTAACTCATACTCAGATTTTTCTCAGAATTTTGCCCATATTCCTTGATGACTTTTTAAATAAGTATAAATTTTGGAACATGGAGTATGAGTTTGGGTACAGATTACACACTCAAACATTTAATAATCTTCAGGCCAGATTTGTTCAGAACACCTGAACAGTCTTTGTGCAACATAGAAGGACAGACCGTCTCTTCCAACCACTCAGAAAAAATTAACATGTAACTTAAAGGAAATTTTGTCACCAGTCAAAGTTTGAATTTCAATCTTTTTAAAAGTGCCTTTAATGCACAAGCCTAATAGGGGTTACATACTTCATCCACTTGTGACCAGGGTTTAGAGGGAGCCTTCATTCTGCGGAGAAAAAGACAGTTCCATTTATGTCGTAACTGAAGCACCAAGCTGGCAGTCTACAAAATGAATAATAGTTTTAAAAAACAGTGACACATGCTTATGAAGCATAGTGTAATGACTGTCTATGGACAACAGTAGATGATGCATGTATTTTGTACATCTACTTAGTGCCCACCTCGTTATCCAGTTTGAAGGACAGCCAGTCATCAAACTGTAGAGTGGTTTTGGTGGAGTCCTCCTTCTCCTCTCCCTCACTGTCACTGCTGTCCTCCAGTCCTCCATGTAGCATGGCTGTACAATATGAAGTCATGTATATACCTGGTAGATCCTTTTGACAATTCTTTTTACACTTTGTTAAACACAAACGAATCTGACAAGATTCCTTTGAGTTTTTAAAATCAAAATTTATTGCATGTAAAAGTGTGATTGGTAAGAACATTAGACAATTTCCTTTACTAAACATACGAACTCAGAAATAAAATTCAACCAGATGGAAGAAAAGCATTGCAGGGTAAGCACAATATTTTAATTGTGGTTATTTCTACATTAGTTTACTTTTAAAAATTTGCCTTTTACATGTACATGTTAGTTTACATGTAAATACAAATAAAACTCCGTGAATCAATTATTACCATGTTGCTTAGCTCCATCTCGAACACTCTCTGGTGGTAGCTTGATGGGTCCAGTGAAGAGAGCCACTGTGATTGGGGAGATGGCTGTACAACAGCGGATATAGGCACTCCTCTCGTAGCGGCTCATCTCCTCATACAAGATCCACTCTGTGGGAATACTCTGTGCAGGCTTCTTTGGAGAGGCAGAGTTCCTCAACACAGAACTGGTGTGGAACTTGATACCTGAAGACTTCCTGAAATTATGAAACATAGATAGACCTATTGGTATACACAACAGTGTGTACATGTATATACATACAACTGCTTCTAAATGACATTTTCTATCTATGCACAAGCCTGTGTCTGTACTCTGTACGTGGTGTGTGAAAAAGTGTAATGCATAAATCCTTCATTCTCTTTACTCACATATTACTTTTACTTTAATCATTTATGCGTTTTACAGATATATGTTATATTTCACATAGATGGTTCACATACCCATTAAGACTCATGTATAGTATGCAGCTTTGTTCAGTCTAAATTTATTCTACGTTGTGCATGCTTGTTTCATGCAGAGGAACAAATGTTTATCTTCTTTCTACAGAGCATGTTACTGGATACCCTGTGTTATTGTTATCTATAGGGATTAAATGTACTCAATAAAGAACTTATTTTATGGATGTACATTGCCAAATCCAACTTTTTAATTGTGCAACATGTTCAAAATTATAAAATTTTAGCATAAAAATATTCCTGATAATGATGATTTAAAACATTATATAACATTTATTTCTACTTCTTGTGTTCCTCATTCTTTCTTAGGCATTGCTTTAACCGAGCACATAATCATCATATACAGAAAAACATTTTTTCCGGGTTGTTTTCAAAAAATTTTGGCTTGCATATCATACACAAAGGTATATTATATTACACAAGTTCTACAATAAAAACTAAATCTATACCAATCAAATGAATACACATACTGTGAAAACATTTTGTAGTTCTTATTTTTTTCAATCTTTGCCAGGTTGGGATAGATGCCTGCACAGAGAGCTGCTTTGACAGCTGCCCAGTTTTCAGAGTTTGTGTTCAGGTCTCGAATGTCTCCACCCCCTCTTGCTCGAACAAATCCTGATGCCCTCAACTGGCCAAGGAGTTGTGTTCTGCAGTGAAGATTATCCAGTAAACATTTGAATTTTTGTTCAATATTTTTTTAAAAACATAAAATATCTACATGTACATGTATATCCTACATATATCTTTTACTTTCAGTGATTAAATAAACTAGAAGTATTGTAGGTAGAGTTGTGATTATTATGCCAAAATGACAAGAAATACTTGTTTGATATTTGGTTGAAATACCTCATTCCAACTATCATCTCCATGGAAGCAGAAGACAGAAAATTCTTTTCGCAGTAACTTCTCTCACAATTGTCAGTGCGAGCTCTTTGCCACCCCTTTTACAAAAGCACGAAATTCAGACTTATAAGGACCTTTGACCTTCTACAGGGTAACAACAAGTTTAAACAATCATAAAACACAGTATATTATTATTAATCAGACCTGGAATGCTCTGAGCAGGGTCATGTGATCACTGAATGTGTTGGAGCTGTACATACGTCTAGCCTGGTCGGCAGCTCGCTTCAAATGAGGAGTAGAGGGCAGCATAACTGAAAGGAGAAATCAACACACATAAAAATGCAACACTAAAACAATTACACTGTAGTGAAGTTGTATATAAACATTGACTTACAAGTAACTATGTGTATGCTGAGTTATGAAAGCAAAATAAAAATCTAAAGGATAATTTGGAAATCCTTTTGATCAATTCTAAGACCATCAATTATTTATCTTTGTAAAATTCACAATTAGGAGATGAAAATTTGTGGGCAATGTTCATTACAAATGTAAATATCATCTGTTGCTGTAATATTATATATCTTACTTTTATTATGAGCATTTGATTTTGAAGATCAACAACAAAATCAACTAAAATCGGTAAAGAATATCAATAAAACTTACAGGGGTCTTTGTATGCTAGAGCACACACAATGGTCAGCACCGGGTCCAGACATTTGAGTACGATGGAGTACAGCACAACCTTTCCCAGCCGCGGCTCCAGGGGTAAGTCCGCTAGGTGATAGCCTATCTCTGTCAGGTCCTCAAAGTGGTCCAGAGCATCTATTTGCTGCAAATGTTCACATCAAACATCAATATAAAACACTCTAATTCAGAAGAAAAACATGGTAAAAGGGCAATTTTTTTTTAAAATTTAGATTCAAAAGTTTTTGATTCCTTCATAAAATTGTGATGTGCATGTATATATTGTAAAACACAAAATTAGATAACCTAGAAACGGAGCATAAATCACAAATTAAACCCCATTGTTCTTAGTGGGGCCTCTACTGTGGGCTATAGCAACGGTTACCTTCAGCAGTAGAACAGCATTTCTTGTCACCATGTATGGAGGGGGCTCAGGGGCCTTAGCCAAGAACTCTGCTATTGGACAGTGAATCGGAGCTATCAGCTTGGTATGGAGGCATATTTCCTGGAATACATCGGTTTTCATTAACGCCATTTTAATAGGACAAAGCCTAAATTATTAATATTGTCCAAGAAAGAGAGATATCACATATAATTTATACCTTACCTGAAGAGGATACCTTAGAATTTCTGGAGTGGCATAGTCCTGCATCATACTATGTCGGATTCTGCTGAATAGATGGTAACATATGCCTGGCCTACATCTCCCAGCCCTGTCAACAAGTATTGCTTATTTAAAAAGATGATATTCATGAATGTGCATATTTAATTCCCTATGGATTCTGGTGTATGCTCTTACCTCCCCTTTCTCTGCAGTGCACTGGCTTTTGAGATCCATGTACTCTTCAGCATTGACAGTGAGAGTAAGGCATCAAAGGCTTTCTGTAAACGTCCAAGTCAATCAATCAATCAATCATTAAGTGCATCAAGGTAGTTTTGCAGATTGCACAAATACAGTATGTTGGTATCAAAATTTGATGAATTATAATTCAAATACCTCTTTCACTTTCCCTGAATCAATAACATATACAACATCATTGATAGTAATGCTAGTCTCTGCAATATTAGTTGCCAGAATCTGAAACAAAGAATTAAAGGGCATTCATATATTGTATAGTGCCAAACAACAATGCAAGAGAATACTGATATTTGGTTTATCATTGAGCGTGCCTGTACCTACAATTTTTCTGACTCCTTGGGGTACAGATTTAAACACTCTTTTCTGGTCATTTGATTGCATGGATGAGTGTAAGGTGTACAACACATACCTGCCAAATGGAAAACAGAATTTCAAAGTGGTAAAAAAACACCTTGTAGGCTCAGAAAACATATGTGTGAGTCTACAATTACCGATTAGCTCATTTTATCTACAGCACTGTAAAATTTGTTCATGAAATTGACAGTCAGATTCATTTACCTGAATTTATCCATACTCTTGCTATCACCAATTGCTTCTCTTAAAGTCACAATGTCATCATAGCCAGGGAGGAAGATCAATACAGCACCTACAGAAAAATTTTGTGCATCATGTACAAGATTTCATTTTAATGTAACATTCATTTTGTTCAATCAAATATGTTGGTTAGATGTACAACGCAAGTTACAATTTTTCAACCATAAACAGTGTACATGTATATGTATAGGAAAAATCAACTGATATATCAGAAACATTTAATCCATGTTATCTTTGTAAATGCTGAAGTCATGATTCTTATTTGTATATGTCAAATGAGTACTTCAATTACAGTGCTTTAGTTTTCATGATTAACATACCCTCTTTACTGGTAGATAAGATTTTGATCACAAGAGAGAGAATGAGCTCAATATCCACTTTGTCATCATCAAAGCTGTGTTGATATAAATTCAGCAGTTCTTTCTCTTCCTCTGAGAGCTCCCTTGCTGCTACTGTATCAAGAGCTTTAATATCATCAGAGGGTCCCATTTCATACTCAATCCTACAAAGGAAATTGTAATGTGTAATATATATTCTTCGGCCATAATATACTGTATACAGGGTAATTTTTGCCCTTCTACACTTGCAAACAGTTTCACTGTCTTGAATTTGCCCAGACACAAATGTGTTGAAAAAGAGATAATATGACACACTGGAATTTGCCCAGTTTAAAATTTGTCCCCATACAACAAGGATGAAAGGGGCAAAAATAGAAAGGGGGCAAATATATTCCTGTATGTATACAGTAATAGTTTTTTCTTCTTCAGAATACTCAATCCAAAATATAAATTAAATACTATGCAAATGTTATACTTGTTTTAGATTTTAAATGATTAAATGTAATGTAGAACTATTCAAATGACAAATACCCTGGGATCCTTTATATCATGAAAGCAACATTGTAATGACCTTAGCCTTGATCAATGACCTCAGATCAGGATCATAACACACACTCACATCATGTCCAACATTTATGCCTTGTATGAACCTTGACATTTCTTTTCATACAAGTAAATGACAGACATCAAAATGGGACAAACAGATATACATATGAAAAGACATTACGGAAATTCTACCATGGACAAACAGATGAATGTGATTCCATTATACACAGACTCCCATCAAAACTAATGCATTAGTCTCTGTGTGTATTCGGTGCACATTTATACAATTTTCATAAAAAAAATCCATTCACTAGTTTCCTAAAACATGTTTGGACAAAAAGAAATATCAAGACTTCTGACAGCTGGACATGGTGATTCAATGTACCACCACTTCCCTTAAATTTGAATTTGCAGTGGGTTATAATAAATGTATTGCTTAAAATGGAAGAGTAGACTGTATATATTCTGAATCCTCTACCACTCACATGTAGGCTTGCAGCATTTCAATAACTTCTTCATGGTTAAACCTCTTGGCGAAATCCAGCGCTGTCCAGTCATTTGAAGACTGGAGTTTGACATTTGCTCCAAAGGTCAGGAGATGCTCCACAATGGCAGTGAAGCCCCGGGCAGCAGCTATCATCAGGGGGGACAGGCTGGTCTCAGAATGCTGGTAGTCCACTATGTGAAAAGCACTAGGTACTCAACTTTACAGTATTCTAAATACACTTAGTATCTTATGCAAATGTATGTCTTTTGAATTAAGGATTGATATGGAATGTTCATGGATGTCTTATTATCATAACCAGTCAGACCTGAGACATTTTCACTCTTGATGAGATGGATGAGCTGAGAGAAGCAGTCCTCATTTCCAGTCAGCCAGATCTCACTCAAAAGTTCATCCATTTCCTTCACAAGCCACAGTTCTAGCTCCTCTTTTTCATCAGCGGTCTGTCATAAAACATGGTACATATACAGGTTTTATGTACTATACACACCATCACAATATCATAATAAGTTTTAAGTAAAATATTCAATCGTCAAGTTTCTGTACACAAAAGTAAACATAAACTTTAGTCTCTCAAATACTGTTCTTTCCAATTAAAAGGTCATGATATAACAAAAACTCAAATAAATCAATGCTATATGAATCTTTTGATTATTTCATTATTCAACCCTTAAATCTCTCAAAAATCTTTTTGTTGATCAATTCTTCTTCTAAATAACACATTGGACCAAGCATTACTTGTGGAGTTTTCCCCTCTTCTAACAATTCTTTAGCCATCTTTTCCTCTATCTCCTCCGAGTGAGCTGTGGTCTGAACTTCATCCATCTGAATCTTGCACCACTGACTCAGCTGTTTTTGTTGGTTTGCCACTGTTAAAAAAAAAGACAGAAAACATCACACAAATTTATTTGCAAAATGTGTGCATTTTTCTGCAGGCATACAAATATTTTGGTTTAGATGAGCTAAAACACAACTCACTGTATGAAGTTACATGTATACACCATTACAAAATCACATAACATGGGAGATCCAATACTTAAATTAATGTACTACATACCATCTGGTTGGGTTTTCTTCAACTTCTCCATTTTCTTGTTTGTGTAACCAGTCCTGTAATTTATATAGAATAAGACAATGTTAAATTAATGAATTTGTGTTATACAATTTTTAAACAAAACTTGTATTTTCTTTAATCAGGAGTAACATTGAAGATATTTGATACTTATACAATGTTGATAAAGAAATTACCATTTTAGCACATCCTCCAAGAAATGCTCTTCCACATCAAAAAGATTTCCTGGGACTAAAAATGTAGAAAAAAAAATGTAGAAAAAAAATTCACATCAAGTAGTAAAACAGTTTTTGTACTTGGGTAGAGTACCACAAGTTTACCTATATAATATAACATATATATATATATACATGTATATCATGCTAAAGAAGAGAAAATTTAGAGTAATAGGAAAGTCTTCATAGAAGTATTTGAACTTACACCTCAGTACAGGACAATTATTGAAGTATCTAATAAACAGGTCCACATTCATTGAGGCACTCATTAGAATAAGTTTCATGTGTGGATATTTAGATAGCTCGTCTCTAATGGCTGTGAGAAGGAAATCACTGAATCTGTCTCTCTCATGGACCTCATCCTAAAAGTTAAGATACCAATACATTTAAAGCAATAAGAGCTGCAATTTTCATGTTGAAATTTTTTAAAAAGAAAATGTTATTTTCTACTAAAATGACAAAAAATGTCATGGTTTTTAAATTTCTGTTAGCTCTGTTTTTGTGGGAAAAGCCATTAAGAAGCCTTAATTGGAGCAAAATTAAATTATTGTTGTCCTGTACAAAAATTGATCTGCTATATATTCCTTATAAGTGAAATAGTTCTCCTGACAAAAATTAATGATATTCACATATCTTATTTATCATAAAAATTAAAGTTACAGGCAGACTTATCATACTAGCAGGTTTTTGCAGCAAAATAAAACTCTAAAAGATACAGCTCATATTGCTTTAACAAAGGTGAAAAAAACCTTAATGATTTCCTTTTTCCAATTTACGATAAAACGTTGTTTAATATATAACACTATTCAAAGCAATCAAGTATAAGTTGCTTTAATTGTACTAAGCTCTTACCACAATAACATGTGTAACAGTTGACAAAGAGTGGCTTCCATTCATCAGCGTTCTCAGCAAGACCCCATTAGTGCAAAACGTAAGAAGTGTTTTTGGAGATGTCCTGTAAAAATTGATGATTTCATAGTTATTGTTTGTCTTTTTTAAATAACTAAAAACATAGGTTTAAAAATTTAATAAAACAAAAAACAAAGATAATTTTTACCTAGGCCTAAAATAAAAAGTTGTGTGTTTAGGGTAACCCAACCTAGCCTACAAAAATGCCCCAATCCTACCATTTTTAGATGTCTGTTTTTATCTGATTGTGAATTTTATATTATCTCTATTAAAAATCCGTTTTTAAATATGACACAAACAAACATTCTTAGGATTCATGCAGAAAAAAATATGATAAAATAAAAAAAAAATCCCTACCTACCTAACCTAATTTTTTCATCAGTGTTACCCTAAACACACAAATTTTTTTTATAGGCCCTATTACAGTCTAGGTTCTTTTACAGTCTAGGTACTTTAAAAGACAACTTTTAACCACAGAAAATTCAATATGTGAGGATGAAATACATACAATTTGAAATCACCCAGAAAAATATTATATATATATAATTCACAGACTTGGACTTTAACTACCGGTAAGAAACAACATTACAATCAATTAGATGCAATAAATTTTTAAGTTAAAAAAAACATTTTTGATTAGTATACTGCATATGGTCTTACTTGCTCTCCAGACGGATCTGGTAGCCGACGGTTTGTCCTATCTTCTCCCCTCTCTCTGCTGACACTCTTTCAGCGATACTTAGTGCCGCTATTCTTCTGGGCTGTGTACAAAGTATGCGACATCTCTTGTTGTTTGCTGTGCCATCATCTAGTATCATCTGTGGAATCTACAATTAATTTCAATAAAAAAATGGTTAAGCCTCAAAACTTTGGTTTATTTTTTTTTTAAGTTTGTAACACTTAAATAATATACCCCGGTACCTGTAATAAAAAAAAAAATTAAAAATTCTCACAAATTTTGGTTTGGTCAACAATGGTCAACAATATATATAAATGTATTTCCTCAAAATATAATTTCCGATAGATATTTTATTACAGGTTTCAATGTTATAGTGTCATACTTTGAATTACATACCTGAGTTGTCTTCCCTGAACCAGTTTCTCCTGTAATAAGAAGGGTTCTGTTAGAGTTGATGCTGCGGATTATCTCCTCTTTGTGTTGAAAAACTGGCAAAGTGCTTCTAAATGAGTCCAAGTCTGTGCTAATTCTGGCAGGAGGAATTTGTGCCACTCCATTATTAAGTTTGCCAATAGTTGCTTTGGCAATATCCCTGTTTGCTAAAATTTCAAGGATTCAATTCTTGTTAAATAATTAAATAAAACACTATTATATGATTCCTATAAGTTTTACTTTATTAAATACTTTTGTTCTAGCTGAACAATGAGGTTGAAATTAATATAAGATAACTAAATAATAGACAATAATTGAAATGCTGCTTTTAAACTCGATATATCATATACTAGATAATGAATTAATACCATCATATGCTGGATTTCTTTCCATTTGTGGCATCAGCTCCTGTCTTTCTTTAGTGGTCAAGGGAAACCTCTGAAGCAAATTACAAATTTGCTGCCTTGAATTCCTTATCATATTCAAGGAAGAAGCTGACGTTTGAGTTTGGTTTGACTCTTTCTTGGTGACTGTTAATAATCTATTGTTGCCTTTTCTGAAAATGATATATATTACACATAACAAAGTCACTAACATTACATAAAAATGTGAATATATTGCCTATTTTTACTTCCTGCAAAATACAAGTAAAATTCACAAAGACAATATTTGTTTCTAATTACCCTTTGCTTTTATGCTTGAGTCCTACTGTGTCACAATATCGATGAACATATGCCCTTTCTGTTGCTGTCAGAGAGGATGGAAATTCCAATTCTAGGAGGTAAAATTGCAGAACATGAATTTCAAATGTTGAATGATATAGACATATGTACAGACAACAAGTATGTGTGCTACTGCTCTATATACCTTTTTGTTCTTCATTTCGTCTAAATCTTTCAATTGCCAAGTGTAATGAAATTCTGACCTCCTCTCCAATACAAACATCCTCCCGCAATTTTGGTCCCCTTTCACTAAGAACACTGCTGTTACTGTGAGGCCTTGAATCATTACTACTTGGGCTCTGCATCATGGCTCTGTAAAGTAAACAAAAGGATCACTAATGATTTGTCTCAATCTGTAGAAAAAAAGTAAAATATTCTATACCAGCACTGTAACAGTTTTCTTTTCGTATTTCCTTATTTCTTGATATTTTTGGATAAAACTTGACACACTTTAAATGGTGAACTCCTTATTTATCAATCTGTTAGATGATATCATTATTTAGAACCCAAAACATCATGTTTTTGCTTACTAGCTAGCATGCCCCTAATTTGCTGAGTTTTTTACGATTAATTGTACCAGTTATTGGCTTCATGATAATATCATAGTAAATTCCCTGTACATGTTGATTTTATTCTCTGCTAAATGTAATTAGAATTATGCCACTTGTGGGGTCAGACTAAATTTGTCAGCATTTTGATACATGTATAATAAACAAAACTCATAAAATTATTATCATATGGTAATATTACACAAAACTGTAGACTATTCAATACATAATTGTGCAATCAGGCATTCAACTGCACTACGAATCTCTTGGAAATAAGTGAATTCCTTTTATTTATACATGATATATGTATTGATATTATATGTCAAATCAAAGAAGGGATATAATAATGTATCACAAAAAGGTAATATTTTATTTTTTAAAGCTGCTTGGTCCGATTTTTAGTTTTTACAGTATCAAATAATTTTCCATACAAACCAATTATCTAAGAAAGTTATGGACTTTCTCCTATTTAAACCAGCAGAATTGGTCTCCTTTCAAAGTTAGAAATATTTAATGTAAATAAAATAATTTCTTTTTGGGCAAACGAAAAAAACAAACCAAAATGCATCATGGGAAGTTTAGAAAAGGGAACCGTTTGGTTTCGTCCCCCAGATGATAGGGTTTAATCAACCCACATGTTATGCATCGATTGTAAACAAAGCAAAATCTCTACGTCAGGGGTGAATTTTAACATGAGGCGTCAGAGGCGAAATTACGAGATGCCCTTTTTTGTCGCTTGTTTTGATCACAAATTTTGTACATAATTTTTTTCATTGAAATTTGGCGTAATTGACCGGGAAAATTTTTGAAATGTGTATTATTATACATATACTAATTACTGAATTAACAGATTAAAAATTCTTGGAATATCCCATGATATAAACCTCAACTCTCAGTTTTGCCGATAACTGGTCTTAGCCGATAAATGATACACTACCAGTATATATATGATTTTGGAGAAAAAAATTGTCAAAACCCTGTGAAAGAGGAGAATTAAAGTTTTATCGTTAAATTCATAGTAAAATAAAGTCGTCGGAAAGAATTGCTTAGACACGATGACAAATAAGTATCATATCATTAAGAGGGTTAGGTGATACTGTCAAGTTAACTAAAACCCATACTGGATGTGGAGGCTAAATATGGATGAGGCTGGGGATGCTTAGATAATTGAGGAAATTCGGGAAAATCTGTCAAAAATCGCAGATTATACAGTATCATGAAATTTAAAAGATATATTCAAAATTAACTTCCCATGAATCGTTTTAATCTTGTGTGAAAAGCGATCCTACCTATTGTAGGATCCTTGCGTCCCGTTATTTGCAGGACGATACGGATCCTCAAAGCGAGCCGCCATATTTGTACCAATGAGAACCGAAGGTATTTTCAGTATCACATCCTTTGTTTCGTTCTTTATATAAATCTGAATAAAGGATCAAAGCAGATATCTTTTTATCTTAAATAAAAATAAACAAAACTTCAACATACCTTGATATTTGATCACAAGTCAATCAGGTGCAATTCAAATGGAAAAACAGTATTTGAGCATAAGACCCTTATTGTTCTCAATTTCATAAACTTCCGGTGAAGCTTGTGAGGAAAAAGTTGGCAGGTAAGTTGTAAATGTAATGTAATTCAGGCATTAGCGTTATAACTCTTAATAGATATAATTACTAGTGTTTACAATAGGGAAATGAATTTTATTCACTTGGCTCCAATACTTAAAGTATAATTTGGACCCCATTTAACTTCATGAACATGTTTGTTGTTTATCAACGTTATTTAACGTTATAAGAAACCTACAAATTATCTCATTCTGCTTATGGTACTGTTTGGGTCTCTTTCACACTAAATGATGCTTGGGACGTTCCTCATAAATATGCATGATACCTATACATGTATATATTGCGTTTTACAAGTAATGACCTGTACATAGATACAAAATATTAAAATTACATTTTCAATTATCTTTTGAAAAATAATATGCAAGATACTTATACATGTACATGTATATATTATGTTTTATAACTCATGACCTGTATGGTGTACATACACATGTAGATACAAAATCTTAAAATTACATTTTTGGTTATCTTTTGAAAAAAATTATTTTGATGATAAAACATTGTATTAAACTGTACAACATATGTGATTTGTGGTATCAATTAAGCACTATCTACCTCACCTGTTCATCTGAGTCTTTTGCCCAGAGTTTTTAGCTATCATTAGAATCTCTCTATACCTTGTTCCCTCTATATCCTAGCTGTTTGTTTTATTGTACATTTTATTTGATAAAATATGTTTTGATTTAAAGTCGTTTCATTTTTTTTCACCTTCTTTATTTTCACATATATCATCTCTTGATGCTACATTTTTTTTTGTTACCAGTCTGTTAGAAATGTTTTTGATTGTTCAATAAAACTAAATTTACTTTATTAACTCAATTTCTGACACTGCTTTCAATTTTTGTTTTAAAGATTTATGGTTTAATGGTTATTTATATTTTAATATTGTAACATATGAATAGTCAATTCATTGTGTTGAAAGAATATTTTTATTCAATATTTTTGTTCCAAACAGATATCCTATCTTCCCTTTGTTGTGTAAATTTAAAAATTACTATATCGGTACATTGGACACGTTTAAATTTATTTTTGAAATCACGAGATAATGATTATCCAGACAAATGTACAAGTAGCTCCTACTTTTGTTTTGTAGGTCTAAAACTTACACAGAATGGTGTGGTAACAACTGATGCAGATGCAAAACCATTCAGGACATCCCATGTCAATGATGGGACCGGGAGGACCAGGAAATGGGCCCCAAATGTCAGGCCCCTCAATGTCCATGGCAGGGGGAGGACCAATGATGGCTGGACCACATATGAGCGGTGTTGGGCCAATGTCAGTCAGTGGACCGTCAATGTCAGGGCCTCCCATGTCCATGATGTCAGGCCCTGGTAATGGACCACCCATGGCTATGATGTCTGGGCCAGGAAATGGCCCAATGCATATGGGCCCTGGAGGTCCTGGCAATGGGCCAATGCATATGATGGGACCAGGAAATGTACCTATGTCAATGGCAGGGCCAGGAGGTGGACCCATGCAAATGCAAATGTCTGGTCCTAATGGACCCATGCAGATGTCAGGACCAAATGGACCAATGCAAATGCAAGGTCACAATGGGCAAATGCCTATGTCTCACTCTGGTCCTGGTGGAAATATGCCAGATCCCAGATCGACTCATCCCATGTCAAGTCCTAGGGGAGGAGGTGGGCCCATGCACATGGGACCTGGGGGTCCACAGTCCATGGGGAAAATTTATCCACCCAATCAATCCATGGTATTCAATCCAGCAAATCCAAATGCCCCTCCCATTTATCCGTGTGGAGTGTGCCATAAGGAAGTTCATGAGAATGACCAAGCAATTCTGTGTGAGAGTGGTTGTAATTTTTGGTTTCATCGGATGTGTGCCGGATTAACAGAGCCTGCTTTCATCATGCTTACACAAGAGGTCTATGCTGAATGGGTCTGTGACAAGTGTTTAAACAATAAAAACATTCCTCTTATAAAGATGAAACCCTAGTTATACAGACTTCACTGATTTTTATCATCAACTTGTTATCATATTGTCTATAGATCTGTAAAGTGTGATATATATTTCTTTTTGTGAACAAAACTAAGATTTTTTGAAAAAAAAGCTTGTAGAGGACTTTTTTAAATCGATTCTTGATAGAGATCTGAAATGCTACCCATACTGCCTCACAATCTTAAAGAGTTACTCTACACATACGTGTAATTATCTTAGTTTTTCTCTGTTATATCGGAGAAACAAATTGATTTATACATACAAAAGATGAATATTATATTTAGATGCATATACAATATTGGCTGTTGATAATAGAATCTCATTTAAATTGTGTCATTCCTTGAATCAGTTTAACAGTTATATATACAAATGTTAAAGTACATGCTAGTTCCTAGCTACTCTTTAAAAGTTTGATTATGAATTTATTTTTAACTTGCTGATTGAAGTTTACAATATTGAAGAGGTTATAGTTCATTGTACGAATTTATCATGCAACAACCTTTTATATTGTCTCCAAAAGGTTGCAACAGGTACTTAGATTTAGAGTGGAAATAGAACTGATATCATTTATATTTTAGTAGAAAGCTGAAAAAGTTTTTACTTCTGAGAGAGAGGAGAGATCGAGGGATCATGAGGTTTTTTATTTCAAGAGAATCAAGTCAGTTTTTATTTTTTATCCCCCTGACTCAAAACTGTACATTACTTTATAACCATCATTTACTGTTTTGTAAGACATTTACCATTTTTGAGTTAAAATATCAAATTTTTTTTTTTTCGGAAGAATTATATGTGAAATTTCACCTGGTTTAGAGTTTATTACAGACAATTTTTATGTGTAATGAATGACTTACTTTTATAAATGAAGATTAGCATAATAGAATATTTTGTATTTAGTTTTAGAAACATTATTTTAGAATTGAAAATAAATTTTACATATTGGGTTGTATATCTGTACATGTTTAATGTTTAATATCACCTTTACTTGTGCAGCTCAGTTATTGCAGCTTCAAGTATACATTTATCAAACAATCACATAATGATATCATATCACAAAAGTTACTGTATTTACAATTCAATTTTTGAATGTTCTTTGTAGTATTAAGGCGCAAACTATGGAAAACCAGTTTGAAAACTTTAAAAATGTTATTATTCAATATTGATTTGTTGTCAATATGGTATTCATATGTACCAAATATTAATACATGAACCATATGATCATAAAATTTATGTGCCATAAATCAGGAATAATATGATTTGAATATGCTAGAGCAAAGTTGTAAAATAGAGAAATTTCATAATTCAATTTTATTGAGTCTATATTGTGAAAAATGTTGGGGTTTTTTTTAAGTGATGATATATGTATGTTTTTTAAGAAAGAAAAAAAAGAAATCATTTTAATAATTAGGAGCATTTGCAAAAGACACTCAAAATTTAACAAGTTTGAATTATCTATTTTTGGGCTAAAGGACACCTCTTTGTAATTTGAATCATAAAAAAGTGTTACATGTATTTACTTAACAAGTACATTTTTATGTTGTATCAATTTAATCGAAAAGTTTTTGCTTTTTCACTTTGCATGTGTTAGTGTATATTCCACCAAGTTAATAAAATACAAGTTAATGTATCAATTTAAATCAATCTTTATTTTACTATAATGAAGGATATCAGTAGTTTGTTTTTTTGTACCATCATTTTAGAAGGCAACATGTTTAAAATTATACTGAAAATATTAGAAATACAGGATTTTCACTTTTTTTAGATGCAGTAATTTTTAAGAATCTATCATGAATGTTCTTTATACTTAATCACAAATTGATTTATTCCTTTTATATAGAAAAGCCATATTAATATATTTTATTTAGCAATATAATATTGTTTCAAAAACATGCTTGCAAGTGTTATAATTTAAAAATTTTTTTTTTTTACCAAAACACTTTGATTCATATAGATGTACATGTATTTCAAAACATGGTTGTGCCAAAGCCAAAAGCAACTTAAACGTACCTTGATTTATAATCGGAATACATTGTATTATCATTATCCATTTATAATTGCATCATGGCAAACCATGACCAATTTTGTGACCCTCTTACATATGTAGTGGAGCACATAGCTCAGTCGTTCTAGTGGCTTGGCTGGTAACCGAGAGGTCCCCAGTTCAAATCCCACTGTGGGCGGTTGATGTTGTGTGTTGTGTCCTTAGACAAGACACTTAATCTGCGTTGTCTCAGTCCACCCAGCTGAAAATGGGTACCGGCTTAGGCTGGGGAGTTAACCTGCGATGCACTGGTGTCCCATCCAGGGGGAGTCTGCGACTCTCATCCGCTTAGCACCACGGAAACCGGGTATAAGCACCGGCCTTATAAGCCATGATTGGCTTGGGAAGGATTTAACTAACTAACTTACATATGTAGGAGAGAGATATGTACATGTAGGTTTAGTCAATTTTATATTTGAGTAATAGACTTTTAATGTGTTGTCATTATATTTAGAAAATCAATCCATGCTGAATTTTCAACACAATGATTTAAATTAACACTAAAATAAAAACTTACTAGAGAGGCCCAATCATATAGGTATTGTTAAAAATCTTGAATTAAGTTGATAATATTATTGTAAAGCTCACTTTGTCTTGGAATATCTGAAAGAAAATTCCTCACTTTTGTATTTTTTACATACTTTTTGTGCATATGATGAACAATTTTTTTTTTACACTTTAAATGATATAACTGGTTTATATTTCAAATGGTTGAAACACAAATATACTTGTAATAAAAAGTTATTGATAATATGTATTGTGTTATAATTGTTTCATTGATGAACTGTCTGCACACAGATTTGCATTTCAATTACAGCTTAACAAAAACGGAAAGTCCCAGTCTTCACCTTTTTAACAAGTTAACTGGTTGTGTTGGCAAGTGAGGAAGTCTTTAATACCAAGAAGTTGGAGTATTGAGGGATCAAATAAGTGACAATTTTGTTTTATATTTGGTTCTAAAAGTTTGGAATGTACAGATTCATTCCAACCACTTCTAAATAATTGTAACTGGCTTTGCTGGCTCTTTTCAATGGAAGTTTTGGTGTTGATGTCAACACATATACTATCCCATTGTTTTTAGCTCTGACTTGTCGGAATTCTAAAGGCATGTAAGCTGTGTCCAATATCTGAATAAAATCAAGTTTCAAACTTACATGAATACTTATTTTCTAGAACTACCGGTACACCAAACTTGGTCGAAGTATCTTTTGTTGAAAGAATAAAGTTCTTTTTTTTTCCCAACGTGATGTAAAAGTGGTGGGTTCATTAAAGATGTTATCAAGAAAGACTGGACTAGTTAGAAAAGAAATTAGATGAATAGTTTGTTCAAGCTGTGCCCCCATAAGTAAAAATGTTGCACAAAGAAAGAAACTAGATTAGTTTGTTCAAGCTGTACCCCAGTGATTAAAAATGTTGCGTAAAGAAAGGATGCCAAGTTCAACATAGGAATAATTTTGAAAAATCTTTTATAATCATCTCAAGAACTGCATGTTTTAAACCACAGTTAGTAAAACTACAGTAACTATAAAAGTAACAGGCACGTAGCGGGGGTGGGGGGGGCAGAACGGGGATGGGGAATTTTTATTTCGGGTATTTAAGTCTGCCTCCCCCTTTTCAAAAACGATGCATCGCACCCTAAAAAATTATGTTCATTTAAACTTGCATGCTTACTGCTCCTCAATTTTTTCTGCACGTTGTGTTAAAGATATTTGAAAGCAACTTGATAGCTATGCGGACTCCAGACCGTGGCTTGGGATGATGTAGTGCACGTCTGTAACTCCCGGTCTGGTCGCAGCTAGGGATGCTGTAGTTTATATATACCTTAATTATTCATACTTGGACCCTACAAACAATTAATAATTCGGGGCAAAGGGGAAATGGTTTAACAAAGAATATAACAATGCCGAAGTTTTTTTCTTAGCTACAGAACTGCAGCTATATTCTTATATGCAAATATTGTATTGTTCAGGTAAGATTTTATGGATATAGGGAATGTCACATTAATGATAGGGCTATTTGACTAATGCAAAATTCATAATGAAAATGGTCAAAATAAATGTGATCCGAAGCATAAGTCGATAGCTCAAGAACAAGTTTTAACAATTTGTTTTATATGCATTTATTTTATACAGGTGCATGGATCAATATTGTATAACTATTAATACACACATATATAATACCAGAGACATTTATGTGTCTGATAGTACTGTTGGCATTGCTAATTGATTAATCAGTCAACTTTGGCAGCAGTTAAGGCAATAATACTAAATCGGGCTGGCGACCACTTCTGCGACATTTTAAAAATAAAATGACTAAAAAAAAACGTGCTGTTATGCTATAAAAATCGCATAAAAATAATGTACTACTATAGGTATTTTTTTTATCAATATTTTGCGGTGGCGACACATACTGTAAATATCATTCGTATATGGAGGCATCAATATCCGGAAATTTAATACCGTGAAAATTCAAACGTTATGTTTCTAATAAACAACCCTCTACTTTCACTTTCATGTTGCATGAAGTTCTCAAGAAGCATTTTAAAGAGGATTAGGGCAATGACAGCGACACGAATACTTGTCAATCTGCAGAATGTTAATAAAAGCGAAGACCGTCCTAATCCCGCAAGTTTCACACAAGTAAGTCGATGTATTCATTGATTATAATACATATGAGCCGGTATCATCAAATTGATCAATAATATGTTTTACGGTGTGACCGTTGGGGCGAGCGCAGAAGGAACCACACATCTGTCATCATTGTTAAATGCAACCCGTGGACTTGCCCTAACCAAAAAACTTTGGCTTTGTCTCGAAAACTTTTACCACCGCAAGGAACCCGAAATTATCAAACTTTTATTCCAATGGCCCCTTCCTAGTCTTATACACTTAAACAAACTACCACTGAGCATTAATAAAATGTTAAACAGACTTACATTGTATTAAAATATTTTGATAAACACAACGCCGTTTTTTTTTATGTAGATACAATTATGTTTATCTTTTCTTTACCTTTTAATAATGATCATTAAAATCAGTAAAAATAAATTTTGTTTGTTATTTCTCATTTTGTTCCTTGTTGTAACCCGTGTTTTAATTATTTTCCTCAGTGACATTAATTTTGTTTTAAATCTTTTTAATTTTTGTACGCTATATAAGCGTTGTAGACATGTGCCCTCACCCCTTTCTTAGTGTGTGATATCCAATATTATTTGACCACATATGCAACTATATAACAAATACATGTACCGGTAGATATTTTAACAGTTGAATTATTTTCATTTATCTATTCATTACAAAATGACGTGGCTGCACGTAGATCTAATAATGATTAGACTTTTCTTTCTTAATAATTTTTTGTCACCTACCTAACGTATGCATATATGATTGGATCAATATGACAATAAATTTAGCATGGAACTTGCATGTGTATTTACTAAGCAAAAAAAAAAAATCATCAAAACAAAACTAATCAGCCAAAGAGTCACCGTTAACACTGATACTGAGTACTTCCTACATGATCCAATACATATGCTTGATCCACCTCTAAATGTATCGCGGGAAATTAAAACGCGAGATCTTTGTGACGTCATAGTTAACATTCTTTTGCGCTCGACAGTTTTCGTAAGTAGGTCGAGTTCTGTTTTCAGTAGGTTTACTATGTGAATTTAAAAAAGTTTGAATTTTCAAGGGTGGTGGAGTGACTGGACCCCCCCCCCCCCATCCTAAAATAAAATAAAATTCTAAGTCTGCGCATCAGTTATTTACATGAGACGATATAATCTTACAGTTCTCATAATTGTCACCCGTATCGTAATTATCATCATCGCAAGCTTGATATGGAAGTCAGTCAATTCAACTCTTCATTTAATCAAGACCACTTGACAGGTAGACATGTATGAGGTTCATGTCTCTAAGTTACACGTATCATAGCTTATATAAACACCTTCAAATCTAAACATGGACATTCAGTTACATGTACATGATTTATATTAAAATAAACAAAGTTAACCTACAAAAAGCATGGCTGTGAATGATACATACACATTTTTATCACTTCGAAAATGTGTGTAAATAAGAAGCATACATTATTTATGTTTTGTATTTTGGAGAAAAAAAATATTTCATTTAAAACTTTATATAAGAATTTTTATTAAGATTTGATTTAGATTTTAAACCAAAACTTATAAACAGTTATATCACATACCGTATTTTAATCTCTTTGCCTGGTTTGTTTTCGTTTACTTATTGTGTAATTAAGTCACTGATAATTTAGATTCGTTAGTTTTACCGCGTATACGTATATTTACTTCTGCGATTCCACCGTTCTGTGCCGAATCGCAAGAATATAAAATCGCGTGCACCAAACTTTGTTTTCATACCACAAGTTCAAAACTTTTAGAAAAATAAGTGAGCCATGATTTTAAAACGTTTTTTAACCCGGAATTTCACGCGGATATTAATTCAGCGCATTTAATCAGGGGTACACAGTACTGTAGCCTAACGAGAGGTACATAGTGATTCATGCAAGTGATAATTTTCACACGTACTAGAGTACAGGAAAAGCTACTTCTAAGCATTTCGTACCCCAGTCCTTTTATTGTTTTTCAAAAACATCTTTAAATTTGGTTTAAATTTATTTCTTTTTCATCTACATGTTCCACGGGTACCTCTGGACAGAACCGTGCAACACCCCACCTCTTTTCTCCTCAAATAAGGAATAAGGTATCATTCTTTAAGTATTATGAGGTGATAATTTCGGTCGGGGCGTGATCAAATCCAATAAAGCCCGAAGGGCTTTATGATAGATTTGATCACGTCCCGACCGGAATTATCATCTCATAATATTCAAAGAATGATTCCTTATTACTTATATTTATATAATTTTAAGCCGTTGTACGATTAACTGTTTAAATATAACTAAGAAAACCCCGCTGGCGCCCCAATTTGTAGTTATGGGTTTTATAGTAAAAAATCGATACGTAGTGTTATCACAGGCAAAGACACTGGGAAATGTAAATATATGAAAATAAAGTCCTGTCGACAAGTACTAATGACATGTTCCTCTTCTAAAAATTAACCGTTCCTGCAAATAATTTGCAAAAAATCTGTTACTGCATATATATACAATACATTGCATTGCGGATCTAGAATAAGATCAGATCCACCCCAATGGAAAATTCACACTTATTTAATCAACCGATAAAAAAATTAATACAAAACGATCACTCAGACCCCCCCCCCCCATCCCTTATGATTTTTTTTAGAACCGCGCGGAGACATTTTACATATATACAAAAAAAGTATCTTTTTTACTCTGCGTATATCGTGGCTTGTTAAAAGTTGACTATATTAAAATGTATTTCATATTCCTATACTAAGCCCTTAATTTGAGATGTTTTCACCAATTTATTAATTAAATTTATGCCATTTGTTAGTTTCGTTTTAATAAATCTTCGGGAGCAGCAATTGTAGCGCACACACTGCCGCCTGGCGTCATAATGCAGCATTAAATTCATACAACTTGTATTCGTCTTTATTGAAAGTGCTTTATGGTTTGCGTGTTTGAATTCACGTTTGTAACAGAGATAGAAGAAAGAATTTACACGAAAAAAAAGAGAATATTGCAACATAGAATTAAGCAAACAATGAAGGATTAAAGAGAATCAAAGTGAAATTAGATAAGCACGAATATGAAAACAATAAAGTGACATGCAAGTATAAATGTACTGAAGAATAAAGAAGTAAGCATAATAAGAATAAAAGCAAGATACATAGAATTTTGGCGGTAATTCCCTTCCATACAGATTTGCATTTAAATATTTGTTGTCTTTTATTTATTTTTATGTAAAATTTAATAAGTGTTCTTGATAATTCTGGTCTTATGTATTGAAAGCGCTAACTGGACGCCTGTATAACTCTTTATATTATGCGAGGCCATCATTTTTCAATATTCACAGCAAATCGCAAAGAAAGCAGTTTTGATCATTGTATATGTGGCAAAACTTGCCAGAATGAAACCAGGTTTAAAATAAGGCATTCATTATCATTCTTAAGAGACATCTACAGGCTTGAAACACATTTTCTTACAAATTACAAAAGTTGCATTACAGGGAGAATTCATTAAGTTGATAGTAATTTTATGCAAGTCTTATTTTCTGATATCAAAAAATAGATTTTCTGATATCAGAAAATGTAAATGATTTTTTGATATCAAAAAATGATTTTGTGATATCAAGAATTCGATTTTTTGATATCAAAAAATGATTTTGTGATATCAAGAATTCAATTTTTTGATATCAAAAAATCAACTTTAATTCTTGATATCAAAAAATCTATTTTGTGATATCAGAAAATCATTTTTTGATATCAAGAATTCGAATTTGTGATATCAAAAAATGATTTTCTGATATCACAAAATAGATTTTTTGATATCAAGAATTAATTTTTGATATCAAGAATTATTTTTTGATATCAAAAATTCGAATTATTGATATCAAATATTTATTTTTTGATATCAGAAAATACCTCAAAAATATTAAAACGGCGCCTCATAGAACAAAGCATATTCAACTTTGGATTTTCGACGTCAATACATACAGTATATATATATGAATATCATTTCGGTTTACGTAACTAACGTTATGTTCCCTTACATAATAGTTAACTTAATAAGTGCACTTTATGCCTTGAATAATATAATGCATAGTGAACTAAAATGTTCTAAAATTTATAATCACAAACAACCTTAAAATTCAGTAATATTTCTCTTTGAAGTCAAAGCGTGATATAATGGACGTTACCACAAGGACTTAACTTTATTTTTACCAGTGTGAAATATTCATTTTAATTTATCATACCTTCTTTCACAATATTGTCCATATCACTATCTTACAAAAGCTTTACCTACCTATATATAGTTTCCAAAATTAGATTGTCATCTCATACCCTTGCAGCTGAGACTTGTTGAATAGGAATCAGAGAAATGGCTATATTGTAATAGTAATTGTATGTGGTAGACGAATTTCAATTTTCCATGTATTTTATCTTGATATGTACTTTTTATGATATTTTCGTTAAAAATTATCAAACCTTTTATTTGAAAAAAAAAAAGCCTTCAATGTTTAAAGTGCAACACTTGAGTGTAGCTTAAGAAAATGTAAAGCGAAAATATGTTATACATGTATTTGAACTTTGAATTTGTCAAAAATCCTGTTTCATTTGCTTATGAGTTTGTCATCTATGTATTATTTTTACGTGAATAATGATCATGGACTTGACAACCAAAATTGGATGCTTGTAAAGAACGTTTTTCTTTTACGCTACTATAGGAATTTTTACAATACATGAAATTATCTATCTTTAAAAAGAAATGTCGTTAATAATGTCTGTGCACAGAGCAATTGTATGATTGTAGAGTGTAATTGAGCATTTTGGGACAACGGGAGACAATGTTACAGAAGTGAATGCGTATCTACAGGACAACAAGCTTATTCTGTCCAACGATTGGACAAAAGGCCAGCCCGTGAAGCTCAAGGTTCTATATCTTTTATATAGTAACAATTGATAAACTATGAAATATGAATTTTTGACCAATATATCAGAATGTAAATCGAATATAATTGTATATTTTGAATTTCATGAGTAGTGTGCAGTATGTTCGTCTAGTTATATACATATTTTTGATAACTTTTTTTGATTTGTTATTTATATCTCATTGAACATTAACGGGGTTTTGTTAAACTTAAGGGTTTTGGGTTTTTTTTTTGGCATTTATATTTTTACTTGAAATGATTTGCTGTAGACCTGTGCGTTATATTCTCGGTTGTAGCGCCCCTCTTTTTGCCCCATTACAAATCTGACGTCACCAATTCGGGACGATTTACCAGACGACACAAAGAGTCGTGGGATTGACTCTGGGGTAGCTCTTATACTGGAGTCAGCAGACGGCAAGGTCCTCCTTACTCGGCGAGCGAAGACTTTGCGAACCTTCCCTGGAGTTTGGGTACCTCCTGGTAAACCAATTCTTTACACTTTTAATTTGCTTTTCATGTAAGGCCTAAGATGTCTTGTTGCATAAATACCAATTACGATCTCTTATGACACAACCTTCATTTATTTGATATCCCGATGTTTGTTTTTATTCCAGGTGGTCACCTTGAAGAAAACGAGACGGTGAGAAGAGAAAAATGACAGTCACCTGGCTTTATAATGTACTGTAAATGTTATTTGGTCAGTGGTTTAATATTTCATTACAAGAATAATGTATATCGCCAGGTGCCTGTGAGACAAATGTTGTTTATTTCTTTCACAATACAATCAGTTGTATTTAAAAAAAAAAAAACCCACAATACCTACACTTCATTATATTGATAAATCAGAAGAAAAAAAACTGACTATAGTAACATAACAAGAAAACGTCTAAAATTGGTATTTTTAGCTGATATATTAAAAATTACTTTATCAAAATAAAGCAATCTTCACTGAAAGTTCAGTACTGTACCATTGCATTGCAAAAACCCATAGGATACTTACAGGCGAGCTAGATCTATACATGGCACAGCCATGCATGCAGTCTAACAACATTTTCAGTTTGCGATGGCTGGACTTCGTGAATGTCACGAAGAGACTGGTTTAAAGATGAGTCCTCAGCAGTTTGTCTCGGAAGATCTAAAGGTGCTGGCTTTATGGGAGGTATGCAATAATTAAAATGAATTATAAAAAATGTAAACAGTCTTCCCAGAGCAATCCTTTAATTAAGTTACGACATGTATGATTTCTTTTGTCAAATTATATTTTGCAATGTCCATGTGAAATATAAGTAGACACTTTACAATTTTATAGTCGGTGTATCCTACGAAGTTAACCATTGGACCACCAAAGCGTCATCACATTGTGGTTTATTTGTATGGGAAATTAAAACCAGGCTTTGATGCCAATACGATGAACAAACAACTTCAGTTGGAACCCTTAGAGACTGACGCATGCGCGTGGTTAGACAGAGATTTAGTAAAACGCATCACGGAAGCAGACGAGGAAAAGGCTACAGAACATGGATATAAGACAGAGGAATCTGTTGGAAAAAGCGAATATGTGAGGTAATCATTAATATTTTGAAACGCCACCCAGTAATGTTTGTGAATTATGAATGTTAAGTCAAAATGTTCTTGATTGAAGTTTCATTATCTCTTAGTTAGAATTTTCTAGACTCGAATGGATTTTAGATTTTGTGAAATTTATTCCATTGAAAGAAAACTAAATATTACTTTAAAACAGCTCACATACGATGAAAGTTCAACTTTTTATTATGTAAAATATATTGTATTACATTTAAAAAGAAATAAGTATAAAAAAATCTTATAGAAAAATGAGATCAATAAAGTAAAAAATTCTGTAAAAAAAAAACAACAGGTAATCACAAATTAAATCTACTGTCACATCCGTGGAATTAAAAATATCATGAAAAACAACATGGAAAATGATCAAACAGATTTTTTTTTTTTTAAATAACACTTTCATCAAGAACGCATCCGTCAGAAGGATTAAAGTAAATTTTTTTATTCAAAGTATGAACAAAATTTTAATGCAATGACTGTACTTATAAAAACAGAAATGAGCTGTTGAATAAATTATAATAAAAACAATTAGTATTAATAACATAAATGCATTTATGACAATTAATGATGAAATAATAAAATGAATAGTATTAAAATATAAAGCTTCATAAAGATAATGATGAGATGATGAATGAATTTTAAAAATAAATACATTAAATAGTATATCATCCTGTTTGTTTGACAAAACCAAGTGAATGGGAAAACATAAGCACAATTCAGTTAGTTTAGTCACAATTTATATCTCAACTTTAACATTTTTAATAAATATGGCACATGTACGTGCAAATAGAATTGGCATTTAAGTTTGTGCACGTTGGGCGTTATATCATTAAGTAATACTGGTAATCAAATGATTAAAATCAAATCATATATAGATATATAAAAGATATAAAAGATGTCAAAGATGTAAATGCTGCAATGTAAATTGATGATTGACAAATCTGGGACTATTTCAGAGGGCATATAATAGATGAGAACAATCGACAAGTAGAAGGAAACATCCCCCTAGGGCCTCTGCTAACCGTTTCAGGAGCTGTAAGTGACCACGAGAGAGTCAGCACTGGGACTAAATTTGCTCTAGAAGAATGGCTCCAACGTGTGTAGCCAGTCGAGTGTATTAATTACAAATTTAATTAAATTATTTCTCATTCTTGTGTATATATGAACATATTGTATTTCCTTGTTTTTCAATTTGTTTTTTTTTCAACCTCATTGGAAAACCATGGATAGTAATAATGGCTCAGGAAATGATATGGATAGAGATACATGTACTTTCTGCGCAAGTTTGACGGTCATGATGAACAATTGGAATTTAAATTCAAATCGAATTAGGGGGAAATGTTTCAATGTTAAACGTTGGGAAACGTTGTTTTATAAAGTTTGTTAACTTTAGATTAAAGGTTTTTAATTCATAAAATTTGTTAATTTTAAAACTGTTTAAGAAATCATTGAGTTTGTGCAACTAAACTTTCCTACTTTAAAAACTGATATACTTTGGCAATAATAATCTTCATTTGTTTTTTAATGGTGAATGAGATTCCTGATCTTCGATTGATTTAAAAACTTACAAAATATTTTTTTTTTTTGAAGTATAAGAATACAATTCTAGTACAACATAAACATTTTCAAGAGTAAACGGGTTAAATCCAGGAAACATTATTCTTTTTTGCTTTCAAATATCTCTATATGATAAAAAAAAACCCGTCAGAAATCTTATACATGTATATGAAAGAGATAATTAGGATAATTCATATATATGATTGTCAAATTATAGTAAAACATACACAGTTTCAAAAGTCTCGTAGTTTAATGTATGTGGCTATTTAATTTAATTTTTTCTGTATTTTATACTTTAAAATTATTACAAACTTTTACATGTATGTCCCTTACATGTATAATTCTAATGTTCACCAAATAAACATTCAAGACTAAAACTAAAGAAAAGATAAAAAATGTAAAGAAACATGGTACATACTATAATCGAGTGTGAATATTTTTTAAGGAGAAATATTTTCCATTGAAAAGACAATCGGTTGTAATGATATTTAATGTTTACCCCTTCGCCTACAAATTTACCTTTGGACGAAAATGTTGATGCTTTTGCTATACTTAGGTGAGCCTTTGGCAAATCGTTGTCCAATTCACATACTTTAGATTTCGCAATGTAGAAGAACATCTTCCATCGATCTTCTAATTTATCCCAATACTTAGTTCCTATTTCATGCAGGATATCACCGGCCTTCTTTCTGTTTTCTTCGGTCACACAAACATCTTTTAAATGATTTCCAAAAACTCCTATTCCAAGTTTTACAAGAGCAATTTTCGTTAAAACCATCCTCCTAAAGTCTTCTCCCATCTTTTCATCCTCTCTTCCAAAATGATGGATAGCCTTTCTGGCTAATTCTAGAAGACGACTTCTTTCTGATTCACTCGGCTTCTTTTCATATATACTAGATAGCATATTAAAGTAAATATACAGTACAATTCCTGTTTCGCGACACGCAGGAATTAAGGCGAATCGGCTGAGGGCTTCTTCAACTTCCTTTATGCTATCATCAAAAGGCATTCCAGCCAGCCTCTTAGCAGAGCCATACCTAGCCAAGTACATCATGTATGATAGGTATGGCTGAGAGGTCATGGAAGCAATATATCTGACCTTGGTAAAAAGCAGTTTATCGTTGACGAGGTCACGGTCACACATTACTCGACGATGTTCGAGCTGTGCATCCAGTGTCATGAAATACATGTCCGCTAAACGCATTTTTCGTTCAGTCGAAATGGACTCTTCCTTTAGTGACAACTCCCATTTCTCTTCCCATGATGCAACAATAGAATTGAATTCACTTATCTCGCCTCTATGTGATAGTAATTTCAATTTATGACGCAATGGCAAAGAGTGTTGCTTTCTGTAGTTTGTAAATATATCCAGCTTCATTTGGTTATGAACTTTGCCATACCTCTCATCAAATTTAGTGTAAAACGTTTGCACGAGAAAATTATAATCCTTTTCTAGTATTTTAAGGAAAGATTTTATATGCGATGGCCTCTTATCGATAAATTCCATTAAAAGATTTTCACTACTCTTGGAACGAACTTGAGTTTCAATGTCTTTTATCTGCGTGGGAGTAAAGACTCTTCCTTGTATCAAGTCACCCCTGATAATAAGAAAGTCCACGCTGTCACGAAATTCAACAAAACAATCAGTTAGAATGTCCACAAACTTTTCATTTTCATCCATCCCCAAGTGTCTTGAGATATCTAAAAGGAAAACGTGCAGCACATTTACATTGATCAATGCATGGGCTTACGCGGTTTATTTGGGTTTTTTTTTTTTATCATTGATTGTTTTCCTTTTTTAACTCGTGATACAACGCTTGACTCAGTGATCGCGTGAATGTTTATAAATAGAAAACCAACATATTCCAAGTGCATTTCTAAAAAAGTTAAAAGGGTCGAAATATAACTAACAAATGTAGCAAGTTATATTTAACAAGTGAAAATTAAAAAAGAAACCAAACCACCTCTTTTGTGCAAATTTTAATTCTTGGCATGGTTTCAAAAACAAATTGGCACAACATTGGACGTATTTTTATATCAACCACTGTTTTAATCCACTAATTTCAATCCGAAAAGAAAGTATTTACGAAGATGATTTACAGTGAGGAAATAAACACTTAAATCTCAAAATAATACTTACTGAATTTTGTCTTCAACAATCACGGAAATGAAAATACCATTTAAAAAAGCAACATTACGCAATTGACTCGGGATTTCCATCTGAACAATGACGTTTTTAAACTTCTAGATGTGGAATTTAAACGCTTCTTTATAAAGATGCATTCATGCATTCACAGTATCCTATTTCAATAGGTAGCTCAAAGATAATTATCATAAAAACACCCTACACAAACACATTTTTTTTTTACATTTGTTGGTAGACCTTTTGATTAAAAGAAGATAATGTAATGGGTAAAGTCAAGCAGTATAGATAAAGAGAAAGGGTTTGGGTCGTCAACAATTAAGATTATTATAAATTAAGATAATTATTGAGTCTAATTATATATTGCCTTTTGCATTTTCAAAATAATTAGTAAGTGGTATAATATAAGGCAACATGTGACGTGTCACAATATAAGCAACACAAAGGTACCATAATCATTGCGATCATAAACCGGATTTTTCTGAAAATCCAGTTCCTTAATTTTTATGTTTCAGATTTTAGAAGCCGATTTATAAGTGTAGTTTTAATTAGATTGCATATTTGATGAATATCCTATATAAAATGTTTATTGTGGGTTTTTCTAATAATCAGACAAAAGGGGGGGGGGGTCAGTCGACAGGTTATAAGCGAACGTTTTATGCAAACGACTCGATCGGGCTCTGTGTTTGTTTACATGTTGAATGCTGAACAATATTCAAGGTTTTAAACAGTTTCTACTGCGACAAATTCTTCAAATTGTTTAATTTTGCTCATATCGAACAATTTAAGCAAAGACTTAATTCTTTTTTGACGTCAGTTATTATTTTAGATGGAGTAACTTGCTTGTAATTTTTTTCATTTGTACAGACTATACGAAACATATGGTGGCATATCTCTGCCCCATGTGTGCAAGTTATTTTTCAATTAATTATGTCGACATGCAAGATAAATATGTTGATATGCAAGATAGTTATGTCAACATGCAACATAACTATGTTGACATGCAAGAAAACTACAATCAAATAAGAGTTATAAAAAATCTCAAATATCGCCAACATGTGACATCCAAGATGCTAGATACGCTACCTACTGATGTCAACATGCAACTAATTTATGTTAACATGCAACTTCTTTATGTCTAAATGCAACTTATTTATGTCGACATGCAACGTAGTTATGTTGACATGCAAGATAAATATGTTGACATGCAACATATTTATGTCGACATGCAACTTAGTTATGTTGACATACAACTTATAAGTTGCATGTCAACATATTCATCTCGCATGTAAACATAACTAAGTTGCATGACAACATATTCATCTCGCATGTCAACATTAAAAAGTTGCATGTTGACATAAATAAGTTGCATGTCGACATAAATAAGATGCATTTTGACATAAATAAGTTGTATGTCAGCATATTTATCTTGCATGTTAACATAAATAAGTTGCATGTCGACATAAAAAGATACCATCTAGTATCTTGGATGTCACAGGTGGGCGATATTTTTGGATTTTTTGAGATTTTGTATAATTCTTATCTGATTTCAATTTTCTTGCATGTCAACATAATTATGTTGCATGTTAACATAATTATCTTGCATGTCAAAATATTTATTTTGCATGTCGACATATTTGATTGAAAAATAACTTGCACACAAGGGGCAGAGATCTGCCACCATAAAAACATAATTATATGCATATGAACAAGGTTTAAAAGTTTAGCACTTGTGGTCCTATTCGTTTAGTTTAAACAAATTTCATTGTTTTGCTGTTGATAAATTTAAAAAGATATAGTAAAATTGGATACATTTTCCTTACATAAGGTGACTTGAAATTTGCGTAAACATGTCTTAAACATGAGTATACTTTAGCTATTAAGAAGTTATGCATTAAAGAGCTGATTTCACTACACGCAAGGTTCAATAATTAACTGCCTCGAATGCTCGAAAATTAAAAAAACAAACACTACAATTTCCAATTAAGGACAAGTACTTATCTGGTATTTTTTTAAAATAAATCCACTTTTCTTGCAAATCATTTTTTGAAAGAGACGCATTCAGTTTCCTTATCATTAATAGAATTAATACTTTGTAAAGGAACAAACTTTAGATAAAGTCAAGAGGTTTATGTTAGCTTTAAAGTGTGTTTTTGATTCCTAAACTTAAAAATGAAATCAAGTGCCAAAAATAATTAAAAGTAAAAATTTGCAGAAAAAAACAATCCAAATTACCAAACAATAACACCTTTTCCGAAGAAAAGAAAGAAAATAACAATTCAAAGAAACAAAAAATGTTCGACACCAAAACACATTAAAAATTATAGTAATACATGTATGTATTATATTATTTTCATGTTGGTTTTAGTTTATCACATTAAGATATTTTATCATTATCACATTGTCTTGTCATTGTCGTTCAAAAAAGTATATTTTGGTTTACATTATTTATATTCTTTCTGAGTTTGATATTAGGTTTTCCAAATTAGATGTCTTACCCTATACTATTCTGTAGAATTACAAATATATGCTAAGATGGATATTTGATTAATTGGAGCATAGCAGTTGAACAGTTTATTGTTCTCTACGGTTGTAGTTAACAACATAGAAACTATTACAAACATATACACAATTTACACTTTAAGTGTGGGTAGAGGAAAAAACAAACAATAAACAATTATAATGGTTCTGTTTTATATATATATATATATATATATATATATATATATATATGTAGATAAATAAAGCCTTGGTACAGCAAAAATACTTAAATAAATAAAACAGAATGCGACAGTCCAAATTAAATAAATTGTTTACTGTTAGCGCTTTCAGCCATGTCGGCTCTTCAGACAGTTATACAAAATTAAAAACGTTGTTTGTAACGTTGTCAATGACGTCGTGTTTTTAAAGTTCATTATGACGTCACAATGTACATCAAGGTAGCGATGGCGTGAACTTTATCAACGCCGTTAAGCAATGCATAGACATATAATACAATACATATAAAAATTAAATATATGATAAATCTATTTTCGATTAAGTTTCGGGTTAAATATTTTAATAAAATAGTCCTCTTTTGTGGTTCGGGCGATTTCATTTGAATTCCACATTCTTAATCGAAAATAGATTTATCATATATTTAATTTTTATATGTATTGTATTATATGTCTATGCATTGCTTAACGGCGTTGATAAAGTTCACGCCATCGCTACCTTGATGTACATTGTGACGTCATAATGAACTTTAAAAACACGACGTCATTGACAACGTTACAAACAACGTTTTTAATTTTGTATAACTGTCTGAAGAGCCGACATGGCTGAAAGCGCTAACAGTAAACAATTTATTTAATTTGGACTGTCGCATTCTGTTTTATTTATTTAAGTATATATATATATATATATATATATATATATATATATATATATATATATATATATATATAATTTAAAAATAATGAATATCCAGAATAAAATCACAAAATGATGCTATTTACTGTAAACGTTTTCGCCATTCCTGGCTCTTCAGGCTTTTGTTTTGAGCTTTTAATAAGCCAATCATCAATAACTAACTCAATTCATCCAAATATTACTAACAACTAACAACTTCCTTTATCAAACACTTGTTTACCAAAACATGTACCTACTTTTTAAAACAATTCATTTTTTATATCAAAGTGTATGTCAAGATGTAACGTATTTTCAATCTATACCGGAATTTACTAAAAATATATATTACGTTAACGGCACTTATGGTCACATGGTTATATAAAAAGATTTATTGATGCATGCTAATCAAATTCCTCTTGTTCGTCTCTTGAGAAAGATCACAAGGGTTTATGGAGCTTTACAAAATATTACCTCTCTTGTTTCTGATCAGTTTTGCTGTGAGTATTTCGTTTCTATTTTATTCTATAAATGTCAATGACTTTTTCAAAAATACATGCAATTTTATTCATGTATCTTATATAAAATAATTGCTCAAAATTTGCTTTAAACTATATATTTTAAATTTTTTTCTGTTACAGTCCGGCAAGCTTTTCAGCAATGAAAGTAAGTGTTCTTTTTACAATGTTGTTTAACTATCAAATTAATTATTAGTTTTGAAATATTTTGTTGTATATGTACTACTTGTTTAAAACATTTACTAAACAGTATTGGTAAACGGACAAGCCCCGTGTAAGGGCATCGACCTTGTTTTTCTTCTGGACACATCGCGAAGCATTTGGGAGCCAGACTTCAAAAGGCAATTAAGATTCGTTGAAAACATCATCGATTACTTCAAGATCGGCCCAGACACACACGACACTAGGGTGGGTGTGGCGACTTTTGCCCAGACCTTTTGGACCCAGTTCTACTTGCGGACATACTTGGACAAACGGCGATTAAAAACTGCGATAAGGTACATCCGACACAAACATGGATACCGTACCAACACTGCTGGGGCTCTTAAATTCTTGCACAGCTACATGTTTGATCCGAGAACCGGAGGAAGAGATGACGCTAGCCATGTTGCAATCATCATTACAGACGGTAGATCACAGAACAAACAAGCAACTTTAGATGCGGCCAAAATCGCCAGAGGAAAGGGTATTCAGATTTTTGCAATCGGAGTTGGACAACACTTGGACTTTGAGGAGTTGGAAGGCATTGGGAGTGAACCTGCTGAAAAACATGTCTTTAATGTATCGTCATTTTCAGAGCTTGAAGGAATCAAAGACAGACTGCCATCCAACGCATGTGAAGGTATGTCTCGCCAAAACGGAGAGTTTTAATTTACCAATTAGTTTATTTTCTACTGTCTCTTAAACATTCTACTTCTATGTTTTATTAAAACACTTTTATCAAAGGAGGCGGTAAGTCAGAGAAAAAAAAAATCGTATACGTAAAGCATTTAAACATGAGCAGGTGCGCCATCATAATATAACCAATAACATTCTTTTTTCGTAGTGACCACGACAACATCTACGACAACAACTACTACAACTACGACGACAACAACCACGCCACCACCTACAGTTGATGTATTGGCGGACGTTCAGAAACCGGCGCACTTCTACAAAAAGCACTACTACCAATACCACGACCAGCCAAACGGCAATCATATCCACCATATCGTTAGCGACAAGCCCGCAGACTGTAAGTGGTCCTCTTATGGTTAATAATCACTTCATTTTCTACCACCTCCGCGTCTCATGTCACAATGGGTTTTAATTGATCGCCTTTAACCACTAAACTTTGTGCTAATTGCAAATTTGTTTTTTCAGGGATACATGTAGGGATACATGTATCTATGAAAAACATAGCTAGGAAGAATAAAATCTTAGGTCTTTTGGAAATATTATTTCGCCATTATTATATTCTTCATAACAGCTTTCCGGACAAGATAAGATATTTGGTGATTGTATAATTTGGGGTTTCCTCTAAACTTATTCGTACAAGGAAGTTTTTTATTTTTTGGAAAAAGTAAGTGTTTTGTTTACGGAAACAAAAACAATGAAGGTCATCAACAAATTGTTCCCTCCCTTTTACACTGAATACATACATTAAAATTAAAAGAAAGATATAATAAATGTCTAAGATATTCACATGATACTTTGAGCCAAAGTTCCTTTGACAATAATTATAAAAATTACAATTGCCAATAACTTTAAATAAATCTAAATTCTTTACTATTGAATCTAACTATTCACCTTTGTTCATGGTAATTATTACTGAGAAATATCAACATACTTTCACGTGTTTTGGACAACATTTTCATCGGTTTTGGTGTTAATTTGTAAACGAATTTTTGAATAATTTATGCTGTATTCCAATTAGCTTCATTTACAATTTCGTGAAGACTATATCACTCATCGCTTAGTGCATGTTTTCATAAAATGATTTTCATTTTCATACCTGAAAAAACTAAAAGCTTGTTTGAACAGTTAAACCAAATGTTTATTGTGACAAAATAAATTTTAATCACACCTGATGTAGATGAAAATTGTTTTACAGATTGTGGAGAAAAGGAAGCTGATATCTATTTTGTGTTGGATGCTTCTAGCAGCATTTGGAAACATGACTTTGAAACAGAACTGAAATTTGTATCTGATATGATTGATGATTTAAAGATTGACAACGTCAACGGAAGGATCAGGGCTGGTGTAGTGGTATTCAGCAACAGAACAAGAAATATTGTCGCCCTGAATACCAAAAGAACCAATGCAGAACTCAAGAGGCAAATCAAAGGAATTGACTATGCTACGGGCGTTACTCATACCTCTGAAGCCATCAGATTTGTCAGACAATATGGCTTCCGAGAAGGAGTAACCCGCCCAGGTGCCATAAAAATTGCCATTGTAATGACCGATGGAATCTCCAGATACCCTCAAGACACCAAGGAACAATCTGAACTCGCTAGACAAGAAAACATAACCATTTTTGCTATTGGTATTGGAAACAAAGTGGACAAATCAGAGCTTAAGAGAATAGCAAATGATCCCAACAACAAGCATTTGTTTCATGTTGACGATTTTGCTGGTCTCCACGCAATCAAAAAACTGCTTGTTCTGTCTGCTTGTGCGGTAATACCAGATGTTCCTCAGAATCTTCAAAGTAAGTAAAAACGATAAATTCACGTAGAACTTCATTCTCTCCGTTTGACCTAAATTTTATCTTTTATCTTAAAGAGGCTACTTTACACCCTTTACACTGTGGCTCTATGTCTAAGTTACTAAATGGTTTGTGCTTTTAAGGTCATCATCAAGATTAACATATTCAAAATATAATTCATGCTGAATTTATAAAGCTAATAAATAGGATGTTTAAAAGATACTAGTATGCGAGGGTTTCAAACACAGCGTGTAAATGGAAATTTAAAAGTCAAGAAATAAACAGAATACTAGAATTGGTCAACTTGTTAACAGTGAAAAATTTATTTAAAAATACCATAGTAGGTATCAGTGATTTATTTCGGTATTTAGATACTTAATATTTTTTAATTAAGGTATTAGTTTTATAAGTTTACAATATGTATTACGTAGTGTTTTGTCCATTAAAAGTTAAGTTTTCCATAAATAACGTCGTCAAAATAATTACGAAAACAGTCAAGTGCCTGTTCTTGAATGAATAATAAGACGTAGTTACAGTGTTCAGACCACTTGACAATATAAGTATTGTTTTTAAAGAAATCCCTCTTCCTAATGCCCTTCCTAGTGAATTTAGGTCAGGTGTATGCATCAAGACGCATTATACGTCCTTAAACAAAAAACATCACTTTTTACTATACATGTAGTCAGCTACGTATATTGCGCTTTTTTTTTTGTTTCAGCATGCAGCGGTGACAAAGAAACGGATGTCTTGTTCGCGTACGATGCATCGAGTTTGGGATTCAGAAAAAGTGAAGTCATTGGTAGATTTGTTTACACTCTTGTCTCCAGTCTGGACCTTTCTACTGGGAAAGTTAATGTAGGCCGGATCACCGACAACTGTCCAAGATATAGCAATGTCCCTCTAGGTCGCAACATCAAACTGTTCACAGATTTACAGTTCCCAGGTATTGGCCAGTTGCTCCAATCCATGAACCAAAGTTTTCCGACCAGGTTGAATGATGCAAAAAGGGTTGGTGTACTTATAGTCGATGAAAGCACCACGGGGGAAAAGGACGCCATAGATTTCATCAAAAAGAACCCGTCGTTTGACTTAATGGTCATAGCGATTGGTGATCCATACACTACCGGATTTGCAGCCGATTTAGCATCCGATCCCGACTTTAATTATTTGGTTCGAGTCCCCAAATATTCTGATCTTAGTACGACTTTCAGTCAGGTTTTGGATAAGCTTTGTACAATTATCAAAAGGTCGTTTGTCATTAGTCTTAAACACTGAGTTTAATTACTTTTGGGGTATCTGGTGGTCCAATGATATAAAATTTCAATAAATTGATACCGGTGTATACCGCATTGACCTTGATTTACTGAAATCAAAGGGTTTTTGCTTCAAATAAAACAGTGTTGTTTAAAACATTTATGCCACAAACATTATTTAGGAATGTTTTTGCCACGTTAAGCAGGTTTAACATGTATTATATTTTTTTCTCATGTACATATATATCATATATATTTTATGTATGTATATCACCATTACATCATCCAAGACCACGCATGCGCGGATCTAGAGGGGGGGTCGGGGGGGTCCCGACCCCCCCCCCCCTGGAAAATGAAAATTTATTAAATTTACATAGTAAAATTATCGCGAAAATATGCCTCGGACCCCCCCTGGCAAACACAATTATCCTTCGGACCCCCCCTGGAAAAATTTTCTGGATCCGCGCATGCCACGCATGGAAGGGAGAAAATTAAAATTATTTTTATTTAGGAAACTTCGGTGTTGAAAATAAAAATATACATAGGGATGATTTAAATATATATATGGTCCAATAACTTTTTCACTTTGTTTTGTTTTGTTTGTTTGTTTGTTTTTTCTGGGTTTTTTCTGGGGTTTTTTGTTTTTTTTTAATAAGGTCCTGTAAGATTTACCTCAACTATAAGCATTCATTTCCTATAGCTATATCATTGTATCATACTTAAGTTGACTACTTTTTTATTTTCATGTATTAATCATTCGTGACCATCTTTCAAAATAAAGAAAATAACCAATATAACTGTTCTTCCTGTTTTATTGAAAAACGGTCGTTTGATGTGTGTAAATCACAAATGAACCATGTTTTGGTAAACTTAAGACCAAATCATGTACATTGATTTATTGACAAAACCATAGACTTATTACCATAGTCTGTCCCAACTTATTTTTGCCGCTTCTTAAATTATTCGATATAATTTATAAATACCTATTGATTCAGACGATGTTCATTCAATAGTAAGAAAAATCCCAAGATTTCCCTTTTGAAACGCCCCTCTAGCTTATCAGTTTCAATTCACGGTTAAACTAGAAAGTCTACGGGGATTTTGCATTGCATCAGCAATAGTTAAGCCCGGATGAAAGCGTTAAATACTGTCGAGGTATTCCGAGTGACTTCCGAATGGAGAAAAGATGTCAACATTCCCCATTATAAATCTCCGTAGGAAACCTGTTTTCGTCCCTGTGAATTTTTACAAAGGAAAAATGATAATGTGTGAATGAAGTTATCTTGGAAATTTTCCCTTTCATCAATTTTAATTGCACTTTTTTCACATGTATGTGTATTTTTATTAAAAATCGTCCAAATGTGCAGCAAAAATATCTTGGGACAAACTTTAGTAGCATTGGTAAAGATGTTCAAAGTAATGATAGAAATTGATTTTTAAATAAGATAAAAAATTTGTAAATGGATATACAATATTCATTAATCATACCTTTATCTAAGCTAAACCAGTCACTTGAATTGAAAAAAACCCAATAACGTATAATGACTTTCATTACAGTTATAATCACAACATATAGTTTTAATTGTTATGAAAACCTTATCTCCTCTACTTCTCTGCATGCATATATTAAAGTTACACATGTACATGTATCATAAACTTACACGTTGTGCAATAGATGATTCTGCATTTAAAAAACGCTAATAGAGAGTTAACCATGATGTTACATTCATTAAGATCAGAAAACCAATCATCTGTCTATAAAATGCGTCTTAAATAAGTAACAATGTATGTTAAGAGGACCTTGAGGTTGTAGCCATACTTAGACTGTATTTATCTCCTTTAGTAGAAGAGCTCTATATAGAAATATTTAATATTATGATAATACCAAAATTTAAAAGGCGAAATATATGGAATTTTTTTTATCACTTATTCAATAGTTTATAGCAAAACAGATCATATCTTAAAAATGTAGGCACGGCTGTTAGTTAATTTGTTAACAACCCGGCCTCCTTAATTATTGATATCTTGAATCGTTCAGTATTATAGTATGGTCAATCAATATCAAAACACAGCTCGTTTTGGAGATAATTGGAGAGATCTTCAGTTTCATTCATACTTTTCACAAATACTGACTGCGCATTCAGCGAAGAAATGGTAAGTGTGTTTTCTTTTGTGTGGTTTTCCCCAAGGTAGATCATGTACAACCTATCAACCATGGTCTTAATTTCAAGAATCTCCAGTTCATCTTCATTTGTCAAGGGGCGGTCTATCAAAAGAACCATTACCCGCACTGCGTTGCTTCTAGCACCATTTTTAAAGGTTTTTGCTCGTTTTAGGAGTGATGCGAATTTGTCAAATGATATCAACAGGTTATCGTTGGGGGGTTGAAAGGGAAAGTCGCCATTAGAAGTGCACGAGTAAGAAACAACTCCAACGTGTATGTCTGCTGCATTTTCAAATCGAAGTTTCTGAAAACTCTGGATTATATTCAAAATTAATTTGGTGTCCTGATAACCTATTGCTGCCGAATCAAATACAAACAAAATGTCGACAGGTTTCTCCATAATACAGAGCGCTGAAAAAAGAAAATAAAAGTGTGATAAAAAAAAATTTAATTTAATTTGAAATGTCAATCTGAATGATTTTTAAAATGTCGAATACTAGTTGCTGGAATTTAAATTGAAATTCTTTCTTAAATGTCGTACCGTAACTATCCATTTGCTTTGCAGCAATTTGACAGGTCCTTTTGGCAAGAAGGTTTTCAACAGATTTCAAAGCATCGTACGTAGATACATCGAAGACAAAATTAAGATCTTCTGTTGGAGAACTTGCCATCGATATCAGTTCCTTTTTGTCGATGAAAGGTCCAACACCAATTGCAAAAATATTGATTCCGATTTCTTTCAGCAAACTTGCTTGTAAAAGAGTGTCAGATGGATCACGTGACAGTCCATCCGTTACAACGATTAAAATATGGGCAACATTAGAGCGAGCTAATCTGAATCCGTACTCTCTGATATTTTTAAGGGCAAATCCAGTGTCGGTGCCGCCTCTGAGATATGGAACATTATCGACTGCACCTAAAATATCCTCTTTAGTTGTGAAGTCGTTGAGGTTGAAGACGAGTCGAAAGTCATCGCTAAAAGTAAAAACCCCAACAGTTGTCTTTTCCGGGCCAATGTCGAACGCACTCACGATTGTTTTCACGAAGTTTAGTTGTTTCTTGAAATCATTGCGATGGATACTGCTGGAAGAATCCAACAAAAACAGAACATCTGCTGGCTTTTCATCACAACCTTAAACATATTTTATTATATTGTAGTTAAATACCAAGTCATATTTTTCATCTATTCACATATCCGGCGTTTATATGTGATTACTTACTTTCGAAAGTGGATGATTCGTTATGAGGCAAATCTTTCTGTACAGCTGGAAGACTTGTTGTAATAAATGTTTCTGTTAAGAAAAAAGTTCCACTAGTTAAGTTAATCGATAAATTTAATGATTAAATTGTTCTTCTCAAAATGGTCTGATTAAATGAGGAGGAAACTGAACAGAATGAAGATATCACCTCTAATTACAAACCTGTGCACGTCTTATTTATCAAAGTCTCTGTTATATCTCTGAGATCTTCAAATTTCAACACTTGGTACACATGTTCCGGATTTCCTGTAATAAGGTTCAATTCTCTCACATTAACGTTGACACCAACGCCGATTGCAAGCACAAAGATACCCAGTTCTCTTGCTTTTTGAGCCGATGCTTTGGTTGCAGATTCAGAAAAGCTTTCTCCATCAGTGATGACTATGATGATATCTTTAGCTTCTTCTCTAGCACCACTTTCCTCATTGAACATGGTCTCCAAAGCAAGTTGAATGGCAGCTGCCGTGTTCGTTCCACCAGAAAAGTAGTTGATTCTCCGAATTGCCGCGATCAGTTCTGATCTCTCGGTGTACTGATTTAAAGTAAACTCCAATCGTGGCTCATCGCTAAAAGAAATGACTCCAACCCTCGACTGGTTTTGAAGATGGCCGACATCAAGCGCTCCAGCGATGGTTTCCAGAAACTCCAACTGACGAACATATTCGTTTGGGAAAATGCTAGATGATGAATCAATTATGAACACAAGATCCACCGGGTTTTCGACACATCGTAAATCTGAAAATCATAACAAGAATTAAAATCTTGTTCTTGTCAAAAATACCTTAAACTCTGATAACTTAAGCTTATATATATGCGTAAACGCTTCTATGTTTAGAAATGTGCTTGTTGAAAAAAAATATTGCAAATAACCTACCTCCATAGCTTTTTGAGACCTAAAACATTAAAACGAATATGTAACTCTTGGATGTCGAAATTAAATGTAGTCATTTTATAAAAAAAAAACAACACCATTATCTCTTCCAAAAGGGGGAAATACCTACCAATACAACGGCCCACAAAACTAAGAAAGTCAGCATAATTGTGTTCACATCTGAGAAACAACACGTCCAAATAAAGTTACAGCTCGGTCAGCTTTCTGTTTTTAAATTGTTTTAATCAAGTACCTAAGCGGGTCGTTCATCACTCCCGGAAAACGAAATATCACTGTTAAGCAAAACGTGACTTTTTTCGGATTTACTTACGATATAATTTTAGTGGAGAGTGCAGTACAGGAGTAAAGAGGGCTTGTTGGTCACGGCCATTTTAAGTTTTTTTCTAATGTCTTCCAGAAGAGAAGCTCTGTATGAATATATATAGTAAACATTCTAATTTTAGAGCATATGTAATTTATTTTTTTCTTTTATTACAAAGTTTCTAAGTTATAAAAGTAATATTTCATGATTAGAGTCGATCTGACGGGTTATTTATTGACCACACAACCTCCTTAGTTGTTTCGATTGATTTCGTCAATTTGTAGTTTATGGTAAAATATCTCAATCAAACTTCTTTTTTGTTATTTTATCCGTTCTGGTTTTTTCCCTGTTAATAGCAATTTGGCACATTAATCATTTCTGTATTTCTTTTTTACAAGATCATTATTATTGTGAAAGCTGATAAGCTATATCGGTATAGATCTGTTGTGCGTTTCTTGTTTCTTGATTATACACTTTAGTTAATACTTCGTTACCACAAAAAGATACGTTTATGATAATTTGCATTTCACCGCATTTGCAAATTGTCAACGTATGGAGTATAACAGGTTACAAGAAATGTGGGGTTTTTTGGGGGGTTATTTTTTTTTTGGGGGGGGGGGGGTCTTTAGGGGGGGAGTTTTTGTATTTTGTTTTCATTTTCGTTGTTTGGAGGGGAATTCATTTTTCGATTGTTTTTGTTGTTGGTTTGTAGGTTTTTTAATTTTTGGTTTTTTTTTTCTTCTTTATTTTACGGGGGTGGGTACATGTATTTAAACATGTACCATTGTTTCAATAAATCGTGAACAAGGACGAGAGACACGACAGAGCAAAACGGCCAAATATCGTAACATGCTGTTAAAGAAGTCATCTGCAACATGTTTATTGTCACATTGTCTTGGAATTGCAGCAACTGAATCGAATCATCAAGGGTAACAGAGGTTACCTTCCAAAACCATAATGTTTTCACTAACTATCTGCACGTGCTGAATATTTGTCATTCATTGGTGTACTACGGCAACTTCGTCTGCTTTTTGCTTTAGTTAGAGTGAAGGGCTCTGATCACGATATTACAAAATTTTACCATTTCTTCAGTTTTGAAAAAAGTATCTGTTTTTATTTTTTTAAAATTTGCGTGCTAATATTGATCGTAATTTTCTATATAGCATTCGTAATTTTTTTTAAAAAATGAGCTTAAAGACGCATTGTTCAATTCGCATCAAATTTGTAGCTTTCTCGGTTCAGTACTCGGTGACTTTTACTTTTACGACCTATGACCTTTATGCTGGGTTTTTTAATCCTGCAGATTTATTTCAATATTTAATTGGAGGATTTCTCTTAAGTGTCACTAGGGACGAACACATGTGATATTTATAATTTTGAAGAGTGCTTTTTACCGCACAAATTGCATTGGTGGTCTAAAGTTCAGATCACTCGAAAACACCTCCTGTGTTTCATTAAATTCTACGAATGAACTCAATGTACATCATTTAGCAACCCAAACGCCCTTTTACGTCAGTACAGGCTCATAATTTATACGTGACATTATATAAATAGTTTGGGAGAGTAAAAGTTGAAATTGACACCCAGAGAAAACCATTGTCAACCGACGCAAAGCGGAGGTTAAGAATGGTTTTCAAGGGGTGTCAATTTCAACTCTTACCTTCCTAAACATGCACTATATATTTTATTATACTGAAAGTCTTAATTTTAAAGAAATTTATTCCGAATGGTACTCACATAATTTATGCGCATGTAACCCGTTACCAAGTGTGTTGCTAACGCTGAGGGTAATAGAATGGAATGTTAACTGCGTCTAAACTATAATCAGATTTCAGTATTTAACATGAAAGTATAATAAGGAATGATAACATATGCATACAAGAAATACAAACAATAACCATTTGGCAAAAACAATTTTTATACAACTATCTGACAAGTTCCATAACCGGTGTGTGTCAAAATCTCTTCCACTTGATGTAGTGCTTGTGCAAGGGATGCGTCGGCTGTTAGATGCATTGGTTGACAGGAGTAGCCTACAGAATTAAACGGATTTGATACACGGTTATTTAAACCGTAGAGGCTATTTTTAAAAGTGTTTTTAAACATTTTATGAACTTTTATGATAAAGTACGATGTATGCATGATTTTAACGATTCAAGTTTATATGTTCCCCCAAATGAAGCATTCTTTGATACATTTGTTTCCTTTGCACTCAGATATTTTATTCAAAAATCCTTACTACAAACAAAAACCACCTTGAATAACAGTACTAATTGTTTTACCTGGAGCACAGTTACAGTGGTAAGTATGAAGAGAATGGCCCGGCAGGTGGCAGGGTTGTGATACGTTCTGGTAGGCGGAGCAATACTTGCCGTGATAGTCCGTCACACAGCAATGAGTGGAGGGACAGTCGGGGTCTGACGAACATTCGTTCCTCAGGGCACCCTACATGGTAACATCTCATTACATTGGTCACAGAAACAAGAAAAATACAGTATCCCAGACGGTCTACAGTCCCAAGACTGTAGAATTTATTCAAAGACAATGTTAATCACGTGTGTGTAAAATGTTTTGCATTTTTGTCCAAAGATTATATTGTCATATATATTGCACAGATTCACACGTGTTCGATCTTGCAATTGAGAATTTCCATTCCATAAATGACAACGTGAAATCTGCATGTAATAACTATTTACATGTCAATTTAAATTGATATGGTATATATTTTTCTGCAAAAAAATAGTTAATTTTAAAGATGTTTAAAAGAAAAAAGTAACTTAAGAAAAAAAAACCCACGAACATACCATGACAATGCCAAGAGTAATACAAAAAGCGAGTCCGGTGAGGCAATGCATTCTGTTGCTAGAAATCTTTGATACCTTCGATCTTCAGCTGGAACTCTATTAAGTCTGGTGGGTCTTATCAAGAGGAACAGGCAGTGTTGGAACTCTATTCTACGTAATACTTCGTGATACTGGACTGTTAGGTTAAAATCTAGATTGGGACAAAAGATCACTCGACCACGCGTACGGTGCCAACGGAATACGGATATTAAATGTCTTAGTTTAACCTTTAAAAAAGCTTTGCTTTGGGAATCGAACAATTAAAAAAAACTACATATATTGCAGTCCGACTTTATAATACATTCGGATATTGAGAGGAATCTGCCAAAATAAAATATACAGTACATGTATATTATATCATAATTTTAATTCGATTCAAGTTCTCTGAACTTTTAGATTTAACCTAGTAAAGTATCTTAAAAATAATTAGCATGTGTTTTCCCCACTGAACGTTGTTAAAAAGAATTTCCTGGGTTAAAATGGCACGTACCGTATCTCGAAATTGTGCCTTAGATAAACTCAAAATTCATAGTGACAGCATTATGCGATACAATTTTCTCGGATTTTAAAATTATTTTAAAAGCATTGCTCCAATTTTTTAGCACATATTTGACAAAAATTGCTAAACATATTTGTATTTGATTGGTTGAGAAATAAGTAGTGCGCTGTACAGTAGTTAAGGTATACCAACCCTCGGACAAGAAAGGTAACTCTCAATCGGATCAAGAGTCATAGGCAAAAAGTTCCGTCAAATTTCGTCTGCAAGGTACGCTTATACGATTTCTAACTTAATTACAACATACATTGACAAATAATCGGCATGCGATATTATTTAGGTGTTCCGTTTCAATATAATGTATCCTCTGGGTTAAAATTAGAAAATGCTAACAAGCTTTTTATCAAAAAGAAGAAACATTGATACATGTAGTTCTACATTTATATGGCACACTTTTTTCATCCTAAAAAAGATAAACGATTTATACAAAATTATTTGTTTATTGAATACAAACTACAACATAAAAATAATTAAGTACCGATTTATCAACATAAGTGCATCAAGCACATACCGAATCAGTCTGTACAAATAAAAAAATATGATTATCTGTATAAAAAATTATATGTTTGAAAAAAAATAAAAATTTTAAAAATATGCATTTTTCTGTGCTTGTTAATTCTAAACAAAAGATTTTTTATGATTGTTGTTAGGGAAAAAAGAAATGAAAACCGTATAACAGTAATCTTGAGGGTATTTTTGTCACATTAAAATATTCAAGTTGAAACAGGATGACTTCATGAACATGGTGTCTGACGGTTTTTAACACAGATTTATAAAGTTCCTCCCCGTTCTTGTAAAGTTCATTACGTACACCTTTCTACGCAGATTTATAAAGTCCACCTTATTCTTGTAATGTTCATGTAAGTCAATCTTTCAATGCAGATTTTATAAAGTTCCTCCCGATTCTAGTAGTTTGTGCGTAAATTTTTCAATGGCGACATACAATGACTGGGACGGACGAATGGTGGACAACGTAATCGCTCACACTCCCTAAGATAGTCCGTCGGATTTTCCCGAGACCTCGTGAGGCAATGATTATCATGGTGACCCCTAATTCTTCCGACTTTTGGATGATTTGCTCTCCGGGAATACCGTGGGCTCGTACAACGTTTCCTTGGACCTGAAACAATAAGTGATATAGCTATATGGATATTGCCTGGAACAATAAGTGATATAGCTATATGGATATTGCCTGGAACAATCAGTGATATAGCTATATGGATTTTGCCTGGAACAATCAGTGATATAGCTATATGGATATTGCCTGGAACAATCAGTGATATAGCTATATGGATATTGCCTGGAACAATCAGTGATATAGCTATATGGATATTGATTTCGTCAAGTCATTCTTGAGCTAAGAAAAAGAAGTATCTTCGATTTAGGAAACCTCTTCATGCATATTCAATATGTGAATGAAAATTAAAAATCAATCATTTCTGATAAGCGTACTATATAAATCGGTACGTTTCCCGGAGCATTCAACAATATCTTGATGTACGGATATTGACTTCGCATACCCATTCTTGAGATGAGAAAAAGCAGTATCTTTGACTTAGGACACTGCTTCGTGCATATTCAAAATGTGAATGGAAATTAAATTGTTTATTTACTGATAAGCGTGCAATATCAGTTCTAAGAAACACATTACCCCGGCATCCATGAGGATTGCATCTAGTTTTTTAATGGCGACTTTAGCTTTCTCTTCTTCTTCTTTATAAGCCATGTGAACCATGGTGGGATCAACTGGCATCCAGTTAGCTGCAAGAAAAAGAGACAAATGAAATAAACATTATCTAAGCACGCAGGTAGCTAAAGCAACAACTAATAAATGCAAGCAGGTGATGACACAACAAAACTTTAGCTGTTGACGGAATAGCGAGTTCAGGTTGTATATATGTGAGACATATGTGAGATATGCTGCATATGCATAGTTACAATAAAACAAATCGCGTATCTTGGTGAAGATAGGGAATGCTTGCAATCGGTCACAGATTGAAAAAAAAAATAT